>NC_053149.1:9168543-9471574 GCF_016808335.1 Panicum virgatum | reverse complement strand
AGTGGGTCTTTTGAAACAAGCAAGATGAACATGGGGTGGTGATACGCAACAAAGCAAGACTTGTGGCAAAAGGGTTCTCTCAAGTCGAAGGTTTGGATTTTGGTGAAACTTTTGCTCCGGTCGCAAGACTTGAAGCTATCCGTATCCTTCTTGCTTACTCTTCACATCATAACATTAAGTTATATCAAATGGATGTGAAAAGTGCATTCTTAAATGGCGTTATTAACGAACTTGTTTATGTTGAGCAACCTCCCGGGTTTGAAGATCCGAGGAATCCTAACCATGTTTATAGGTTGCACAAGGCACTCTATGGGCTCAAACAAGCTCCAAGGGCTTGGTATGAGAGGCTTCGTGACTTCCTAATCATGCAAGGCTTCAAGATCGGGAGGGTGGACACCACGTTGTTCACAAAAGATGTCAACGGGGATCTCTTTATTTGTCAAATTTATGTTGACGATATTATCTTTGGCTCAACTAATGATTTACTAAGCCATGAGTTTGCTACCATGATGTCTAGGGAATTCGAGATGTCCATGATTGGCGAATTGACCTTCTTCCTTGGTTTTCAAGTCAAACAAATGAAGGAAGGGACATTCATCCATCAAGAAAAGTATGCTAAAGATATTCTGAAGAAGTTCAAGATGGATGAGTGCAAGACAATCAAGACACCCATGGCAACTAATGGGCATCTCGACTTGGATGTCGACGGTAAACCGATTGATCAATCCCTCTATCGTTCTATGATAGGGTCTTTGCTTTACCTTACCGCATCTAGGCCCGATATAATGTTTAGTGTGTGCTTGTGTGCCCGCTTTCAAGCTAACCCAAAGGAATCACACCTTTCGGCTGTGAATAGGATCCTTCGGTATCTCAAGCACACCCCTAGCATAGGCTTGTGGTACCCCAAAGGCGCTAGTTTAGATCTCTTGGGATACTCGGATTCGGATTTTGCCGGAAGCCGTGTGGATCGCAAGAGTACCTCCGGGGGTTGCCACTTGCTTGGGCGTTCTCTAGTTTCTTGGTCAAGTAAGAAGCAAAATTCCGTGGCTTTGTCCACCGCGGAAGCGGAATATATAGCGGCCGGTGCATGTTGTGCCCAAATTCTATATATGAAGCAAACCCTTTTGGACTTTGGTGTGAAACTAGATAGGATACCACTCCTTTGTGACAATGAAAGTGCCGTAAAAATTGCCAAGAATCCGGTTCAACACTCTCGCACAAAGCACATTGATATTCGCCATCACTTCTTGCGTGATCACGAAGCCAAAGGAGACATATCTCTTCAAGGTGTGAGATCCGAGGAGCAATTGGCGGATATTTTCACAAAACCTTTAGACGAGAGTACCTTTGTTAGGCTAAGAAATGAGCTTAATGTGTTAGATGCGGCAAACATCATGTAAGTTGTCATGACATATAGAAAAATGCATACATATAGGACACTTGTCTAACCATGGTAAGATAGTGATGAGCGAGGGTTTAGCTAGAGGTGGTGGTCCACTTGTCTTCCTCTAGGCTTGTAGAAAGGCTCATCATGAAGAAGCTTCCCGTGGGTTCAAACTTGACAAGTAGAATTTAAATTCTTGCTATGCATTACTTGTCATATAGATGTGCACTACATGTTTACCTTACTTTCGCATGTGGTTGTAGCTTGCATTATCATTGCATGCGTAAGGGTCACAAAAGAGATCACTTGATGAAAATGAGACTTGTTTCATATACAAGATCTTAATTCATGAAAAGTGAAAAGAGCAAAGTGTTAGGTGCGTTATTGCCTAGTGAGCAATGTCATGATGAATTTGAAGCTTTCTATCTTCAATATTCCTATGACATGGCTCATACATTTTATTTGGCGCTTTGTCTCTCTTGCGGCTTTTCCTTGTATTTGAAAAGAAAATTATTTAAGCAAGTGTGCTATCCTATTTATTTTGAGGGGTAAAGTCGCCTGTGCAAGTCCATTAACTTGAGTTTATTTGAGTTTTATAAGTTTATTGGACTAAGCATAGAAGAGTGAGCTGAGTGAGGGGTTTTTGGCTTCACCGGTTAAACCGACGCTCAATGGATTTATACCCATCGGTTTAACCGGCGTTACTAAAGTTGGATCTCAGCTCAGGCAGTTTCAGGCGTTTAACCGGCGTATACAAAAGTCAGAGCATCGGATCAACTGGTGAACGCTATTACAGATCAGACCTAGCAATCAACCGGCGTTTTGATCAATCAACCGACGAGTTCACTTTTGGAATCATCGGTTCAACCGGCGTTCAAAAACAGATCTAGTAGAGTCTCGGGTAAACTGCACCGACGCAATCAACCGGCGTTCAAACCCTATGCGTCGGATCAACCGGTGTTAAAGAAAATCGCGGGTCCCACCTGTCATATATGTCTCTTGCCCGCGCTACCGGCCTCTGTTTCCCTTCTCTCTTCACGCCGCCGCCGCCCGACTCGATCCCTTCGCGCGCCGCCTTCCCTTCACGCCGCCGCCTTCCCTTCGCGCCGTCGCCATTCCTCCACCGCCGCCATGCGCCCGCGCTGCCACCACCGTGCGCCGTTCTCGCACGCTCGCCGCGCCGCCCGCGCAACCACTCTGCGCCGCCTGCGCACGTAGCCGCCGCCGCCGCTTGCACTTCGCCCCTGCGCCGCCCGCACGTGCCTCCATCACCAAGCGCCGCCGTGCTCCACGCCATCCACGCGCTCAGAGCCGCAGCTTCCACACGTCGAGCAGCCCACGCAGCCGCGCCGCCTTCGCTTTCTCACGCCGCAGCCACCACCGCTTCGCGCACGCAAACTGTTCGAGAGTTTGCCCGTGCCGCTTTTCGCACCGCTCGCGCGCCACGTTTTTGCCTTCGCCAGTAGAGATGGGTCGCGAGAAGAGGAAGGGAAAGGAAGTTATGGTCGAGAAGCCCGCTCGCAAGCGGACTCGTGCAGAGAAGGAGGCCGAGAGGGCCGAGATGGTGGCCAAGGCCGCCGAGGAGCAGGCATCAGGCCGAGCTCGTCCGTTCCAGATCAGGGAGGATCCCAGAGGCAGAGGCAGAGGCAGAGGCAGGGGTATGGGCAGAGTGAGAGGTGCCAGGGCCACCAGAGCCGCGACAGCAGCAGCAACAGCGACAGATTCAGATGGTTCTGACTCAGAGGCAGCACAGTCAGAGGGGCAGAGTTCTCCACAGCAGTCGTCTGAGGGAGGTTCCCCGCCAGAGACAGAGCGTCGCACTGGACCGAGGACTCGGGGAGGACACCAGCCACAGGAGCCCCGTAGGTCCGCAGTAGCAGCAGCAGCTCGCAGAGCCGAGGCCCTAGAGGCCGAGCGCGCAGTGTTCCGTATGGACACTGTTGTGCGTCTGGAGTCAGGTGTGATGCTCCAGAACTTGACCCGAGCCAATGCGGCCAAGGTCAAGAGGCTCAGGTGGAGTGTTGAGGAGGAGGTCTGGTTCCCAGTGACCCGAGACAGCAGAGTCGACAGGAGGTTCTGGACTCTGCTACAGGCCAGCTTCTACGAGACTTTCCAGCGTAGGGGCCACCGGATCTTCCCGCACAGGGTTCTTGACTGGGTCTCACTGAGGACAGCCGCAGGGGGAGCAGACGTGAGAGCACACTTCGCTCACTTCAGAGGACTGCCCAGGATGCTAGAGATGGAGCAGAACCGTTATATCGAGGACTGGGTCAGAGTGTTCTACGCCACAGCTTGGATAGCACCCGAGCGCAGAGCCGTGCACTTCATGTTTGGAGGGCAGGACTTTGGTTTGTCGAGGGCGACCATTGCTGGTATACTTGGAGTTGACCTGGTCGACGTCTCATTGCACGAGAGGGTTTACGGGGACTCAGATCCACCCCGCAGGGCGATGGTTGGTGGGATTGCTCCTTCTCACGAGGCGATCTCTCAGTGCTTCCGCCAGCCGTTCCCGGCCTCTTACGCCAGAGTGCCGAGCTTGCTGACTCCAGAGGCATACGCTGTTCACATGGCACTCCGGAGGACTCTGTTACCGAGGAGTGGCTACCCAGAGGGGTTCACAGGTTTGCAGCAGCTCTTGCTCCTACACATCCTCACTCACAAGCCATTTGACATAGTTGACTTTATTCTGGCTGAGATTGAGGATGTGATCACTGATGGGATGGGTGTGGTGCGACAGTTTCCTTATGGGCACTGGATTAGTTACATATGCTCTATGATAGTGCCAGCAGAGTCACCCATCAGCGCCCCTTACCGTCACGACGAGGCTCCCAGGTTCCCTGTCTACCGACCCACAGCTCCACAGGACAGGAGGAGGGGCAGACACGCAGATAGAGCTGCGATGGCACGACTGTCACCGGAGGTACAGGCATGAGTGGCAGAGGAGGATGAGGCACTCTTGGCAGCGGAGGCACAGCTTCCCGGGGGAGATGATGAGATTCACTGGTCTGAGCTTGAGTCAGACTCCTCCGAGGACGTAGAGTACTTTCCTCCAGCTGCCCCAGCCAGTCACGACCACGAGGCAGGAGGTTCCGGAGAGCCAGCTCCTCCGACTTCAGCAGCTGGTACAGTCTCTGAGTCCCAGGTGACTCAGCCGTCCGAGCTCACTGCACTACTACAGCAGCTCGTGACTCAGCAGAGGGAGGACCGACTTGCTCGGGAGGAGGCCAGGAGAGCCCATGAGGCTCAGATTGCAGCTATTCAGAGAGAGGCAGCCCGAGAGCGTGCAGCGACAGATGAGCGTTTTGTCGGCCTCATTGACAGAGTTTCACAGAGGACAGACGCTCAGTTCCAGCAGATGCAACAGGGCATGATGGCGATGTTCGGGATGATCTCCCAGCTTTACTCTCACACCGGACTCGCCCCACAGCAGCAGCAGCCCGGACTTCAGGGTGTTGGAGCACCTCAGCTTGCAGTCACACCAGCTCCTCCTCCAGTCCCTACTGCAGCTCCAGCCACTACAGCGACACTGGAGACCACGTTCTCGATGTCCGCACTCTTTGGATCTGCCGGTCGTCCGCTCTTTTCACCACTGCCCGCGACCACACTCTTTCAGGACTCACCGTCAGCGGTTCAGTCGGTCGCCCTCCCTACCTCACCTCAGGCAGCACCTTCAGGGGGAGGAGCAGTAGAGGAGTCCCTGCTTCCACAGTCGACGCAGCCGGCAGCCTCAGCAGTCACTTCTTCAGATATTGATACTTCTTCTGCTGACCCGGTTACGACTTCTACGGATCCTCTACCAGGCAGTGCCAGCACGAGAGCCTCCACGACAGTCACCCCCCAGTGAGCTCAGACCCAGACCAGCAGCTTCCGTCTGTCACCGAGGGTGAGGGTTCTCCGTCCGACGACGACGACGACGACGACCCGGACCGCTTCCTCGCCGTACCACGACAGCACGACCCGTAGCTCGCCTTTTGGTGTTTTGATGCCAAAGGGGGAGAGGTGTTAGGGGGAGCCACAGAGTTAGGGGGAGGGTAGAGCTAGAGAGCTCGTAGTTATCAGGACTTTGATTCTTTGTATCACATTTGGTGTTAGTTCATGGATATGTACATTTGTCGCTTGAGTAGGCCGTGCTTTGAGACATATCTATGGATTTCGTTTGAGCCGTTGAGCTCTTTGGTCCTTCTTTTCGAGTTTGCTTGTGTTTATCTTGCTTTATCTTTCTCGCTCTCTCGTTATTTATGTTTGTGTTGTCATCAATCACCAAAAAGGGGGAGATTGTAAGCATCTAGGCCCTCAAGGTGTGTTTCGGTGATTAATGATAACCATTATTGTGACTAATGAGTTTGTGCAGCTTAATAGATCATTATCGCTCATTTGGTCATATGTCAAAAGAGGCCCCTCAATTTCATTATTCAAAAAAGGCGATCTCGGTATTCAACTCAATTATATGGCAAGACTAAGGATCTTTCTAGTCCTAAGTGTCATAAGGTTGAGAAGGACACTTAGGTTAGTATAGGTTTTATAGTTTTGTAGTGATCGCACTATTAAGAGGGGTTGAGGCTAAGTAACTTGAGCATGGACATGGTCATTTGAAAATGGATGCACACTATGGTCACTCAGGTTTCTAGAAGTTCAAATAAGTGGCTCTCAAACTATATCTCAAGAATATTTGGATTTCATTCAAGACTCAAATCAGAAAAGACAAAATCAGAAAAAGTCTATACACCGGTTTAACCGACGCTCTCAATTTTCTATACGTCGGTTAAACGAAGTCAGCAGTGTCTGGACAAATTCAATACACCGGTTAAACCGACGTGTTTGAATTTAACGTCGGTGCATTAGTCCAGAGTTGGTTTTTCCAGGGTATTTCAAGTTCTATACACCGGTTAAACCGACGATGTTTGAATCAGGACGTCGATGCAATTGACCAGTGAGATGGTTTTCCAAAGGAATTCAGAAGTTATACTCACCGGTTAAACCGACGATAGGTTTGAGTTAACGTCGGTGCAGTTGTCCAGAGACTTGATTTTTCAGTTGATCAGTAGACAACTACACTCACCGGTTAAACCGATGATACGTCGGTTAATCTGCCCAAGTTGTAACGGCTAGTTTTCAGAAGGGGCAGTTTACATTCACCGGTTAAACCGACGATGACTATTGGAGGGACGTCGGATTAACCGGCGCTACGCAGTTTTTCTGGCAGCTTTTCTCCAACGGCTCTATTCGTGTGAGCTGCTTATATATACCCCTCCAATGGGTCATTTTGCTACTCTTGACACCAGGCAACATCCAAACACTCATACTATAGTCAAGAGCCACCTTGAGCTTCATCCTTCACATACTTGTGCATTCAATCAATCAAGAAGTAAGATTAAGGACTTGAGTAGAGAAAAGCTAGTGTGCATCCGTTCTTGGTGATCGGTTCTTGCTCAAGTGAAGGCCTTAGCTTGTTACTCTTAGTGATTGGCATCACCTAGGCGATCTTGGTGATCGGGGTGTTTCTCGCGGAGCTTGCCAAGGATTGTGGGAGCCCGGAGAAGAAGATTGTACGTGGCTTGATCTCCACCACGCCGGGATGGTGAACGGAGACTCTTAGTGAGCGCCCTCGTCTCGGTGACTTGGGAGGTGACAAGACTCTTTGTGAGTGTCACAACGTGGATTAGGGGTGTGTGCCAACACATCGATACCACGGGAAAAAATCCGGTTGTCTCTTGTCCACTCTCTTTATTCAAGCATTTTCTTTCATGCAATTTATTCATGTGCTTGACTTAGAGATCATAACTTAGCTCTACCTTGCTAGGCTCTACTTCTCTTTTTATCTCTCTTAACTTGTGTAGGTAGTTTAGTTATCCGGTTGGTGAATTGATGCCTTACTAGAATTGCATAGGTTAAGGTTGCTTTACTTTGTTTTAGAAATTGAAAAAGGACCAATTCACCCCCCTCTTGGTCCATCGATCCTTACAACCGGTACCGGAGCCCGGCGGTTTGGCCGGTCCGGTCGGAAAATTGAACCCTGGCGGCGGGCGGAGTAACTTTTCTCTTTTTATTCATCGGCAACTGCACCATTCAATGCTCATCAGCATCGTGGACTAATAGGAGCAGCAAAATCGGTAGTAACCGGCTAATAGGCGCCCCCGGTGCCCCGACGCGAGGTCGTCCTCGTCGCAGAGCTTGAGCAGGGTGCGGAGGTTGCACGACCCCGCCGCCTCCACCGCCGGCGGCGGCCTAACCTAGCCGAGCTGGTTCGGGCTGCTGCTGCGCCGCCACGTGCCGCGCCTCGAGGAACTCGGCGCCGGCGTCGAGGTCGAGCTGCCGCGGTGGCCGCGGCGACCGCGATGGCGTGCGTGCTCCTCGTGGCGGCGGCAGGCACGGCTGCGCGGGACGTCGCGGAGCTAGCGTGTCCACGCCAAAGTCTGGGGCAGCGGCGGGGAGCCAGCGTGGCGATGAGGCGCGTGGCGTGGCCTGCGGCGGCGAGGTGGCAGCGCTCGCGACGGGCACGGACGAGGCGACGATGTCGAACTGGATTCAAATGATTTTGAAATTTTAGACCGCGGCGCCCGTCCATGTAACCGTGCGTCTGGTACAGAAACAGGGGAGCGTCTGGTACATAGTGCAATTATTTTCACATTGTATACTATACATCGCTGCAGGTAGCTGTGTACACCATCTGACAGCATCCCACTTCGAACTGACACTTCCATTACCCATCACGCATCTCGGAGTACAGATGAAAGGTCCAGATAACCTCTACCCGGATACCTAGTACTAGAAATCTTCATTCTCTTACGTCGCGCTCACAGCCAGCCGTGCGGCGGCCACCGGAACCGCGCGCGGGAGCGGCTCCCGAGGCCAGGCCGCGACGAGGCATGTCTGCCGGCACCTTTCGTGGCGCTCGAGGCGCCGACTGCACCTGTGACCGTGACCGTCCCGTCGAGGGGACGAGGCGCTCCGCGCGGCCGGGTGACGCCGGCGCCTAGCGTTGGCCCGCCCCTGTCCCGGTGGCCGGATCCGGAAGAGCAGGCGCTGCCCACTCCCTTTCCAGTCACGACGGAGAGCCTGTCGGTCTATTTCGCCTAGCGCAGCGGCCTCTTCCCTGCCCGTCTTGCGTGCCACTTTGGACGAGGAAACGATGCCACGCGACAGTGCAAATTTACAGCTGATTGTGGTTGCAAACAGAAGTCATGGTGCTGGCAATCCGGGTGTTAACTTTCCAGTCTACTCCGATCCAAACCAGACAACACGCATACGAGCCCCATGCTCCCCCGGCGTGAGCGCGAGCGTGCGCCCCGCTACGGCGCACGGCCGGCCGGCGAGAAGCGCGCCGAAAAGCCGCCACCCGCGCCACGGAATCCGTGGTGGGTCATGGGCGCGCGGTGCGCCCGCGGCGCGAACCGCGACGCCCCTTTCCCGCCATTCTTCAAAAAGGCCCGCGTGGGTCCTCAGCTGTCAGACACCCGCGTCTGTCACGCCGGATACGATCATCCGTGTTTGGTTACAATTTCGCGATATTTTTTTAAGAAATTTTACATGCATCACATATTAAAATAGTCTATCACCGCTGGTGGACCGCTGGAGTACTGGACGGTGGAGGAGCCGAGGAGGTGACACAGGCACACCGCACACAGCAGCACCGGTCGTGCTCAGCATGGGGGCCTGCCTCGCATCCGTCTTTTCGAACCTGGCAGCAGGCAGCAGTCCGTGCGGATTGCTTTTCATCGATCCGTGCAATCAAAGAGTCTTCCGAGCCGGCCAGCGGCTCTGCAACGCCAGCGGTTGGCCGGTGGCGCGGCGCAGAGCACGACAGTGTACCCCGGTTGGCGCTGCAGCGCCGCCTTGTCCTCGCCGGCTCGTCGCTCGTCCCGTCCCCATCAGAATCCGGCGCGCCGGCTGCCGTCGCCTGCCAGCAATAGCCCAACCAAGAAGAAGCCCTCCCATGGCGGCCAGTCACCGAGGGTGGCGGCCGGAGGGGGCGACGAGAACGAGAGCGTGGCGCCAAACCCAGGTGACAAGCCGTGTCGCGCCGCGCCGCCCGCATCCGGGCCCTTGCCGACTAGCGTCACCCACTCTTTTCGTCCTATCACGTGAGTACGTGACCGGGATCCGTGCTCCACCCGAGAACAGTTTGGCGCGCGCGCGCCCGACCGTGCCAACCGGCAGCGGTTGTCGCCGCCGCGCTGGAACGCCGGCCCCGCCCGTCCGCGTCCAACCATCTCGCGCCACCCAGGCGGCAGGGGCGGATCGGCATGGACCGCGTGCCCTCTCGCCGCACACCGCGGCGGCGGCCGCATCCGCCACGCGACAAAATTTCTTCCATCCGCCGGGGACCAGCGAGCGCGGCAGCCGGCCGGCTCGCCATGGACCACTAGTCCACTACCCGTCGCTCTCAAGCGCTGCTCGCGGTGGCGGCACGTACCGGTGGGCGCAGGGAATTTCCTTTTCAGTGCCGGACGGCCACAGCGCGCGGTGCTCCCGTCGCTGCTGGGGCGTTGCGCGGGCGGGAACCGGGCACGGCGCGCCGGACGGGGTCGTCGCGCTCGTACCACTAGTCCACTTCCACCCCCTGCCGACACTCCGGATTCGTCGTTGGCGTCGTGCTCGTGCGGCAGGCGATCTTTCAGCTCCGGGCGCACGACGACCGGCTAGTGCCATACGGGGGCCTCGGGATGGTGACCGGCCGGCGCTCGCCGTAGTTCGGAAGCTCAGTTTCGAGTGGCCCCTCTTGCCTGCTGTATCCTCTTTGAAAACCCCTTCTTGCTTATCCTCGCTGCGTCCATCTTATCGGATGGAGCGTAATTTCCCGTCGTTTTACACGGCGTGCCCTCGTGCTCGAAAGGGAGGCCGACGGCGAGGGAATCGACTTTG
Organism: Panicum virgatum; assembly: GCF_016808335.1. Lineage (NCBI taxonomy): Eukaryota > Viridiplantae > Streptophyta > Magnoliopsida > Poales > Poaceae > Panicum > Panicum virgatum. Next base: position 9,461,328 of record NC_053149.1, on the reverse strand, counting down.
TGTTTTGTGTTAGACCTCGTTCGGGTATATAGAGCTAGCAAGGTGGTTCACGTAAATAACACAGATAGCTACTAGCTCATTTAGGCTTTTTATCTTAACATTTAGGTACTTTTTACTTTAAAATAATTTGTTCAAATATTTTTAGTTTCATAGTCATTCTTTTGTTCAATTGGCAAGGACCAAGGTGTTATATTTTTTATTATTATATTTGTAGTGGTAGATGAATTCTTAGTAAAAATAATACCTTATATAGAAATATATCTTTTGTACTTACTGGAAATATTGTATTTTTGGTCTTGTATCGTGAATTCGTGTTAGAGAGTTTTAGGTACGGCGATGAACTATTCTTAAGGTTAGAAATAAATGTTTTAGTAGTTTTATGTAACAAAAGCTTGTGAATGTAGTCGGCCCCACTCAACCCAAAGCTTGTGGCCAGCAGCTTTGTGTCTTCAATTCTCGTGTTATGAGATACTCCATAGACTTCGTTGAAGAATATATTTGCTATGGATAGAGGTCGAATCCATGGTGCATCTTCGCGCGATGGCCAACGATATGGTGTGACAACATCACACAACTTGAAATGCTTTCCTTGATGCAACCTCCTTCTCATGTAACAGCATGTTTGCGATAATAGATAGATCATGTCGGTTTATGACTATATTTTTTTCTTTTTGCTTTCATACTATCCGCTTCATCATGAATTTTTAATTCCAATATAGAATATAAGCAACAGTAATCCATATAAGACTCCAACAAACCTAATCTTTTCTCAATCTCTATTTTTATATATTCTTCGAATGCATCTATTGTAACATGAATCTATGCTTACCGACAAGGACAATATAGATTTTTCTCATTTTTCCCGATTAGATCTTCATGGGTTTCCATATCTATTTTAAACTCTGAAATTTATATATTTATTAATTGTATCCCATCGGGACCTTTTGGTTAACTGCTATTTTTTTATTTTTCTAATTTTGAATTTAGCTATGTACTAATCGTATTTGGTATGGACTCTTTGGTCATATCCTAATTTTAATCAATATTTTAATTCCAAAATTAGCTATTTATCATATTTGATGTGGACTTTTGAGTATCAAACCGTTAGATCTTCATAAAATTCGATGGTGTAAATTTTTCTCTTTTTAGATTAACATGGGAATTTCTAGAACCTCTCGACGAACATGGTGTATTCTTTTAACCCTTCCTTATTAATGTAATAGATTTATTCCTGACCAGGAATGATAGCTACAATAAGAGACTTAGATAGGTGTACAATAGATTGGGATTTATTTCGAATTGAGAAGTAATTGCAATAAATATAAAATAGACTCGTAATAGATATAACAAAAGGTCGGAATCGATTACACACCTCTCAACTCATGGATGGATTTCGATCTTTTATGGTTTCAAATTTGCTCTCGGCCTAGAAACATACCTACTGTTAACTATATCTATTATAAATCTCTTATTATATCTATTATTCCCTATTCGGAATAAGTCCGGAATAAGTCGTGTGTAACCGGACAAGGCGCTTGTCCAATGTCCAGGAAATATGGTTTCTGATAGACTATCACCGGCTGCTGCAGGCCTCCTACAGTCCTACGACCACCGGACCGGTGCAAGGGAATGGAAATTATCTGGAAAAGCGGCGCAATCTCCGCCGGAAACACTCCGATCCAGGGATCCCAGCTTCTAATGATTGGCAACAGCTCAGACAGGAACCGAACAAACGACCTGCGGATGCAGCGGATCCCACCGGAGCGCACCCCAGCTCGAGCTGCCGCTGCCAGTCTGGTACAGGTAAAGTGCGTCTTCTTTAATGCGAGTGAGCGAGTCAAAGGATCACCGGACCGTGATGAGCTGGCGTGATTGGATTGCGCATGCGAGTGCGGCCGGCCCGGGCGCTAGGCAAGCCACCGACCGGCAGCGGCCGGGCCAGCATGCGAGCGACAGACATCCATAATGCGGAGCGGCGTGCGTGACCCCGGCGAAACGGACACGGAGTAATTAGATGAGCCGGTGGTGGTGGCGCCGGCACGCATGGCGCCATCGGCCATGGCCGGCCGCCGTTCCTCTCGTGTCGGCGCGGCACGTCGCCGGTTTAATTCGCGGCCGGGGATGATGGGTAGCTGTTGCTAGCACCAGCAGCCACGAAGAGTCGGGGCTTGATAGCATCGCGTTGTGTGGTTGCAACTTGCTAGGTACCGTACCAAACTGTGGTGAACACTGAACAGCCACTGCCGTAATGGTAGCTCACTGCTCCCGGAGCGCGTGCCAGGACGCGGCGAGCGCGACACGGGCGCGGCGTGCCACACCCACACCACCCATCCCACGGCAGTCTACGGGGGCTCGTCACGTCAAGCCGGGCCGCGACATGCCCGGACAGCTGCCGCCCGGCCGTGACCGATCGAGCCCAGCCCGGACGGGACGTACCAGCAGCAACAGGCAACAGCCAGCCCCTCGCAGCACGTCAATCGGTGGAGAATCCAAGGCGATCGGCCGGCCGTACGCAGCGGAGGTCGCCGTCTGGCGGACGTCTTCTCGTACCGTCGTACGCGCACGCGTGCCGCAACCGCGCCTCGCGGCGTGGCTACTGGCGCACCGTGCCGACCGCGCGCCGGGGTTCCGGCCGGCCGCCGTACTGGCAGCGTACCGGCGATGGGGCGCGCGGTACTGGCGCGGGAAGACGCGTACGAGTACGACACGGACGGCCACTGCTGCTTGGACCCGCACGTACGTACAGCGCGTGGTGTTGGCTGGCAGGGATCAGGAACGAGCAAGGACATGAGGGTTAGTGACTGGTTAGGCACAGGGTTAATGAAACCCACAGCGTGAGCGAACACTCACCAGCGCAGGGCACGCACGCTTCGACAAGCAGAGAAACGAAACGTCCGGCAGAGACGGACCAGAAAGTTCCTTCGCGAAATTGGCGGCGGAGAATGGCTAAAGTTGGAGGGAGATCCCGCCATTGCTTGGGCCCATTGTTAAGGGACAACTAGTTGCCAGCACTTCGAGTTGCAACCAAAGAACAAACTGAATTGGTACTTTTTCCAAATAATTAAGAAGAATTTGGTGATCAGCAGTTGTAAATATTGCTTGAAGGTTTCGTCTTCAAATTTGTATCCATCTCAGTATTGGCTTAAGCATTTAAGGTGGGGAACATATTTAGTGCAAACCACAGCCTTCGTGAAAACCCATGCAAACTACAGCAAAAAGTTGTCTAAATTCACCAAAAAATCACACATGTAGATGATATGATGATACATAATCTTGTAAAATATCTTGTCCAAAATCTACTTCATTTTTGAGATATAAAAATAACAAATTTCTAACAAATCATATGGACAGCTTTTTCTGGCTTGAAATTTGTTATTTTTATATCCCACAAACGAAGTCGAGTTTGGACAAGATATTTTACAACATTGTATATCATCATATCATCTATATGTGTGATTTTTTGGGTGAATTTAGATGACTTTTTTACCGCGGTTTGCACGGGTTTTCACGAAGTCGTGGTTTGCACCAGATATGTTCCCTTTAAGGTCATCATGTTCATAGAAAAGTCCCTCGCTTCACCATATTTATAGCTTGTACTATATGGGGATCATCCGTAATAAATTATGCCTGAAGGTTTCGTAATCAAAACATGTCTGTCTTGGAATCACATTAAGCTTTGAGGGTACATCAAGGAAATCGAAGTGAGCGGATGGGCCAGTGGCCCAGCGGTAACTCCCCGTGGCTGGGAGCTCGCCGGCGGGGTTCGAACCCCCGTCCGCACCTGGGTATCGAGCTGTGTGTGGTGGTGTGTGTCTCGGTATAACATGTTCTAACACTCCTCAGGCAATTTCGTTTACGCTGAGTCCGATCAGCGTGGGCCTCCCCAGTGCTCCTGGTACTTTAAAAAAAAATCGAAGTGATCAAAGACCATCAAAGAATTGATGGGACATTTTATAGGGAAATTTGTCTGTGGCACACTCTCAAAACATGATTTTGTGGGCTGTACACTCTACTCCTTGAATTAGTTTGCAGCACACTCTGAATGTCTCATTTTGTGTGTGGCACACCACCCCCATTAAAAAACTCTTTTGCATCCTGAGAGGTGAGAGAACATCATGTGGAAAGACCAAAATACCCTTAGCTGCTTAAGGGAGCCTTCCAAAGCCACGACCGCGCCGCCCCTGGAGGAGACCACGACCGCGCCAGCCATCGCATCCACAGGAAGTCCGGCATGACGGCGGCCTCCATGTGCGCAGCGGCGTTCATGGTGGCGAGCATGAGCCAGACGGCGCTAGCGAGCAGCGCGGCCATGGCACAGAGCGGTGGGTCGGCGGCGGTGCGGGGCCTCGGCGAAGGCGGCACGGACCGGCGAGGCGCAGACTAGCGGCGCAGCCATAGCTTGCGGTCGAAAAGCCTCGCTCGGGCGTGGGTCGGCGGAGGTGCTGGGCCTCGGCGGAGGCGGCCCGGACCGGCAGCGGGCCGAACCGGCGGCAGGCTGCCATAGAAGGGTGCGGGGCAGGGGAGGGAGGGAGGATGGAGAGGGAGATCCGTCGAGGGGCCATGGCGGGGCACGGCCGGTGGCGGGAGGCCGCGGGGCGGGGCGGCCGCGGGAGACCGCCATGGCGCGGCGGAAGGGGAGGGAGGGGCGTCGCCGTCGCGAGTGTGGACGGAGGGGCGGCGGCCGCGCGCGCCGAGGGGCGGCGGATGCGCTCGCGGCGGGCCGCCGCCGTCACGTGGGCAGACGGAGGGGCAGCGGACGCGCGCGGGGGGCGCCGCCGTCGCGGGTCCAAGGGGCGGGGGGGCGCGGGGGGAGGGCACAGCGAATGGATAGGGTGAGGAGATAAGGCTCATGTAGGGTATTTTGGTCTTTTTACCCTGCCTTCTCTCATCTCTCAAGCTATAAAAAATTTGTTTAAGGAGGCAAATGTGCAGTGCACAAAAACACAAATTCAGGATGTGCTGCAGACTAAATCAAGAAGTTCGGTGTGCAGCGCACAAATCATCATTTTGAGAGTGTGCCACAGACAAATTTCCCCATTTTATAATGGGCGCGAAAGCAACTCGCTGATGGGAACTCGAGTACTGTAGTGAGCAAATGGGCAAGCTCCCAGTATCTGGGCAGTTGCAAATTCCACCGATAAAGAAACCTATCATGACCTGCAAGAACATGGGCATTTCGGTCTCCAAGAGTTTGGTCGCAAGCAAAAACTTCAGTTCACCGTGAAATGCCACCCCTAACCACGAGCTGCGAATTTTCGATCCGGTTCGTGCTCAACGCACCGCGGCACAACCAAATGGGGCCGTACCAAGCAGGGCGGAGAGAGGCACGGAGCTCTATCAATGGAGCAACGAAGAGCACTTGGGATTCCATCCCTGAACGTCTGAACCTTGCCTAGCTTACACTACGAGTCTCCTAGCTACCTCGCCTACAAATTTCTCCACCGCCGCCATTCCCGCGTTCCAGTACCGGAACACCACCCCGGCCGGAGCAAGACGAGCAGAAGCAGCGGCGCTAGCTCCGGCGGCGTCCGGCCCTATCCTTGCGCCCAGGTTTCACCAAATGCTCCAGATGTCGTGGTCGAACGCGGCCACCTCGGCGTCGCCGGCGCGGCCGCCGGCGCACCGGAAGTCCTCCTCGACGAACGGGAACCACCCGAGCAGCTTCTCCTCGTCGACGCCCCACGACGACCACGCCGCCGCGTCGAGCCCGGCGTCGAGGTCCCAGTCCACGGGGCGCGCGCCCTCCCCGGCGGCGGCGCACGCGTCCGGCACGGTCTGCGCCGACTCCGGCCCGGGCGAGGGCGCGGCCGAAGCTGCATTAGCCGCGGCGGCGGCGGCGACCGCCGCGGCGCGCGCCGTCGCCGCGGAGGGTTTCTTGGCGGCGCCCGCCTTGGGCTGCCGCGGCTGCTTGGCCCGGCGCAGTGGCTTGGCCGGGTTGCCGGCGCTCGCGGCGGTGCCGGCGTCCTGCGTGTCCTCGACCTTGGGCTGCTGCGCTCTGGTCCGCTTCATGGCTGCCGGAGCACTTGCTCTGCTTCGCCGAGGCTGGGAATGCCCCGAGTGAAGGGAGTGTGTGGGAGTGGTGGAGGTTCGAGCCGATTCGGCGCGCGCGCCCCTTTTGTAGGAGGCGGCGGCCGGGTGGGGGCTCCTGGCTCCCGCCTTGGACAGTTGGACCCGGGAGGCCGGGACGGGGCGCGGCGCGGCGCAAGGCAAGTGGGATGGGTGGCCCGTGACAGCCCCGCCCCAGTGGGTCGAGCGAGGCCGCCGCCGCGCCGCCAGCCGGTTTGCGCGACCAGTTCGCGTTCACCTCGTCCCGGCGGCGGGTTCTCTTCATGTGCAGCTCACCTCGGGTGGCCGACTGGCCGAGCCCCCGGATCATGACGGGAATTGGTGTGGACGGACGCGACAGGGCACCCCACAACTCGCCGTCACGCATCGCTGTTTGCTAAGCCCGGCCGGTAAACCTTGCTATCGGGCGATTTATCCATTCACTATAGCGCACGATGTTTGTTTAGCCACCAATTATTTTATTGAAAAGAAATAGCCAGCAATTAAAATGAGTTGTTCTCTGTTAAGTTCGGTGCGCTGCGCCGGTCGCAAGAGCGGACGTGAGAGCGCGGCAGCAGGAGACGACCTCACCACACGGCCGGTGGAGCACGCAGAAAAACCGGGGCGTCACGTCTCGGCTGCGCGGCCAGCTGCGAGTGGTACGGTCGGTAGGTCACGGCATGTGCACGCAGCCGACGGCCGGCCCGGCGCTGGATCCCGGGCTCCCCCGATCACGTGGAGACGCCGGCGACCAGGGGAAGGTGGGGGGCGTGGGGGATCGCGTGCGGCGCGCCCGCGCCGATCGCGACGCCGACATCGTCAACCGCTCTGTGTCCACTGGTTGGCCGCCCGCCAGTTGTGCGCGGCGTGATGCCATGATGCTTGATTGCTTGTGCACTGGTCTCCGCATGGGAGATCCTCTGTATTTTCAGTCTTTTGTACGTGTACACCAGCGCCGTACGTGTACGAGCGGAGAGGAAGGCGTCGTCGGCGTGGAAAGCGGTTAGGGCGGGCCGACAGGGCGTGTGGCCGTATGTCGGCAAATCCCCGAGGTTGATTGCGAGCCGGCAAGTGGCCGCGGCAGTATTCTAGTATTGGCAATGGCAGGCGGCGCACGGCACGGACAGCCAGCCTGCCGCTCTGACAGGCGGGGACGGCGAGGAAGATTTGGGTGCGGGCAGTTGGGTCCGGTCCGGCGGCAACTGGGCCGCTTTGCCGGCCGCGCGCGCCGCTACCCGCCCCTGTCGGCCGGGGTCGCCGCCGCCGTCGCGGCGAGACAGGTCCGCGCCGGCTTGTCGTGCTTGGCCACGCCGCGCTGTCCGCCACAACGGCTGCTGCCCGGGCCGCAGCTTTGGGAGCGGGAGCGGGAGCGGGACGGTGTCGCTGAGGATCCACGGCGCGACCGACGCTGACGGTGCTCGTCTCTGCTCGTGGCGAAATCTCTTTGCCGGCCCCGTCCCGACGCAGCAGTCGTGGTCCCTCCCCGAGCCGGCGGTGGTACGGAGGATGGATTCGGATGTTTATTCGAATATCAGTTTTTTTGTCATTTTTCTTCGATTATGGACAAATAAGTTATATAATTTATTATGTAAATTCATAGCCTTGTATTTAATATTGATCTTGTAAAGATTCATAAAAACTAAACCTTAAATTTATCATATATATTCTCAAATAATAGATATAAAAATTCGAATACGGATCGGATACGGATTCGAATTTTTTTTCACCTTTTTAATTGTAGGGAGCAAATAATACATAAAAAATTTATACAAAATTTTATTCTTATGTGTAATAATATGTTTGATAATATAAAAAAGATTAGCATAAAATTTTAAATATATTTATTTTAAAATATCAAATTTGTTCAAAGAATTCGGATGTCTAGATCCATCCTTAGTGCTACAGCCCGCCCCACGTGGGGCGGCGATCCCGGCGCATTGGTTCGTGGTCACCGGCTCACCGCGAAATTAAACCGGGCACCGGCGTCGAGTTCCGGGTCGAGGAAGCTGGCCCACGAACTGGGATCGTGCGCTCGTGCCGTTCCGCGCTCGGTGCTCGGTGCCGACCACACGAACAGCTGACGAGTACTAGCTGAGAGAGAGAGAGAGAGTTCTGAGTTTGGGCCAGGTCGCTCGTAAACGAGCCGTAGCCCACACCTCTGATTAGGTTAAATGAGGCCCATAAGCACATGGCCCAGATCATGTTTATGGATAGGCAAAAGTCTATTTTACCTCCTCCAACTATTACCAAAGTTTGGTTTTCCTCCTACAACTATAAAACCGGGTATTTCACCTCCCTCAACTTTTCAAACCATGCATTTTACCTCCCTCAAGCGGTTTTGAAGACTGTTTGCTACAGTAACCATAGTTTTGTCTTTTACTTTTTTTAAAAAAAAATTCAGTTGAATATTTGAAAAATCATAGTAAATCACAAAAAAATCATAAAATAGAAAATCCAATTTTGTTGGACTTCACACGAGTAGATATATGCAGTGAATTTATTATATGGTATACTTTAGTATAATTTTTTTACTGTAACTTTAGATATATACTTTTCTGTAATTAATTTATAGATACAGTTTTCGTCGTCCCATTATGGTGAAATTTTTATGGTGGGCTAATCATTATATGATTGAGCTATAGTAAAAATTTTATGATTATTAGATCATGTATGACTGAGTTATAGATTTATCTATAGATTCGTCTAGATTTTTCTATAGATTTATCTAGTTTATATAGATAAATCTATAGATCAGTCAAACATGATCTAATAATTATAAAATTTTTACTACAGCTCAATCATATAATGATTAGCTCACCATAAAAATTTCACCATAATGGGACGACGAAAACTGTAGCTATAAATTAATTACAGAAAAGTATATATCTAAAGTTACAGTAAAAAAATTATACTAAAGTATACTATATAATATATTCACTGCATATATCTACTCGTGTGGAGTCCAACAAAATTGGATTTTCTATTTTATGATTTTTTTTATTTACTATGATTTTTCAAAGATTCAACTGAAATTTTTTTAAAAAAGTAAAAGACAAAACTACGGTTACTGTAGCAAACAGTCTTCAAAACCGCTCGAGGGAGGTAAAATGCACGGTTTGAAAAGTTGAGAGAGGTGACATACCCGGTTTTATAGTTGTAGGAGGAAAATCAAACTTTGGTGATAGTTGGAGATGGTAAAATAGACTTTTGCCTTATGGATATCTTACGGTGGGCCTGTTCGTGTGAACGAACGCGAAAGCTCATGGGCCTCGAGAACTTTGGTTTCCCGTCTCCTTCCAGAAGACAAACGACACGCCTAAAAAAAAAAGGGGAAAATCCGCTCAAAAAAAAGGGAAAAAAAGAAGAGAAACGAGACGTATGGCGCCCAGGGAATGACGGAGCCAAGCACACATTAAAAACGGCGTCGTATACTCGTTCAGTTGCACTTGCACGAAACACGGACGGTCTTATACTACCCGTCACGCCTGCCATCCTCAGATCCACTCGTGCCAAAGAAGAAGAAGAAGAAAAATACCTGAGCACAGTATCAAATCCATCGATGCAGATAGATGGACACACCGGCATGAACCACGCAGAACACGCACACATGACATGACACATCCCAGCAGCACAAAAGAAAGAAAAAAAGAAAAACAAAAGGCAAAGGCGCGCTCCCGCCGCTCATCATATCTCCGCCACGCACGCGCGGCACGTTTCGGTGTCCGCGCGCGCCGGCCGGCGCCTCCCCTCCGCGTCCGTCACGCCGCGTCCCTTCGCTCCCCCGGTCGCGTTGCGCAGGGCGGCTTTGTTCGGCGTGCCGGCGGCCCCGGCGTGGTGTGCTTGCTCGCCCCGACGATTCCCGCCCCGGCTTTTCCTCCTCGCAACTTGTTGCTTGGATTGGTTCGAAGCCCTATTAGCCCCGAGCCCTGGCATCAGGCCGTACGGGTGCCTGGCAAAGATACTGGCGCTACCACCTCGCTGCAGGCGTGCTATTTTTTTCTGTTAAAGAAAGCGGGCGTGTTACTAACAGCTGACGAGTCCTACCAGAGAGAGAGAGAGTTCTGAGTTTGGGCCACACGCACACGGCACAAGCACCCTGTGGTTTGTTGGAGCCTGCGGGGACGAACGGGCAGCGCGGCACGCCGCCGGCAAGGTGGGTGTGGAGCAGGACGGGTTTGCTTTGGTCCACCAACTCTCCGTTCTCAACTTGTTTTTCTCTTTCGTGAAACAACTGGTACGATCAGATCAAACTCCTGTTTCTCGACGGGGTCGCTTCGCTACGGCACTTTGTTTTCTCTCAAGAAACCAGCAGACCGTAGACGTTTGCAGCATCCGGAGGAGTCAGGTCGCGGCCGTGCCGGTCGCACAACGGACAGGCGACGCACTGCACACGCTGCGACGCTGATGCAGTCATGCTTCTTTTCCGGTCGTCGGAGACCCGGAGTGGCGAGGCTTGTAGCCGTCGCCAGAGTGATCGATGGTCCGAGCTCTAGGCTTCGGGTGGTGCTATGCTAGCGCCACGTCGATTGACGCTGACGAAACGCTGCCTTGTCCTACCTGCTCCCTAGATATCGCCGGGGTCGATCGGCACACGGCGCGTCTGATGATGTGTGCCGCGGTCGATAGCTCTCGGCACTCTATTAAGTTCAAAAAAAAAAGCTCTCGGCACTCTGCAGATAAGTTTTCCTGTCATGTGAAAAACGAGACTGGGAAAGGCGTAAGCGCTAGATTTCAGAATCGCCAGTCGCCACGATCAGATCCGGGCCGCACTCGGACGGGGCGTGTCAGTGCGTGTGTAAACAGCCAGGACCCATGAACACATTATTTTTCTCCTTTGCAATTTCGCGACGAAAAAGATCAGAGCCTGCGACGAGAAGAATCCCTGCGCTCGCTTTTTGCTAGAAAAATAAAAAGGAAAAAGGCGACGAGCACATTATTTTTCCTCCTTTACAATCTCGCCGTCCCTGTCACGGTGGCCGGAAATCAACACGTATCGGTACGGGGCGACTGGGCGAGAACAAAGCAGTTCCCGCCCCTCTCCCTAGCTAGAAAAGCAAAAAAAAAAGCCAGGGGGGTGCTAAGAAAAAGCAGCGATCCAGGGCCAGTTCCCGCGAGCATCGCACGGGAACAAGCGTGCGCTGCCGCGGCGGCATCTTTTCGTTTCGATGAAGCCCCGTGGCATCTGCCGCCTCCTTTTCCATGCCTGCCTGCCTTCTTCGTCGTGATCCGGAGCAGCATGGAACTTGGAAGCAGGGTTTACCTTTTTTTTTCGAATCCTGCCAACTGTCGGAAACGAAATTTCGGTCGAAATTTCGCCGAAATTCCGAACGGAAAGAGAATTCAAATTCAAAAACGAAATTCCGATGAATTCCGACCGAAATTTCGGTGATTCCGACCGAAATTCGGTGATTTTCGACCGGAAAATGATGTCAGTTGTGATTTTCCTACTGTTCCTGAGGTCAAATGAAAAACTTTTGAATACCAACTTTGTTCATTTTTTCGAGATCTACAACTTTTGTTTCAAGAACTTTTTCATTTGAGCAATGGTTTGAAAGTTATTTAATTATTTCAAAAACTACCAATTAAAAGTCTTGTCATTTCATGTGACAACTTCCATTTTCTCTCTTAGGCCTCAACTAGACTTTTATTATTCTTGTTATTGCGGATATGCCTATAAAATTTCAGAGATATTGGTTGATCTAATTGAAAGTGGTTTTAAATCCGGGACAAACATGATTTGAATTGGTTATCAATTCATGTGAATTGGTTATAAATTGTAAACCGTGGCTTAAATGAACTTTTTCCCAAAACCAATGTTATAGAGTTTTAAATGACGAACAACTTTCGTGTTCAAAGTTTTTCGAGTTGTCACGACGCCACACCGAGATGCTCTACTACCTGTGGGAAAAAATTTATTTGACTGACTAAATCTCCATGTTTTTGATCATGCATGACACCAATAAGCTCAGAAAAACTCCTAGTTTTTTATCATATTTTTTTTCCAATTTTTTACAATTTTTTTTGAATTTTCCAAATTCAAAATGGAAAATACCGAAATATACCGAAATTTCTTTTCCCGGTAACTAGCGGAAACGGAAAATTTTCCGAAATTTCGGCGAAATTTCGCCGAAATTGTTAACCCTGCTTGGAAGCAGCGGGCGATGATGATGCAGAACCGGCGTGAGAGAAGCACATGCACCGACAGTGACGTGGGTAAAAGGCTTGGGTCGCGGCGTGATCCTCCTCCGGAGGCCAAGCTTTGTTCTGGACGAGCTTTACCTAACCTAGGAGCATCAGAGGAGCTGATGGGAAAATCAATGGAAACTGGACTTGCAATGACCCCCTGTTTCCTACTATGTGCTGTGTTCCGCCGGCAAGTTGAGGGACCGAAAATGCGACTAGAGGGGGGTGAATGGGAGCCGATTGAAAATTCTTGCAATCGGAAGATCGGCCTAAGATCCCAAGTTCATACCCAAACCTCAAGTCCTAGGTGAAGTGTAGAGTAGCTATAGAAGAGCTACACTAACACAAAACAGACCTAGGAACAAGCGCGAAGTAATGCGGAAGCAAACAACGAGACGAAGCTGCTAAAAAACACACACGGTATATACATCAGTTGAACCGACGTGCACAGGGGCACCTCGTCGGTTTAACCGACGCACAGAGCCGGCAGCACTAGAGAAACGTTCACCGGTTGATCCGACGTTCTGGTTTGAACACCGTTGGTTCAACTGGCGATACGCACCGGATGATCTGACAAAATACAAATGCAACGCCGGTGCAGTTGTCCAGAGGAGCGTCAAAACAAAAAGGGTTGAGCACCGGTTAAACCGACGTTAAGAAAAATCTTCACATCGGTTGAACGGGCAAAACATCAAGCACCTCAGTAACGTCGGTTGATCCGATGCATGTAGTTACTAATGCACCGGTGCAACCAAAAACATAGGTCGAAAACCCTAACGCAGAACAACCTACTCACCGGTTGAACCGACGCAACATGACCACAAGCGTCGGTTTAACCGGTGATAGCTAAAACCTCTGTTCGAGCCCAGAAACGATTTTCCAGTCCACGCCTCGCCCAAAAACTAGATGATCTAGGAATCAAATCAAGTCCAAATCTCACCAAACTTCGTAGGCACGATCACAAAGGACTTGTGAACCTGTCCACGGAAGGAATCGACGAATCATTCCATGGTTTGGGAGGAATCGAAGAAATTCCAATAAAGATTGGGGTTTTCTCGAGAACACAATAACTTTTATTCGGGTGGACTCGTGATTCCGTAGAGTATAACACTAGGCTAGATGGTTTTGAATCACTACAAAGAGTCACGAAATCATCAAAAATCATGCAATCAACTCGTGCTCATGAATCGATAAAAGAAAATCGAAATTCAATCAAATGAGACACAAGATGAACAAGAACGAGATGAATTCAAAACCCCGGAGGGCACAAGGAAGGAAGGGCCTCCTTTCCCGATCAATCTCAGTATAAAGACTCAACAATCCATGGCTAAAAACCTACCCTAGAGAGGAGAGGGAGGAAGAACAGGGAGGAGACAAGGAGGTGGCGCCAGGGAGGAGGAAGGCGTGCGTCTGGGTTCCAGGCACCAAGGGCAGGTGAGTTGGCTGCCCTCCTCTCCCTTTTAACCCCACTAACTCTCTAGACTAAAGACTAAAATACCCCTAGACTCAATTAGAGACTAGAAAGCCCGTAGGGGCAAAACCGGAAAAAGATACAAGGACTCATCCGACGGTCGAGGTTCTTTCTTCGAGTCGAAGTCTTCTCCGCGATGCCGCCGTATGGATGAAGATCCGGTCCGCGGTTTTGGAGGGTCCGCGAAACCCGGTGAGGTGGCCAGTTTTGAGAAAACCGCCAAAAACAACACGTGCGGGAAGATTCCTGCCTCCACGCCGTGGCCCTAGAAGCCGTTCCTGCCTCGGCCTTCTGACGGCCCTAGACGCCGCCCGACGCCCGTCACCTCCTCGCCCGCAGCGAGACCCTAGACGCCGTCGACGCCCGTCGCCTCCGTCAGTTCCGAGACCGACGCCCGTGCCTCCACAACTTGGCGTCTTCAACCGCTGTCCGCCTGCTTGGTTTTGTGGCGCAAACCAAGAAATCCGCCTTCCGTCGCCGCTTGCGCCCTCGATCCAGGAGTGGACACCACAGTTGCCGCCCAGCACGAGCTCCGGTCCCGGCTGCCCTTCACCGCCGTCCACCGCACGGTCCATCGGCCACAGCACCTCCACGGCAGCTCTCCGTCGACACCTGACGCCTGTGTACCTGCAATCCAAAGACCAAGCGCACGATCACACCGCACGGTTGACAATTCACTCATCACAAGCAGGATAGAGTACTCCACATTCCTCACAAGTTCAGACGAAACTTGCAGAGGGGGGGCTAGCTCCAGGTCTCTGCACTTTCTGGAGTAGTTTCCAAATCAAAGCTGGTTAAATAAAGGTAAGAGAGATGCCATGTTGGGATTGGGCGACAAAAGTGGCAAAAATTCAGGGCCATGCTTCTGGAACTTGAGTTGGCCAACCTTTTCTATCTTGTAAAGATTCCTATTGGATGGACAGTGAGGGGCACCATTACCAGCAATTCGTACCCACTATGGATTGCTTCAGGAAGCTGGACTACTCAGTGATTCACATGATAAACATATAAAGAAGATATGGTCTTGTTGATATCCAGCGATATGGTACGAGTGTCTAGTGCTGGTTTCATTTCATATCAAAGGCAACGCCTAAAGCCATAAGATATGGTCCTGCTGATTGAACTCTGGTGGTGCTGGCTTCAATTATGAAGCAAAAAGGGGAATTTTAAAAGACTAGAGGAGGCAGCACAAGGAAGTGGCAGATGGATACCACTCAGTGGAACAGGGCAACGCAAGTTCAGGTCTAGGTTGCAGCCTTCAGGATAGGATAGGCAGCAGCTTCCGGTGCTGAAACTGAGCACATCATGCTGACTGGGTAGGCTGCTTTTGGTGTCGCAAATTGTGGCAAATGGTTGGATAATGCATCGACAGCAAATGGTGATTGACGAGAGGAAAGGTAGACTCAAAGCGGTGGGAAATGATGCCAGAATTTGTCTGTCATGATTTAGGGGAAGAGAGGGCCCATGTAAATGTTGTGTGTTAGGTCAACACCATAGGTTGGCGGTCACCCATGATCTCTGGCTTCCTTTGTCTCCAACTTCCACACACTGACACACGCTAGTGCCCTAGTCCACTCCATGCTCAAGCACGGAAGCACAGCACCAGCGTTCACTTTCCCCAAACTCCTCCAAACTTTCTATCACATCAAAATCACATCGAAACATTAAATATAGCAAATGACACATGCATGTAGTACTAAATGTAGATTAATAAAAAAAACTAATTGCATAGTTTTGATGTACGTTGCGAGACGAATCTTTTGAGCCTAGTTAGCCTATTATAGGATAATATTTACCACAAACAAACGAAAAGTACTACAATGTGCTACAGTGTCCGGTGTGACCTTTTCTACCAGATTTTCACGGATCTAAACACACCCCAAGTTGCAAACTTGCAACTCTGTCCTTTGTAATTACTAGTAGATGAATCATGAGGAGTTGAGGACCATCTAGGCCGGCTGACAATTCTTTTGCAAAAAAAAAAAATGCATTTCATACAAAGATTGCGGAAACATGAGGAAAAGGCGAGCTCCAATACCATGCTTGGAAGGTTCTTATTGCTTTATTTTTATTACTCTGACATTAGGATATAATGTTGTTCAACCAAACTGAATTTAATCACCTAGCACCATTTTAAACTATATGTTAATGCTCATTTGGGGGTAAATCACTATATGTGGCAATTAAATAATGAGGATAGATGCATCAAAAGTATTCTTATGCTTTACTTGGGCCTTTAGAGGTTGTTTTATCTTTTTGCGGTTAGTTCGGATATTTAATTTGTTCAAATGAGCTTACAATTCAATTAACTTAGGTCACATCACTGCAATGAGAAACTCATACGCTATCAACAATATCATCAGATGTTGTTTAATTCCATAATATTTCGATTAATCATTATACTCACCTAGGCTGTAGTCATTCACGTGGAATGATCGAGGCCGGAACTCAACCTTATTTAAAAAAAATCATTATACTCACCACTTATAGGGTGAGTTTGTCTAGTTTGTTTAGAGCTTGATACCAAAAAGCATTAACTGAAGATATGATATACTATGTGGTCGCATTTGTTAAAACCGGCTAATAGATAGGTGTGTTCATGAACCCACTGCAGCATATATAGGTTGGATTGGATTCCTAATTAAAACGAAATATGGCCTAAAGGCTCAGTATAAACTACATCAAAAGTGCAACTAGCCAACTTCTAAGTGGAAGGCATTTAAGAAGTAGATAATTTTGCATAGATCCTTCAGCATGACAATAAGGACATCATCGAAGTTATAATAAACTATATTATCGCCCTTTAACAATACCATAATTCGTCCATGATATCATTATGGATTACTCATTCTTCAGCCTAATAGTAGTGTTCTTCTATATTGTAGATGACAACATGTATCTCTAGTCTTATCGTGGGCTAAAAGCCTAAGACAACGCATCTTCGCTGTCCTTTGATTTACACCGGCGGAGTTCGTCAATCCAGATTAGCACTTTCACTTACAACCACTTATACCTGGTCGTTGTCTAGGGGTAGGGCAAGTGCCAAATGCCAGCACCTTGCTTAAATTTGGTTGCGGACAGAAGCGTAGCTCGCCACATCTATCACTGTTCTTACGATTATTGGAGCACACATGCAACAGCACCCCTGTTTCAGTTTTGAAGCCGATTTTTTACCCTTAGATTCTCTCCCGCTTTGTTTATATTTATTAGAAACCCTTGGTGGGAAGAGAAAAAGGTTTCATGCCCAATTTGAAGCAGAGTGCTTTCATAATATGACGATCTCCGTTGAAAAAAAAACATGCATAGCACTTTTTTTTAAAAAAAATCTGCAGTCAAAGTCGGACTAAGTGCTATGGAACCATATCACCAATTCACCATCAGTAGCGTTACCTTTCGACTTATTTTTGTGACAGGAGGGAGCCGGATATCTCATTCAACTCATAGACTGCCGAAGCGCTGGACAGCTAGTAATTTGATCACATCAAAGTTACTTGCCAGAGACGTCTGTCGTGACCTCGCCTCATACGCCCAACCAGCCTATCTGCCTATGTGTTCGTTTGGCTGTGGCTGATGGCTGGTGCTGATTTGTTATGAGAGAACAATACTACTGACTGACTGCTAGCTGGTGGCTAGTACTGATTTAGTATGAGAGAACAGTACTGCTGATTGGTTGGCTGACAAGCCAAACGAACACAGCGAATATCTCCCGGTCGCTATCTATCTTGCCCTGGGTCGTCCTGAGGAGGAAGGAGATCGAGCTGTCGACGGGGCATGTGCCTCTCAAGAAATAAAAGCCCCGTCTTTTCCACATTCTATAGTGCTCATCGTTTTGCTTGTGGACGAATCGGTGGCTGCTCAAGTAACATGTGCCGCGTGTGACAACGATGGCGATCGGAACCTGCAGGAAGCCGTGCGACCTTTACAAAAGAACACTAGCTTATTGCGCTCCCCCTTTTCAAATGTCACGCACTTCTGACCCAGAGATGCGTGATAGAGGATTTGGACTTTTGTATCTCGACGATATACAATATTTTTTGTTCCTGTATGAGTACGTACATGCCGGCCTGCATAAAGTAGGACAAGTTTAGCTTTGGTAGCTAGAGCAACCCATTTGTTTGGTTTGCTTATTGTTGTTTGATTATTAGTGCTTGGATGGCGTGATAATTTTCTCCCTGTTTGGTGTGAATACGTACTGAATAATGGTCCTGCTTCCCTGTCTCCACAGCACGATCAGTATACTTGATTCACCTGTTTCTGAAGCAACACAGCGAGCTCCTCTTCTTGCTGAAAAGTAAAAAAGAAAACGTTTTGTTGTGGATCTGGTAAATCAGGGAGAGACCGGGACTCATGCATCTCCTGTCGAGTGAAAAATCGCGGATCATTTTCGCATACGTGCAATAATGGAGCCGAAGTCAGAAAGATTGGTTTTTTGGTTCCTCGCTCGTTTCGCATCCAGCCATCCAGGTATACGCACGGTGTGGAACTGATGCTTCCTGAAAGTGTCTCCAGATGCTTATCAATTGGTGAGAAAACGAAAGCTGAACTATTCTGTAAGGAACATGGCTCCATTAGACCATAGTTTTGTGATTTTGGTGATTGAGTAACAACGCAATCAATGGGACTAATGAGTTTGTCAAGTGAACATTAATAGATCTCATGGATGAAGCAAAAAGGCCAAGCAAAACAAAACACGAAGAAAGAACTCAAAAAAAGATTGAAATGGATGAGTTCTGCAGAAATCAGTGCCACCGGATGAACCGATGCAGGGACATCGAACTATCCGGTTAGCACAAGATAAACCGACGCATAGGCGTCGGAGAGCAATTTGCAGCACGGATGGAAGAAGAGCCAAGTGGGACCGAATAAACCGACAGTGCCAAAAATGGAGCGTCGGAGCATTGACCGGAGGGTCGTGCAGAAACGTTGTCAGCGGTGCCAAAGCAAAGTCCTCAGGATTGGATGATCCGACGGGCACCTGTGTATTGCGTCGGAGTAATGACATCAGCAGCAATCAGAAGTTTCCTTCAGCACCGGATGATCCGACGCCCACCGGATGAACCGACATCCCTTGACTGGTTTATCCGGTGACACCTACGTCACTTGTCAGAAGGCTCAACGGCTACTTCAGAACGCAGTGTGACCGGATGAACCGGCGCCCTACCGTCGGACTATCCGGTGACTGCGCAGAAAGTTGGGTAACGGCTCTAAACGACTCTCTCGGCTTGGAATCCTATATATATATATATATGTCATCCCCCGGTTATTTGAAGATTGCTGGAGTTGCTACAAGCCTCAAACACACCCAAGGACATCTCCAAGCCATCCAAGTACTTATTGATCATATCTTTAGTCCTTAGCACACATTTGAGGGTATTAGTGCTAGGTTAGCTCTTTAGAGAGTGAACAAGCAAGGCTTTGTGCCTTTGTGCTGTGGTTCTTTAGTGAACCAAGAAGATATCTTGGAGCGCCGGCCCCTTGGAGCTTTGTGGCTCGCCGGCAACGTCAACGATCCTGCGACTTGGTGTGGAGCGGTGTGGACGATTTTTATGCAGGGGACATAAAGACCCCCTTTCTTCGTGGACAAACTCCTTAATGGAACCCGGGATCAAGATGACCGTGGTGACTCGGTGTCCCCGGAAGAGACTTGATTGTCTAGAAGCAATACTCTTAGTGAGTGCTTCAACAACGTGGATGTAGGTGTGCCTTTGTGGCTAACCGAATCACGGGATAAACACTCGCGTCAAGAGTTTGCTTCCTCCTATCCCGCTTTTTAAGCTTCCGTATTTAATACTAGCAATTCTTGTATATCTTTACTTTCATAGTATCTTGATAGGAAATGCTATAGGTTGCTAAACTCTTTTGGTATAGAAGATTCACACCAGCAAAATTTTAGTTGTACATATAGATAGCATGTTTTAGATTAATATTGTACAATTTAGTTGGAGCTATAGATTTAAGTTTTAAGTTGCCAAATTCACCCTCTCTCCCTTTTAAGCTAGATCACACCATCCGCTCTTTCACATTCTTATCGTTGTTTATGAGGATCAGGCCGTGCTGTCGTCGTAACCAAAGCCAGCGAATTATAATGGCTCTCATGGTGCCGTACCACTTAAGCTCAGGAGTTGTTTACTTGTTTGTCAAACTGAGGAACACACTCTTTTAGTCTTTTACATATGTGTTGACCCAATCCGTTCTCCCCCGGACTCGTTCAGCTTCCAGACATTCATGCTTGTGACTTTGATCTTGAAATGGAGAAGAGAGGAAGAATGCGCAACTCATTCGACGAGCTTGTAACTGAGAAAACGGGGATGGTAGTGTCTGGGTCAGACAAATAATTAGATCATATAGAAAAAAATGTTGGAGGTAGTTTTGTCAAAACCCAGTCCAAGAGCTGGGAGAAAACAAAGGGACAAAACAAACCGAAGTCCGCAGATCAGACAGCCATCGTTCAGAAAACCAAATACGCGTAGCCGGCGGGCCTGACTGCCCTGGCGTTGACACTAATCAACTCCCCAGGCTCTCATCAGCCGTGTGTGTCCTGCTCTTAGAATATGGGAACATGCTTAGCCGTCGTAAACGGGTTGATCTGTTTTTTTTTTTTTGCCCTGAAGATATACACGAGAAGAGTCATGACGTTCATGAATAAGTACCAACCGGGCAGGTGCTCGATTGTCCACGCCTATGGGCGGCGGGTGTTGGCAAGTCATGGCGTTCTTGGCCGCACTTAACTCGGGCCGTTGATGCTGGCGAGCCATCAGTTTCGAAACAACGTGACGATCCTAAGTAGTGAAGCACGGCACTTCTGAATCTGCTCCGATCCACGGTTTACATCCCCCCCTGGCGCTCGCGTCGCCCCCAGGGGCGGATCGGGCGGACCGCCGCCGCACCTCCAGAGGAGCTCCCTGTCCCGTCCATCCACCTCGCCGCCGTCGGAGCGCGTCGCCAGAAGTCTGTGCGGGCGCAGGGACAGCGGTGGCGAGGCCTCCATCCACTCACCCCACCCTCCCCCCTCCCTCCGAGCTGGCCCTCCCCAAGCTTAAGGTTGCCGTGGCTGGACGCTTCACGCGTGGAGCGGGTCTGCGGGTCGCCGGCGGGCAGATCCGGCCCCTCCTCGGTCGGATCCAGGTACGGCGACGCCCCCTCCCCGAGTTGCCCTCCCACAAGCTCAAGGTCGCCATGGCGGGCAGATCCAGCTCCTCCTTGGCCGAATCTTGCGCCCGCCCCCAGTGCCGGTGCCTAGGTGGGAGGGCAGGGCTCCGGCGGGCCTAGTGTCTGCCCGGCTGCCGCTCTCTGCTCCACCGGTGGAGCCGGGACAGCAAATCGCCGTCGGTCAAATCTGGCCCCTTCCCGGCCACCAGCGGCGTGGTGATGGGTGCAGGCACGGGGCTCTTGCGGCTCCGGTTTGCTCGGTCACCCCGCTCAGCTCCATCAATGGAGCCGGTTCGGCGGGTCGCCAGCGACCAGATCCCCTCGACCTTCTGCGCCCTTTGTGCTGACAGCGTTGAGCTCACTTTCTAGGCCCGTGGTTGTGGGAGCACCGGGAGAAATCCCTGCCTGGCTTCGTGCCGGCCGGCAATGGCGACACTTGTAGTGCCGCATTCCTCGTTGGAGGCTTTGTCGCAGCGCTCCCCTACCTGCAGGTCTGCCGGTGACGGTGGACGCGGGAAACCGCTGAGGAAATCCTATGGCCGGCATTGCGCTGGTCTTGTCGACGTCGGTGACACCTCCGGGTGCCACTCCCCTTCTTGGAGGCGGTGTCGATTTTTCCTCCCACCCAAGTGTTGTTGCTGATTGCTCCTCCACGAAGCCGGTGCGCTCGTTCTCTTTTCCCTGATGTCGGTTCTGGTGCAAGGCCAATAGCAGCTGTGGATTTCCATTGTGAGTCGCGCGGGTGTCCTCCATTTGGCGTCTCTGCTCCGTCGACGCTCTTCCTGCTAGTAGTGCCATCAAATATTATGCCGGGTTGGTGTTTCCACTCTGCCACCATTCCCCGGTGAGGTTTCCTCCCCTTGCACGGCGTTGGATGGTTGTACGTGGGAGCCCGGATGTGTTTTCAAAGGTGGCTCCATCAGCATCGAAGGGGAGATCGTTGTTTTCGGTGAGTCTTGGTCTGCGCCCCTCCCGCCACTTTTAGTCCCCTCTTCGTTGGCCTGACCCTCAGATGGAGGGTGACAATGGAGCGGCGTAGTTACGAGAGGTGGTGTGGAGGTGCAATGATTGCAGTGTATCTGACGAGTATGCTGTTCGGTGGTGGCTCCATTCGATGCTCAGTGGCTGTCTCTCTAGCTGGTTTCCTGGTTTTCTCTTGATCTGTACAAGTTATCTTCCCTGTTTTAGGTGTTATGTTGTGTTGGGCTGTTGTAAAATTGCTGAATCTCAAATGTTGTAGTATTTAGGCTTGGCTAAAAGCCCATCAATGAAATTCAGGTAGGGATCCCCCCGTGACCCATCCAAAAAAACAACGTGACCAGCATCTCCGTAGCATGCCGCAGTGTGCTCGATCATCATGTCCCCTACCTTAATCGATCTCTCGTAATCAGTGCGCTGCTGCCGCTGTCCGAATTCATCGTCTGCTTTTAATCGGGGGTTGCTGATTGTCCACGATCGTTGGATGCGACAAAGCAGAGGAGGGGATGCACGTTCCCGGACAGGGCTCCCGCAACTTGCACGCTCCGGAGACAAAGGAACAAGCAGGGTGATCCGAGCTAAGCGAATGAAAGCGGCGTCCGCCTGGCCGGCGGTCGCCGGCGTCCACAAATTCGGCGGCGGCAGGCTCAACGGCCCAGCCGGCAACTTGCCGCGTCAAGGTTTGCACGGCTAGGCAACCAGGGAGGAGGACCACCGGATCATCGTCATCCAACTTGTTCGCGGTCGCTGCAGGGAATGGATCGGATGAGTACGCTGTGCTGCCGAGGTCGCGCGGCATGTGCCGTTGGCGACTTGGCGAGCTCGGAGAGAGAGAGAGAGAGAGAGAATGTCACGCGGGTCGCGTGCCCGACCTGCGACGGTCGGTGCGGGGTAGCTGGTCTCGCGGTGCCGCGCCGCGCGCACTTGGTGCACGGTCCTGATGGTGCCATGGCGCCCGCCGGCCCGGCCGGCACTTACTTTCGATCGGCTTCTGGAACAGACGGTAGAAGATGGAAGAGAGGTTGGGTACGAGCCCTCTTTCCGTACAATGTTGAGCCAATGGACAAAGAGAGAGATGAAGGGCCATGAATTGTCACGGTCGAGTGTACGTGCAGCACAGCAACGGACCGGGACCGGGAGATCCGATCCGAGCCAAGGTAGCTACGCTGGTAGCTAGCTAGCCAGGCGGCAACTGATCGCGTTGGCCGCCGGTCCATAGCTGCGGCGCACTCGGTGCGCGGTCGTTTTCGAGAGCGGCGCGCATCGCCGTCGGCGTGGGGGAACACTGGCCCTGCCGCTCTGCTCGTGCCGCCAGCCGGCCCCGGCTTCCGTCTCCGCCGCCCATCGGATCGGGGTGGGCGTGGCGCCCCATGGGTTGCTCGAGTGCGTACCCCGGCGAGGGGCCGCGCGGCGCGTGAGCGCACGAGTCTGGACGTGCGCGCTCGATCTGGACCGATGGAGCGCGCCCCAGTCAAGATCTGATCCGGTTCACGCATCGGAGGAAAAAGGAGGCGGTACAGTAGCTGGAAGTCCGACACACAGTAGGCGTACCAGGATCGGCTCTATAATTTGAACGGTTCTTGGGCGAGTAAGAAGATAAAGGTTTATTGAACTAATTTTTGCACAAAAATTACAGTTACAATACCGTAGAAGTTTTTAGTAGAGCACCGCTCAATGTGTCTTTTAGAAGATCTTTGACAGGTCACTTACTTACTTTGTGGCATGATTTGGTTGCTCAAATCAGTCATGTTCGTTTGAATAATAATGCTGATGTTTTTCGTTGGAATCTAAATCAAGCTGGTGTGTTCACCGTGTGTTCACCGTTAGCTCAATGTATAATGCACTTATTAGCAATGGTAATGTACAGTTTGACAAACATATGTGAAAAGTTAAAATACCACTTAAAATTAGAATTTTTTTGTGGTATCTAAAGAGAGGTGTTATTTTTACTAAAGACAATCTAGCAAGACGGATTGGAAGGGTAACAAACAGTGTTGCTTTTGTTCTAGTGATGAAACTATTCAACACCTCTTTTTTGGCTGCCATGTAGCCAAGTTCCTATGGAGAGCCGTACAGTTTGCTTTGGATTTAAATCCACCTCATAGCATTACTCATTTGTTGGGTAATTGGCTTAGGGGGGTTGGAACCAAGTTAAAAAGACTGTTAATAGGAGCGTCTGCTTTATGTTGGACTATTTGGCTTAGTAGGAATGATGTGGTGTTTGACAAATCTCAAACTAAAACTTATATGCAGGTACTTTATCGAGGCACCCATTGGCTCAGATTTTGGGCACAGTTACAAAGGCGTGATGAAGACAAGGAGGCGTTACAGAAGGCATGTCAAACCATGGAGGTTTTGGTCATGCAGATTTTGCCAACCATGGATGGAGATTTAGCAATAGGATTTGCCCTTAATAAGCGTCTTCATCAAACTTTCGAGTTGACTGTTAATCTTATCAGTGTTCTCGCATACGGATGTTTTGAAAAATTTGTAATAATCGGCTGTAGCCTCTTCTGAGGTTAAGACTGGGTACTCTTTCTTTCCCATTATCTAAAAAAATAGTTTCTAAAATAAAAAATAATGTAACAAAAAGATAAAAATAACGATCATTATGATTACTTTAAATAAAAATAATAATGCTTATTATGACCGCGTGCATATCTTTTGTTTGCCATCCTTGTTGTTGCCAATCGCCAAGTAAGGAGCAAATCAGATCGGTGTCAGCATTTCCTCTCCTCGGCCAGAACCTAGACTAGTGCAAAGCGCGTGAGCAGGGTGCTAGGGTCGCAGTGACGGGAAGAGACGAAAATGAAATTTCGAAGGGTGTCTACGCTCCGCCGATGGTTAGGTTACAAGCTTAAGACTTCTCTACGGTTGTAAGTCATGGTTAGAGGTGGTAAAGGATCTTAAATTTTTAGTCTAGATAATTTAAAAATTAAGTCCTAAAGGAACCAGACTCTTATCTTATTCAGTTTTGAACTAAAAATATATAAGGATTTAGTTGGATTGTACTCCCTCCTTTCCGAATTATAGTTCGTTTGACCTTTTTAACTTCAAATTTGACGAGTCATCTTACTTATAAATTTATGCAAAATAGTCAAATTTAGGTTATTTTTGAAGAACTTATATTGATAAAACAAACCGCAACAAAAGAAGTGATATTTTGCACAAATTAAGACGAGTGGTCAACCTTTGAATTAAAAAACTCAAACGATCTATAATTTGAAGTGGAGGGAGTAAGCACTAGAGTCATGATCCATTATTATCTCTAGCTCATGACCTCATAAGTTGGTTTATGATAATTATTATACCAAATAGAAAATTCTATATACTAATTATCGAAAAAAGTCCAATTTACTCTCTTCAAGTATAGTCAAAGTTTGAATAACTCCTAAACTATAATTTGGTTCAATTTAACTCCTAAACTATGCAATTTAGTTCATCTTACCCCATATACAATTTGTATTTTTTGTTTCTCCAAACACGTGTTGAGTTTTAATTTCAAATTTTGCATGGTGGTAGTGGGCATCACAATTCATATTAAAAATTTGTTATAATTTTTTCATCATTATTTTAATATAATTTTGTACTCCAATGATTAATTTATTATTAAATATCCTAACCTATCAAAATAATGATAAAATTATGATATATTTTTCTAAGATGCGTTATGATGTGTACTATTATCTTGTAAATTTACAGCTTAAAACTCCATCTATATATATATAGAGAAATGAAAAAAAAACAAATTGTATTAGAGAGTAATTTGAACGAAAATATATACTTTTGGGTGTGAAATGAATCAAACGATAGTCTAGGAAATTATTCAAACTTTAACCATAGTTCAG
The DNA here is from genome assembly GCF_016808335.1 of Panicum virgatum. Taxonomy (NCBI): domain Eukaryota; kingdom Viridiplantae; phylum Streptophyta; class Magnoliopsida; order Poales; family Poaceae; genus Panicum; species Panicum virgatum. Next base: position 9,435,654 of record NC_053149.1, on the reverse strand, counting down.
GAAGTAATATAGATTTTTTTTCTAATTATCTATATGATCTTATACCCTCTTCGTGAGCCTCCGACGGTCGCTCCGTCTACCCCTGCTCTAGAGCCGGCCCTGGGTGTACCGTGCGAGTGCGATCTGTATGATGCAGGGAGTCGTGCCGGTGAAATGACTGAAGCGCCTTCTTGCCCGGGTGCGTACGACGTGTCCGGCTCGCCATAAATGCACCCTCTCAGCGACCGCATTCCCCGTCCGTGCGCCCGGCTCACGTGGACCTTGCCCCCTCCCCCTACTGCTCCACCGACCCCGAGCGCATCATCGGCTCACCGCCCGCGGCAATAATTAATCACTAGCCGCCACGATTAGAGATGCGCCGTTTATTACACCACTAATACTAAATTACAGCAATTAGTAAGACCGTGTCTCCGCACTTGGTGTGTCCCCACAACTCCAGAAGTGGAACTGCTGCCGCCATGTCAGCGTGCGTGGACCGCCGAATAAATAAGGCTCCGAGTAATTTTTAAACAGCTACTGTCTGCCTCCACCTCCGCGTTGCCCATACCGAGAAACGATTATTTTTATATTGGAATAATCGTTTCTTACTTTCTTTATCAAGGGCCGTTCAATTATTCTGGGCCAGACGACGTCGCCAGACACCGTCATGCAACCGGTGGTCTACGTGCGGGCGGGGGAGGGGGCAGGCAAGGCGGCAAGCAAACTCGGCCGCTTCCCGGTGCCGAGCCTCGCAGAGCAACTGTCGGCTTGCGCCGGAGGCGACGGGAACACCCCGCGTGCTCCTGACGTGGCGAGCCACGGAGCGGATCTGGAGGGGTAAAGATGGTAATACCCGCTCCACCGTGCTCCGGGACAAAAACCGGGGCGCACCGCTCGGCCCTGGGTGGGGCCCCGGCCACCTCGGTTGTGGTGGGGCCCACGCGTGGTGGCAGGACGGGTACATACGCGATGCTGGACGGCCGCGGGGCCACATGGCAGCACCGGCGCAGGACGCGCGCGGACGTGTGGTGCTGCGCCTGCTCGGCTCGCGGCTTCTGGTTCTGGCGCACGCCGATGCCCGCGGGGAGCGGCTGGCGCTCGCGTAGCCCGTGGTGGACGAGCCGCGGCTGGAGGTGTGGTTGGTTGGCGGGGGTCACGTGGTGTGGAGAGCAGGGTTTTATTTCCCAACCGGTTTCCGGTAACCGCCGGGCTCCGGTTCCGGTTTACCGGACCGGTTTGACCGGTTACCGGTGGAAACCGGTTGAATTCAAATCCAAATTCAAATAAATTCAAATTTTCCCGTGCAACCGGTTCCGACCGGTTTACCGGCCGGTTTTACCGGTTTACCGGTCGGTTTGACCGGTTTGAAATTCAAAAGCTCCCGTGCAACCGGTTTTACCGGTTTACCGACCGGTTTGACCGGTTTACCGGCCGGTTTGACCGGTTTGATCGGTGGGCCTTCATGGGCCGGCCCATTTTTTTTCTTTTTCTTTTTTGATTTAACTTTAAATTCCCACAAACTATACTAAATGAATGAATTTTTGAGAAAATTTGACACCATTAGATTCATCACACCTTGAAGTATTTTTAGGAATTTTTTGGGAATTTTTCATTTTTTGAATTCAAATTTAAAATTTGAATTTTGGCCGGTTGGGTACCGGCCGGAACCGGAACCGGACCGGACCGGTTTGACCGGTAACCGGTCAAACCGGACCGGTTCCCACCGGTTAGGTTAACCATGGTGGAGAGACGGGTGGACGGGATGGGCGCAGTTAGCTGTCACTTCGGGTGACAATTGAGGAAACCATCGCCATGAAACATAAGTGACGTTTAGAGAAAGTTGCTTAGTCGAAAATAAACTATTTTTTATCAATTTAAGAACGGAAGGAGCAGTAATTAGCTTATATTTCGATCGAGATAGAATAGACAACACGTGCCTACTGGACAAAAGCTTAATATCAGTCACATGGCGTATCGAGGACGGGTCAATCTGGGTTGGGTACGGGCCGGCGTCCGGTTTTGCTAAACCGGTGAACAGGGCGACTGAAGGATGTGGAAGCGGGATCAGCTTCTAGCAGCTCTGACCCGGATGTCACCCTGCTAATGGTTTGGGCTGAAATGGGCTTTATGGATTAGATTTTGATGTGGATTGTATTTGGGTAGGTTAAAATGGATTGTATTAGCTAATGGGTTGGGGCGGAGTGGGTTATATGTAAATGTGGGTTGAGATGGGTTGGAGTGGATTGAAATGGATACTTTGTGCAAAACAATATGAATCCTAAAAAAAATCACGCATTAACACTATAAAATATTTGAATTTGACTGAAATTTATTGAAGATGACTCAATATAACTAGCAGTTACTCTGTGCAAAGCAGTGCGGCTAGAACTACAAGTGGGCCTCACGTCAAGAGTCAGACCTTAGAAATAAAACCTCGCGTTCACACTATAAAATTTTATCAAAATTGACTGAAACTTGTTGGAGATGACTCGGTATGACTGGCAGTTACTCTGTGCAAAGCAGTGTAGCTATAACTACACGTGGGCCCCATGTCAAGAGCCGGACCTGGAAATAAAACATCGCGTTCACACTATAAAATTTTATCGAAATTGACTGAATTTTTTTGGAGATGACTCAGTATGATTGGCAGCTATTCTGTACAAAACAGTGTAGCTTGAACTACATGTAGACCCCACATCAAGAGCGGAGCCAGTAAACTAATTGGAGAGAATTTGACATAGTAGTTCAAAATCCGTTTGTTTGGGTTGAAACTATTGGTTTGGTTTGCTTTGGAAGAAGAGAGCTAGTAGTTTGAATTGGTTTGGGTGGAATAGCAAGTGGATGGAGTTGGTTTGATTTCTAAAATATATTAATAATGAAATAGGTTGGTGTGGTTTTGGTTTGGTTTCCAAACCATTAGCAGGGTGACCCGGATGGGTCTAGGCCAGCTTGGAAGAAGTTGTGGAAGCTCCCGGTCCCCCATAAGGTGCACATTTTCGCCTGGAAGCTGATCCAAGATGGCCTTGCCACCAAGCACAATAAGAAGAAACGAACCATCATTAAGGAGGCCGTTTGCGATCTGTGTGGGAAGGACGTTGAAACTGAACACCATGCTGTTATCAGGTGCAACCATGCTGCTTCTTTGAGGGAGGCGATGAGGGAGATCTGGGACCTCCCGGCAGAAAGCACACTTGCCTTCAACGGGCCAGAATGGTTAATAATGCTCATCGATCGAGAGGATGCGGAGGTAGCAGCACAGTTGGTGCTTGTTCTCTGGAGATCATGGTTTCTGCGGAATGAACTGACGCACAATGGTCGATGGATGACTACCAGAACTCTGTGAGCTTCCTGTCAAATTATTGGTCGACACTGTCCTCTATTTGTCATGGAGATGTAGGAGACGAAAAAGGCAAGAAGCCAATGATAAGAATGGCAGATCCAGCAAGGAAATGCATGGCGGCCAAGCACCCCTGGCAACCTCCAAAGGGTGATTGGATTAAAATCAATACAGATGGGGTTTACTCGGAAACGTCTGGAGAGGCGGGCATTGGAGTGGTCATCAGGAATCATAGAGGAGGCGATCTTATCCGGCTGGAAATACATTGATGAAGCGAACTCTGGAGAGCAGGTGGAGGCGTTGGCTTGCAGAGAAGGGCTAGCACTTGCTGTGGATTGGGCTCCATCCTCGGCTGTTCTTGAGTCGGACTGTTCCATGGTGATCAAGTATCTGAATTGCCCAAGCATCCAAAGATCTACGTCCACTTTCATCATACATGATGCTTTGGAATAAGCTAGTAAGCTACCGCAAGTACAGTTTCGCCATGTAGGGAGAGAGCAGAACCATGTTGCTCACGAGTTAGCGCAGATGGCCAAGCGCCTTCGTCATAGCGCCGTTTGGAGAGAGCGTGTTCCAATGTGTATTGAGCAAGCTGTTGCTCAGGATGTAAACTTGATTATTCATAATTAATAAAGCTCTCTCTTTCGCAAAAAAAAATAGCGCTTATATAAATTTTCTAAATAATGCTAGTAGTCAAAGATGTATCTAAAAAATTAACGGTAATATACATTTTACTATCGAGGAACAGAAACTCAGAGTTGGCATCAACAAACTGCATGGTTGCTAATTCAAATATAATTGCCCAAATAAAGGAAAGGGAAAAGAAAATCTTATGCATCCTCGTTTTTGTCCCGTTATTCTAGCACCTGACGATATTACTTTTGTGATCTCGCTAACAATTTACACCTGAATTGAACTATCCCAACACAATGACCATGTGCAATTTCTAGTCTCGGCACGGAGAAGAGTGCGTCCCTCTCGCTCCCCTGTTCTGTCCCGGTCCGGGGCAGGCAGGCCGAACCGGCGTGCGAAGCTGGGGGACGCTGCACCCGTTCCGGCGATCGCGTGCAGAAGAATCGGTGACGCGCACGCATATCCCTCGCTAATAAGATGCTGCAGCGTTACGTGACATTCGGTTGTGTTGCGTGCCTGCTACCAACCTACGTACGTGAGTCGGCCACTCCATCTATCGCCCGGCCGGCGGCGTCGACGCCTTCTCCCATCCCAGGTCGCGGTTGGCACCAGCCGCCGACTTGGCGATGCCCGGATTGCGTACCCGGCGCGGCGTCTCGCGCGAAAGCGACCCCCGGCGGCCGGCGTACGTACGCGACCGAGTGGGCGGCACATGTTCATGCGTGTCTCTGACCCCGACGGGCCGCCGGTAAACAAGCTAGCCACGGCGACACGGCGCCGGCGGCACATGTTCATGCGTGTCTCTGACCCCGACGGGCCGCCGGTAAACAAGCTAGCCACGGCGACACGGCGCCGGAGACGACCCTTCTACTCTTAAGAACTTGCACCGTTTTTCAGTGTGTTAGCAGGGCGAGCAAATTCATGTAGTTATCCGTCGTATTCCAGCACTACGTTTTGCGTAAGGTGGCGCGCTCTCACGGAACTGTTCGTTCTTTTTTTGTTTCGCGTGGCGCGTCAACCACCAGCCGTGTGTAATCGTGTTGTTCTCGTTCTAGGTAGCGGTCCTTGCCGCCGGTGTCACTTGAGGGGGAGCCTTTTGGTTGCAGTTGGAGCGACGACCGACGAAGCGCTCACAACGGGAGTACGACCAAATCCGGCATCGAATTAGCTGGTAGTAGTAATTGCGATTTGGCTCCGGGTCAATTTGGCTGCTCAGTGGCCGTGGAATTAATCGATCAACTCGACAAAAGCAGCCGCCCCGTGCTTGAGTTTTCTCGCTCCACACGATACCCTGCAGGATTTGCCAGTCCTGGAGACTTCCTCAGGATAGGGCTGATCATCTTTCGGGTCGGGTTCGGGTCGGGTCACTTCGAGTTTCGAGTAAAAAAATGTTGGCTCATGCCCGGCCCATGATATGGTCGGGTCGGGTTCGAGTTGGTCCACAATTTTATGTGTAATTTTCGAGTTGAATCAGATTTTTTGAGTTTCGGGTCAAAAATTTCGGCCCGTACCCGACCCGTCACTTGCTCGGATCGGGTCGGGTCAGGTTTTTTTGGATGGGTCGGGTCGGGTGACCCATGATCAGACCTCAGCATAGTGATTGACGTGCGAGATCAAGCAGTGCATCGGATTGCTAGTGGAGGAGTAGCTACGTGCAAGTGCTCCGTGAGTTTTTTCTTCTTCTTTTCCTGATACAAGGACTCCGTGAGTGTTGATTCATTGCGTGCTTACTGCTTAGTCGTAGATCGTGTAAACCACGGTGAAACCAAAGAAATCGATACAGCCACTTGCTGCCGGTAGCGTCATCGACTCCTTTTCTGTACCGAGTGTCCGAGTTACTGAATAATACCACTTGTTTTTTTTAAAGATAATACTACCACTTGTTACCGGTCATGCATAATGCCAATTTTGACCTACTAGAAAATATGCACCGTGAATAGCAGACACTTTAATCACCCGTTGGCTATAGTGTATGGTTGCAAAATACTCGTTGCCCAAGTATAAGAGCACTCCTTTCCAAAAAAAAAGTATAAGAGCTGTTGTTCTAGTTCAATTTTACTGCTCGGATTTTAGCCCAGCCCGTTGAATCACGCCAACAGGGGAAACGGTAAAACGGTAAAACCACCACAAGAGTGAAAAGACTACCGCCAACTAGCCGTGGACCAGCGCCAGCTTGGTAGCCCTACACAGAAACCAAAGCCGGCTAGTAGGCAGATCCCCAGCTGAGCCGACGTCCCCTTCGCCGGCTGAAGCCGACGAAAGAAGAATCGCTGTCGGCTCGGCTCGCGGACGCGAAGGTTCCCAGGCGCCGGACGTGAACCGCAGCTGATAGCGGACGCGAGAATCGAATTTAAATAAATCTGGGGTTGGAAAATGGGGGGAAAAGGCGACACGCCCGTGACGGATGGCCCCAGAATCCCGATCCCCATGCCGCCCGCGCCGTTTCGCGCCCAGGCCCCCTGGGCGGGGTCGGTCCGCGGCCCACCCGCTCTTTTTGCGCCGCGGACCCTGGGAAAGCTCGGATTTGCAGATTCCCCGGACGGTTGGGTCCCATGCTTGGTGCTCGCTCGCCTCGAGCGTGGGCCTCTCCTCCTCCCGAATAAAAGGTTGGTTGGGTGCACCGTACAACTTGGGTTGGGTTGGGGTGGCGTGGGCGCGTGGCGTGGCTCCCGGTGTCGCGTCGCAACTGCGCGTGCGGCGCGGAGTGCGGTCAGGGCGTACGGTGCGCCGGATCCCCACAGAAAAGAGGGAGCTGGAATATTTTTTGTGCTAAAAAGTGCAATTGTGACGCCATTCTTACAGAACATTTGATAAAAAAATGCTTATGCACAGTGGTGATAATATAAGACATGTCTCAGCTAAGAAGTCGAATTAACTAGACTACTTTATTTAGTAGTAAAATAAGGTGAACAAAGCCCAACTTATTAGTTGGAAAATTTTGACTGAGTTAAAGCGCGCGGAAAGCCAGGCACGTTCTGGAATTCCTTGGGCACACGAACGTTCAAAATATAGCTGTATCCAACCCCCTGTTTCTCCAGCTAACCTAAAAAAGAGGCTCGCGAGGGCCAAAGAGCACCGCTAACTAATCCAGCCAGCCTCATCTCAAGGGAGAGAGAGAGAGACGAGAAGAACAAATAGCTGTGCCGGAAAATATCGACGGGGGAAGGCGTCGCCCGTTCAAACACCACACACGCCCTGACGCGCCCCAATCCACCCATCCGGTCAGGGTCAGTGCAAGGCGCGGACAAAACAGGCAGGCAAGGCAAGGCAGGCGCCGCGAGGGCGGACGGGCGACCCGGCCGCCGGTCTTCCAGATGGCACGCCTCGCGCGCAGGCGCCCATCCGTCCGTCCACCCCCGCGCCGCGGCGGGCGCAGCCCCACCCCCCAACCAAATACTAAAGAAAAGCAAAGCCAGACCAGAGGGGCGGAGAGAGAAAGAGAGAGAGAGGTAGAGAGAGAGGGAAAGGGAAAGGGAGAGGAGCAGTAGTACTTGCTGCCTGCACCACCGCACTCGCGACCAAACCAGGCCTCGAGTTTTGCGGAAACCCCCCTGCGAGAGCCGCCGCGCGCAGGCCAGCCCCGGCCGCGGCCAGCGCTATATAAGGCGGCCCCCAACTCGGCGACGCTGCGCAAAACACCTCGCTTTTTGTAGTCTTCCGTCTTTGCCCTCGCGCTCTCGCCTCTCGCCCCCGTTTGCTCGGCCGGCGCGTGTACGTGTGTACAGCGAGCGGAGCAGGGAGAACGGAAAAGAAAGAAAAAGAAAGTCTTGCCCTGCCTTGGCTCTCCTCCTTGGGGTTGAGCTCAACCGTTGTTCGTTCATGGAGAGCTCTTCCTCCTCCACCCACAAGCGGGCGCGGGAGGCGGCCGACCTCGCCGCCGCCGGCGACGGCGCGCTGCCGGAGGCCGGCGCCAAGAGGCTGCGGCCCGAGGACCTACTCGACCTGCTCGACGATGACGCCGACGCGGCGGCCGCCGGCGACCTGGCGTCCGTCATGCGGAGCCTCGAGGAGGAGATAGGGAGCTTCGACGAGGCCGGGGCCGCCGACGCCGCCGCCGTGCCGCCGGTGCACCAGCCGGAGCTGGGGTTCCTGCTGGAGGCCTCTGACGACGAGCTGGGCCTGCCGCCGGCGGGCGCCTCCTCCTCGTCGGAGGAGGCCGGAGCCGCCGGGGCGCCCGACGTGGCCGCCGGCCTTGACGGCCAGATCTGGGGGTTCGAGGACGAGATCGACGGCGGCTTCGGCGGCTACTCGCCGGAGGCCGCGGCCGCTGCCGCCGCCGCCGCGGTGTGGGACGACGACGGCTTCGACGCCGGGCTGTTCGCGTTCGGCGACGACGCCTGCGGGCCCTCGGATCTCGCGGCCCTGCGCCACGAGACCATGCCGGCCGTCTGATTACGGGCCCCGGCCGGCCGGCCAGTGGATTAGCGTTCTTTTTCTGGCTTTTTTTTTAACCTTGGGCTAACCTTAGCTGGTACTACCCTTTTCTTTAACCTTGGTGTAAAGTTTTTAGAAGGGTAAAAACAGAGGCGTGGAAACCTGGGGAAGGTTCCGACCGGGGAAAAGAATCTGAAAATGGTTTCCCTTTTTGCCCTTGGGAATTATTTTCTCGCTTATTATTATTATTATATATGAAAAAAAGAAGAAATAAGCTAGCATAAGCTAGCGAGTAAAAAAAACAGCTGTGAGGTCAAATGAAAGATGCCGACACGGCAGTGGCGCGGGTGGAGGTCACATGTGGCCGCTGCAAGGACGCTGACCTGCTGACGTGACAGACTCGAAATCTCAGAAAAGATCTGGGATTAATTGTGGACGGAGAAAATGGATGGCAAATTATTTCTAGAAAATGGATGGAAATACAACTTGGAACGGTCTGTCATCTCCGTAAATATACGCTTTGCAAAGAACTTTATTTGGATGGAGAGGATAATTCTGGCCGGTATGGTTGACTTGGAAGGTTAGAAACTGTAGTCTGTATCTCATCCCCCGGGCACCGAGATAAGATAAGTCCACAGGAAAAAAATGGCGTGAGCCACCGGCTACCCGGTTTCCCTTTCGCCCGCTGCCGTCGCCGTGATCGTGAGGCAATCCACTCCATGCCATGGGCGCGGTGGAGCAGTTCGCGAGGGAACAGCGGTGGAGCCGCACCGTGTCCAAGCCTGAACCTGATGTTTCCTCGTGAATTTTAGGGTTTATTTTGCGTCACTGACGAGAAGACTTTTACAAAACAGTATTTTTTTTTCTTTGCCGTGCTTGCTGTTGGGGAAGCATTTTCTTATCTTCCACGTTGAAACTGCTAGACTAGTACTAGTCGGCGGAACTATTTGTTTCTTAATAGACGAGTCGCCTAAAGTTACGTGGGGAATAAGGATTCTTTCCCCGTGGTTAGCCGTGCACGAAGCAAACGGGACATCTGATTTGCATGACATTGACTGTGCTTTTGGATGTGCGCGTAGCACATATGTAGGACGTGGCTTTCCTTGTCCTATCTCGCGCGGATCAGTTCATGGTAACTGCCCCTAGAGATCTAGTAGTAGTCATGTAACTTTGAGATTTCCTTTTCGCCGTATCCTAATATTCTTGGCTCTGCGAAGTCATTATGAATTTCTACTCTCTGCAGCTGACTCATACAGCAAATTAAAAAAAAGGGTTGAGTGCTGAACCTGAAGAATCATCACCAACCAATCTGCCAGGCGAAACCAGACACTACACACAACACACACGCCCCGCGCCCGCGCCATCCCGAATGAGACGGCCACCACCCGTCCCCGGCGACCCCGTACAAAAGTTGCGCGCCCGCCCCCGGCACGGCATGGAGGCACGCGTCGAGCCGGGCCCGGGCATCCCGTCACCCTCCCAACTTTTCTTCCTTCTCTTTCCCCTCGCCGAGACGAAACCGGAGCCGGTCCTTGCGCCGGGCGCCCCAGCCGGCCGCGGCCGGCTGGCGCACGCGGTCTGCTTGCCGGGCCGGGGCAAGTCGCCGCGGCGTGCACGGCCGATGGACCCATCGCTCTAGACACCCGCAACGTGCTAGCCCGCGCCCCCGGTGGGCACGCGCCGGCACGGCCTCGCCACCGCCACCACGCAACGCCGCCACCGCGGCACCAACGGGCCGCGCGAGCCCGCCCACCGGTTGACCTGCCGTTTCTCTCTCGCCGCCCTCGACCCCTCGTGCCCGAGCCGCTCAAGTTGCAGGGGGCCCGGGAATTTTCGTCGGGCATGTTGGGTTGCCCGCTTTCGCTTTGCCGTCGTGCACGATCACGTCTTGCCGCACGCCGTGCGTGCGGGGCGAGACCACGAGAGGCCAGCGATCTCGGAGTGTTGGGTGGCGTTCGTTTGGGCTCGTAATTGTACTCGCCGTCGGTTCGGCTAGGGGAGCCGCCGCCGCGGCTGCGGAAGGCACCGGCAGCGTCGGTTGGGGAGAGGTGGTTGGGCGGATCGGGATCGAGCGGAGCGGCCACATGCGCGGCGCACGACCGGCCGGTCGTGGCCGGGCCCTCGGGAGACATCTGACACTCGCATCGCACGCCAGGCCGCCAGCGGCAGTGGCCGAGCGGGGGAGGCCGGAGGCGGCAATCAATACGGGGTGGGGGATTTGGAAAGTGGTGGCGGAGGTGGGGGGCATCTCTGGGCGCCTGACGCGAGATCTCAGAGGACTTGCATGGCCGGACCCGGCAGGTGCGGCAGCAGCAGCACATGGGGCGCGGTGCTGCGCTGCTGCTGGTGGTTGGATCCGAATTCAACCGCCGTGCTCAACGCCTGCAACAGTTCGTGGTTCGTGTGCTCCCGCGTGGGGGTGGACGCCGTCATGCCGGTCGGCTTGATCATGGCACAAAGGCTCAATGCTCTGTCACAGTCCCCTCCTGTAATTCACAGGAAACTACTAAAACCTCTTCATTTAGAAGTACAAGGAGTACATTTTGTCTATCAATGGCTTATGTCGTATGCAGCGCTCTTCATGTGTTGTTCTCTATAATAATTTTCTAAAATGGAGCGAGTACTTTACTTTCTTTGATTGCATACATCCTGTAAGTATTGCGATTCTAGGACCAAATTTACCATCTTGAACTCGCACTCCATGTGTCGTATTGTTACTGTCCTCGCTGATCCCGTACAGCCGTACAGAACACTGCTGTAATGAATTTCGCGCCGCCCCAGATCACAATTATGTGTACGATGTTGGCAGAAAATAGCTGGCCAATGCTCGGCTTGATGCCGTAACTGCAAACTGTCCGGGTGCGTGCCATTAATCTGCCGTGCGATCACCAGAAAGATCCGTTGACAGGCTGAGCACGCTCATCCGTAACCAAGTTCAAGCCCCCACCCTAAAAATCCGCGGATTTTTAGCAATGACATTACCCAGACGTTGCGAGGCACTAGCGATTTCTGATGCTGAATTGTTGCTGACTAGTAGAGAGATGGGCCGAGCCTAACTGTATACTGGCCGTACTCCGTATTTAGATCCAGCAGGCCCAAGAACGCTAGACTATAAACGTTGTTTTTGGTTCGTTCATGTGGGCTTATGGCCCACAAAAAGTTGCCGCAGGTGGAGCTTTTTCTATACCACATCAAAATCACTCAACTAACGAGCAAGTGTCGGCCTGCCACGGCCTGCTTTTATAAAAAGGACTGAAATTAGAGGCTCGAGAGAAAGCATATTCGTCCCAAATTTTTCTGAGCGCGTATCCGTCTGCGGAACAAGTCACCGTTAAAACAAGTTTTGTGGGTTTTCACCTCCCACGAAGCAGGGCAGGCACCACACCATCATCACTCTATGAGTTTACCGCACCCTTGTCGGTAACACGACAACATCATTTACAGCTCACGTAACGGTAACCCCCCACTTGGACCGAGGCCACGAGGGAACGGGTATCCCTGCAGCGCACACCGCCCCATGCGCCTGCAGTAATTTACCGCGATTTTTTTAACAGCGCCAGCGCACATGCACCCACGTTGCGTGAACAGTGCCGGCACGCCTCAAACGGGCAGCCGCCGCGGCCGCCGCGCGGGAACCCGCCGTCGCCGCCCGCGCGCCCCCGCCCGTCCATACGGCTGCATGACAAAAAGGGAATCTAGCCGAGCACAGTGCGCTCGTGATACTAAATTCTCTAGTGGCATGCCACGGGAAAAGGCTCCGCGCGCGGGTGTCCGGGTGCGCCGCAGCTGGGCCGCGGCGTAAACGTGGCGGCCATGCCACGGCAGGCGCGCGCGTACGTGTAGCTCGCCGGGCGGCTCCCTCCGCTCGCGCCACTCCGGTGCCTTTCCGCGGCAGTGCAGCACTCAGCCACCGCCACCGCTCGCGGAAAAGGAATTATTTTTCTGAAAAAAACTCGTATCTTCACGGCACGGGGCAGCATAAATATCGCACGAGCCGCTCACGTGCGTACCTGCCAGCCGGTGGGGCCCCCGTGACGGGCGGGCACGCCTCGAAAAAGCGGGAAAGAAAAACAGAGATACGAATGGCTTCCGCAAGAAATTAGTGCGCACGGAAAAAAATCTACATGCATAGTGTACTAAATGAAGTCTATTTATAAATTTTTTTAATAATGAGTGTAATTTTTCGCGACGAATCTAATAACAGTAATTAATCGATGATTTGCTACAGTGATACTACAGTACAAGCATCTGATCGTATGGTCAAAGGCCTCGTTAGATTTTTTAGAATCACTAGCGCAGGGATTCTGAAGTTGATTTTATAAACTGACTTTGTTTGATACCGTAATTAACGATCAAAATAACACTGGTTACCAAACCAAACAAGACGAGACCAATAGTCAATCTCGGCGTACCAACCGACAACGACCCCCACGCGGGCCCCGCAGGAGTCCGCTGTGTTTTTTTTCCCGCTCACGTGAGAGCCGGGCGGGCGCACGCGCGCCTGGGGCCGCGTGGGCGGCCGCCGCGGAACCGTCCGGGCACGCCTCTCGGCGTGCCAGCCGTGCCGCGCCGAGCCGCGCAAGACTCCAAAGCCCTGCCGGCCGGCGTCCACGTCACGCCGCCCAAGCGCGGTACGAGCCTACGGAGAAGCACAAAACTTGCCATGTGAATACTGAAATACACTGTATTTTCTTTCAAAAAAAATCCAAACATATCGCCCGTGGATTTCCAATCCCCCGTACCGTACCGGACAGACGTTTTCCCTTGATGGTTTCTACTACTCCTATCTTTCCATCTACTAGTGACGATGAGGATGATGCCTAGTGAATGGAAAGTATCTCTGCGGCGTTGGTTGCTGACTTGCTGGCGCCACGGATACCCGCACAGACACGTCCACCTGTCAGATGCGGCGCCTAAAAAAGAAGCCGCCCCAACAGAACCAAATCCCCGTGGCCTTTCCTTCGGCTCCGCGCCCGCTTTTCGGAAAACAAAATATTCCATTCAGTTTCGTCCCCCACCTTTTAGCTTGGCTCGCAAGGAAGCTCGAAAACTAGGAATGAAGATTTATAGAAGCAGTGTACCCGGATAGCAGTTATCTGTACCGTTGATATAGTCTTCGAGATTAGTGCAGGGTATAGGGTTGTGTCGGGTATACAAGCCTATGGTATGGACGGACGTATGTATACGAGAAGGGTGTACGATCTGACCTGTCGCCCGTTCCTGTACCCACGGACGTCTAAATGCCTTTGATGCAATAGGTTGATCCGCGGTTAGATGATTCAAAATTCAAAAGTGGGTGCCGCAAATCTACAGAAAAACACTAACCCCAACTCCCCCAACCCGTTCCCCCCAAAACACTAGCCGGCGCTCTCGGTATCCGCTGGTCCGAGGTGCTGGCAAGAACACAAGGGAATGGAGCGTAAATGGTCCGAATCTGCTCAAGGGGAACAGATGGAGCAAGAGCTCCAAAGGCACGGAGGTGTGCATCTCCCCAAATCTGCATGGTGGGGTTTGGTCGCCGGGGCAAACTGCCCCTAATATTCTCCTTAATGACCGGACGGAAAGTATGAGCGTGAATGGAGCAGGGTGAGTTTCTTTCGTGCATACATTTTAATTGGTTTCGATTCTTCCCCCGCTATCGTTTTGTTTTAGTGCATCCCAGCTAGCAGAGAGCGTTGATCGCTGTGTGTTTGATAAAATGCGTTTCTTGGTTAGCGCAGTTGTCTCTTAGATCCAAACTTTTGTTGGGTGGATGAGATGTTAGAAGCATCTGCAGGCCACAAAGATGGTGGAGATGGCTGTATTTCCGAGCTGTGTGAGGTTCTTGATTTGAACATATCTATTGACAGGTAAGACTCCGTTGTTGATGTAAGGCCACACTCCAAATTTACATGCTGCTCTATAGATTTGTAGTGTTTGCTAAATTTTAGAGGTGCTCTGAAAGTATGTAGATGTATTCTCTTGATACACTCTGTTCGGCAGCTCCAGCAGCCTCCAACCCAACAGTGTTTTCCTCTCACACCACTCCAGCACCAGCTTCCAGCCAACAGCCAGCCAACAGTATTTTTCTCTCACACCACTCCAGCCACCAGCTCCAGCTCCAGCCCAGCGAACAGAGTGATAGTCGTGAAGAATGTATCAGAGGGTGGGTTAGATCAGATAGTTGTACAATGGACACGAAGATAGGAGTTTCCTCTGAATCTGCAAGGCATAAAACTTGTTGTCCATATATGTTAAGGAGCTTTGGTATATAATTGCAAATGCTAGTACGCTCTAGTGTAGACATGAAAAATAATGTTCCTAGTTCTAACGGTTGCTATGCAATCTGGAAGGCATAGTATCCTGACCTGAATTAAGGTAAAAATAGATTTGGTTAGTGATTTTGTAAACGCTGTGGGCCCATTTTAGAATATAGATTGAGCTAAATGATTGATTTTATGTAAAACTTTGATCTGAATACGGGTCTTGGGTCATTCGAGTGTCCTATCACCTTTTTGCCCTTCTTATTTGGTTTGTTAGATTACATTTCGTAGCTAAGTTAGTCAACTGTTTTTCAGTTTTGGTTGCAGCGATGACAGTTGGATCAAGGACTTGAGTTCGACTTCGAAGCCCGCTAGCAGGTACATAGCATAAGCTTCTATTTTTCTTTAGCACTTATATTGTGCTAGATTTGTTTTCATAACTCATGCATCATTGATTTGAACTGGAAACTAGATGTTTGAAAGGAGTCCGTTCACGAGAAGTGGTTAATACAGACGTAACTAGGAGACTGGAGTTTGAGAATGCTGGAAATGCTGTCTACCAAGATTCACCAGAAGATTTATGTGATTTAGGTGAAAAAGGGCTTGAGGTTTGCTTATCATCCGCTGGCAATGGGGAGAATAATAATACGTCGCTGGAAGAACTGTCTGTCGAGACAGCACTATCACAGAGGTGATGTAGCCACTATGTACTTGTTAATAATCAGCTGTTCTTTGTGACTAATTGGAGAGTATGCAATTTGAGGATGTGATGAAAATTTTTCGTTTTGTCGCGTATGATCGACATGCATGGCATCATTGATTTGAATGTTGTACCAGAAGACATCTCTGGAGATTGGGCTTTGTGCGTCAATGCAAACATCAGTACAGAAGAATCCGTTGAACCACTTACAGGGGGAAATGACAAGTGGAAGAAAAGGTAATTATATTGTTACTACGGGTTACTTGTATATTGTCAGCAGTTGGTAGGTATGATTTTTTTTCCTCCACCTAAGCAGGAACACAAAATCTTCTGGCCCGGATTGTCGGCCTCCAGTGCCAAACAGGCCAAGTGTTCTGCAGAGTGCTGTAATGCGTTTTGCTGAGCACAAAAGTGAACAGGTTATGAACATCCAAGTAGGAACAGAGTTTGATAATCTGGACGAAGGATACGATTACTACAACCTATATTCATGGGAGCTTGGTTTTGGGATACGCTGGGGGAGGAAGAGGTGGTCCGCGAAGCAAAGGGGCAAAAATGAGGCCGATATGAAAGCATACAAGCTAGGTCAAGAGTTCTACTGCAGCTGTCATGTAAGAGATGTCTTACGAGTAATTATACTGGTTTACAATTATTTTGTTGACCTGTCAAAAAAGCTGTTCGAATGTTTCCAAGACTTAGTTTGGAATGTTTTGAATCTGTTGTTGTAGGGGACACCCGGAGGGAATGTCAAGATAAGTTCTACCAAGACTAACTGCAAAGCAATGGTACGGCTCCATCGAACCGATGATGATGGGTGGGTTGTGGTGGAGCATATTGCAGAGCATAACCATGCACTATCTGAAACATATGGTGAGAAGAAACACTGGCCTTCCCATCATCACCTGGACAAAGTACACAAAAGACCTGATACATATGCTTAGGGAGAACAACATTGGTATCACGAAGCTGTACACGATACTTGGGAATTTTTTTGGGTCTATGCAGAATGTTCCGGCCACGAAGAGGTGCTTGAAAACACTTTGCCAGAAAATAAACAGAGAACAAGCAGAGGATGATATAAAGAAAACATTAGATTTAATTCGTGACCTCCGCAAATCAGATCCTGGATTCATGTTTAGTGTGGACACCGATGAAGACGGCAGAATCAAAACTTTAATGTGGACCAATAGCCGTAGTAGGATGCAATATGAACATTTTGGCGATGTAATTAGCTTTGACACAATATTCAAGACTAATATGTATGACATGCCCTTCGGATTGTTTGTGGGAGTCAATAATCATTTTCAGACAGTACTGCTTGGAGGGGTACTCATGACGGATGAGAAAATTGAGAGCTTCCGATGGGTGTTCAGAGAGTTTGCATCAATGATGGGTGGGAAAGAACCGAAGACAATACTAACATGTGCCTTTTTTCATAATCATGAGACAAAAAGTATAGATATTGGAATATGCGAAGAACAAAAGTTAAATTATTTTGTACCTATTAACTTCAATTCATTGATTATTGTTTATATATATATATATATATATATATATATATATATATATATATCAGATCAATGGAAGTGGCTATTGCAGAAGAGTGGAAGGCCACTGTCCATCGTTGGTGCAAGTGGCATGTTCTGAAGCGTGTTAAAGAATGTGTAGGGCAGAAGTATACAAGCAACAAGGATTTCAGGGATTAATTCCACATGATGCTGAATGAGATGCTGACAATAGACGAGTTCGAGACTAGCTGGGTATCTCTCCTCAAGGAGTATGGGCTGGAAAACAATGCTTTTCTGAAACAAATATATGCAACAAGAGAGAAATGGGTGAAAAGTTATTTCAAAGGTGTCTTTTGTGCTAGGATGACGAGCACACAAAGAAGTGAGAGTGCGAACCATATGCTGAAGAATATCCTTTCTCCGGCGTGCACATTGCATTAGTTCTTGCAGCAATACATGAAAATGCAGTACATTAGAGATGAGGACGAGAACTATGAGGAAAGACGCAACAAGCTGGTATGTGTGCACAGCATTGTATATTTTATAGTTCAAAATTATCAGAATTATGTCACAGCGTTTAATATGTGAAAATTGTACATGGTAAATAAAATTTGTGCTCATCTGTGCTTATAGAATTCAAAGAAAATCACAGTTGGAGGGCCGCTTGTGGTCCAAGCACATAAGATCTACACAATCAAAGTATTTTCTTTGTTTGTTCAGCTGAAAGAAGAATCAGAATTCTATCGGTCGCCAGCTGTTGTTCCTGGTCAGCAATATGTAGCAGAGCATTATGATCTTAACCGTGTGCAGCGTTGGTGCCGAGGCAAGTATATTGTGGACGTGCTGGAAGGAGGGTCAAAATACTGCTGTGAGTGTGGTTTGTTTGAGCATTTTGGATTACCATGCAGTCACATATTAAGGGTAAAAAATAGTGCGCTTGTTCAGCTTTTGTGCATTTTAAACCTGAAGCCAACAATGATCGGCTTTGTTGACTTCTACATTTTTTTGGTGCAGGTAATGATCAGCAATGAAGTTCAAGAATTACCAGAAAACATGATCTTCCAGCGTTGGACAAAGCATGCACGGCACATGTTGCCGCAAGATCTTGCTCAGTACAGCAGGGATAATCCTGCCCTTCTAGCACAGACTTACAGGCACTCGACTCTGATCCTTAGAGCTCTCCGTCTAGTGGAAATGGGGGACAGGAACGCAGCGAGTCATATAGCAGCTATGAAGATAATCGATGACAGTATAGAAGCATTGTGTGAAGTATCAAAAGAGAAAGATGGAATGGGCCTTGCTGATAGGGATCAGCAAGTTAGAAGCAGTAATTCAGGTGATGGGCAAATTGATAATTTCCATAGGCGTGCACCTAAAAGGAAAAATGAGCGTGGAAGACCC
Source organism: Panicum virgatum (assembly GCF_016808335.1). Classification (NCBI taxonomy): domain Eukaryota; kingdom Viridiplantae; phylum Streptophyta; class Magnoliopsida; order Poales; family Poaceae; genus Panicum; species Panicum virgatum. The sequence goes on along the minus strand of NC_053149.1, from coordinate 9,417,480 downwards.
ACAAACAAGAGGCAAAAAGCAGGTCATGAAAAATTGTCAAAGCGTCCACGTTTCTGCAGCCTTTGTCGCAGTGAGAAGCATACATACCAGAAGTGCCCTAGCCGTGACCCAGGGACAAAGCAGGCAAGGCGGCCTCCTACTTGGGCTGTGTTTAGATTCAAAATTTCTCACTCCAAACTTCACTATTCACCTATCATATCAAATCTTTTGCCTCATGCATGGAGCATTAAATGTAGGTAAATAAAAAAATTAATTGCATAGTTTTGATGTACACGACGAGACGAATCTTTTGAGCCTAGTTAGGTCACGATAGGACAACAATTACCACAAACAAACGAAAAGTGCTACAGTGTGCTATAGTGTCCGATGTGACCCTTTTTACCACTATTTTACGAATCTAAGCACAGCCTTGTAGTGGTTGTGGTGTCAGCGGGCACACGGTTGACCGGTGTATTGGATACACTTCCGTCAACGTTTCTACCCAAAATTTCTTCATGTAGGTAGAATGGTCTTGTGCGTTTTATTTAAGTGAGTAGTACTGTAAAGGATATGGTTCAAGGGCATCGTATTAGTGTCTGGTGTTTAGTTGTATGATTTCAATGTGATCTTTAGGATTGGAATAGAATTCCAAAATTTGCAGTGCATAATCTCGTGGTTGGATGGTAAAATTCTGGCTGTCACGTGTTAAAAGGATTTCGTAAAGCTAAAATTAAATGGCGCACTAATCTTTTGTAATGTTTGAGATAAATTTATTTGAAGGGCAAATCTGCATGCTCCCACTATTTTGGAATCATTAATATATATAAAACATGGGATGAACAAACGAATCGTGAACCAAGGGTATGTCACAGAGTTTGAAAACCACGTTAGCCTTTAACAGTAACTCGGCGTGCTGTGCCACGCTTTAAGCCGTGTGCCACGGAGAGTGGAGGGAAGCGCATAACCAGTCCTCCCGGGTTGCTATTCAAAATTTGAATATGCATAGGGGGATTCAAATGCTAGCCTATAAAAAGTATGGTACATAGTGCAGGGTTCTCTTGGTACTCGCCATCCACCAAGGAGCGATCTATCTGCAGGAGCGTCATTTGTTTTGGAGGGAAAGATGTCATCTGAGCATTCAGGCACTGTCTCGTCATTGGTAAGACCATTGCTTTGAGATTTCAAACAAGTACAATGTGAATCTCCCAGTAACCTAAAGTTGTGTCATGACAACAGGGAACTGATGTCCAGATCGGAGAGGAGGCCCAACCTGTGGTTCGCCATGCCGCTGATAACACAATTCAAGCCTCACGGAGCTCAGGTTTAGGTGTTGTATGCAGTGCTGATCCGGAACGACTCAAAATTCTCCCCTCTAAATCTCTTTTTCGATTCGGTTGCAATTTTCCAACCACACGTGGCTGCAGGAATCCGTGAATGCTCAAATCGGTGGCTCTATCGGATGCGATGCTCAGATGCCGCAATGGACTCAGGAGGTACATCCTTTTTGCTTGAGTTCTTAATTCAACATTTAATAGGAAAGAACCAAAATTAATCGCTTTTATTGCAGATACTATTGCTAGCAGTTGGAGAAGGGGTGGAGGGGTCCGGCGATTCAGACAGCATCTACCCGGCAGCAAGCATCGGGGTGGACGAGGACTAGGGATCCTCATCCCATACTTCTGGGTACAAGGTCGTGGGATCAGTATGCGTCGAGGAGAGCGACGACGCATCTAGCACTCCTCTTAAGAAGCAGAAAATCTGTTAGATCTGTTAGGCAGCCTGTTTTATGTTAGGTAATACGTGGGCGCGTCTTAAGATTTTGCTAGAGCCACAACGATCAAGATGCTTGGGTTCAGTAGTTTAGTTTAAGGACTTTTCTTGAATTAGTGTGGGTTAGCGATCTCCAAGTACTGTCCCCTATTGTACGATGTACTTGTGACCACGGTTCCATCCCTTTTGTGTGTAGAATGGTGTATTAAGCAACGTCAAGGGGAAATGTTAATTCTGTTTCAATATATGTTCAGCGGTGACAGATAATCATTTATAATGTAACAAAATTAGTGGTAGTCATGGCCGGCTGGACCAGATGTGTGGTTGTGAGTGCTAGAAGATAGAGTGCCTGAAATTAAAATAAGCGTGCGGCTGCGGGGTCAGCTGGATACAGAGAGCCTCACCACCCCACCGAGAAGAGGGTGAGCTAAAAGGGCGGCGCTTCACCATCCCTGGTGGGAGCTGCAGAGTTGGGGGCAAAGCAGCGAGATCTTGCATCGCGTTAGATAAGATCGATTTAGTTGCATCAAAAGTGGTTTGTAGCAGAAGGATCTTGCATCGGTTTCACAGGTACGTCTCGACATCACCACCCCAAACCGCCCCTACCAAACCTCCCCCAAATCGCCCACCAATGCCAACCAACGACATCTCCCCCATCTTATGGTCGCCCCAACTAATTGATCTGGTACCGATTCTTGTAGAACACAGAACCATCGTGGCGGGGGTAAGCTAGTGCGAGGAACGAACTATGGATGAGAGCGGTGGACGAAGTACTGAGCAAGCAGTTCAAGGGACCGTCCAGAGGCGAGCAGTGACGAGAAGTGTCACAAGAAACCGGAACGCAGCTGGGGAGGACCAATCTGTTCATCCTGGGAAAGCAGAAAAGAAAAGTGCTAGGAGGTGACTGATCGACAAGTTGAACCGCAATGTACGTGGAGTTGATGAAAACGGCTGCGGCAGTAAGTTTTCTACGGACCTTGGTAGTAATCATGATGCCGAAACTGACTTTTGTTTGGTGAAATTCCATGGGAGTTCATCATCTGATGCAGTCGAGGATGTTGTATGCACATTCTGCCCTAGGAAAATTGCAATTTTAGAAAAAGTAGGTTTGGGGGGCTGCAGTACCTAAAGCGAGGTATCCATAACAGCAGGCACCTGGTTTTTTGGCTACTGAAAAGGATGGATATACAAAGAATGCAGCTTAAGCTAGGTGATGGTTCTAGAGTAGAAATGAATCTGGACTCTATGGAAAGAATACTAGGTGTTCGGTGTATAGGGACAAATATTTCTGTAAGTAGTGGGAAAATCTCCGAATATGTTAAGCAAAGGCTGAGGGAATGCTTCGGATTGGAGGAAAGTAAGGAGGTACCAGATCTTTCAGACCTAAGGAAAGTGTTGCACAGAAAATTTATTAATGAGCTATCTGAGTATGACGAGGAAACATTTATGATATCAATAGCTGCATATGTCTGTGCGTATATGTTTGGGCCGGCGATGTGCACAGCTATGGTCCCCAAAGATATATGGGAATTCATCTCAAATCCTGTCAAACTCTTGAACTGCAACTGGGGTGGATATGTCCTGTCAACTTTGCAGTCATTTGCAAGAACAGTTCAGCTAAATGTATTGAATAATACTACTTCAATCAAACTTGGGGGCAGCTGGCTCTACTTAGAGGTATATTGGGGCTTACATTATTTTTTTAAGAAAACTGCAGTATTTGTTTGGCAATTTGATTGATTAAGTGACCTTGATGTGATGAACTTGCAGTTGCTATACATGGACAGCTTTGACCTATTTGAAAACATCATTCCGTTGGACCGACGACCAAGGATCAGATGGTACGATCCACAATTGCTTAACGACTTCACAAATCATTATGAGAAGTGTAAAGGACAGAAGGCAAAGGAGGCATTTTTAACCCGAAAGGTAATACAGTTGGTTTGTTGTTGCGTTTAATCCGCAATTGTACATGAAATATGTAGATTATATTAGTAATTAGCCTAAGGTTTATACTGGTTATTCTCACTGTAGAGGCGTGTTGCTGGCATTGAAGGCATAAGTGATGATCCCACATGTTGCACGGCCGGTAAAAATTCAGATGTCCCTACTAATACTGCAGACAGAACTGGAGGAAGACCTGATTGTAGAGAACCAACACAGGACCACATACCTTCAAATAGACTAGCGGTATGATAATTGATCACTTTTCTGCAGTGAAATAAAGAGCAAAGTTTTGTATATTGCATAGTTTTGAAGAAAGAACGTTAATTACTTTGTTCCACAGAATCTTGTCAGTAGTGTGAAGAAGGGCCTTGATGAAGTGAGGTCTCAGGTAGACCGTGCTGAGAGGAAAGCTCATGCTGAGAACAAAAGGAGATTTGACGAACATGAGCAGAGAATCAAGGAACTTTTTGGGGACGTGCAAACAGTTATTGCCGGCCTCTCAGAGAATCTGGTCCAACGCATTAACTTATACGGGACTGCATACGTGGAGGGCTGTAGTGGCAGCAGAGGATCAAAAGGTAGGGCATAGAAGACTATTAGGGAGTTCTGTTTTTGAGATCAGTTAACTTACATGGGGTCTGCTTGTTTCAAATACGTAGGTGTGAAACAGGAAGACTGCACGGCACCTTCGAATACGAGAAAAGGAACGAGTTGCCGGACTGAGGAGGCAGAAGATGACAAGACTCAGATGCAGTTCAAAACAAAAGAAGAGAGTGCTGCAACAGGGATATACGGTGACAACGGTGCATCCTATAGTTCCCTCTTCGTTGACTTTTAATAAAAGGACTGAAAACATTTGTTCAGAATGGCATATATTGACATCTAAGTATAAAGATAAATGAGAATTTAAGCTCTTAGCATGCTTAGTGTTTAGGCTAAAATGTTGGCAAGGGCATCAAGAGAGCGCACGAATGGTCCAAAGTTCGATGCGACACCTACTGAAGGGAAATGTACACCGGCGTCTATTATATTTGTACAGTTGAACTCCAATAAAACTTACTCCAAAATTAATATCTGCGTGGTACTGCTGTTTGAATTAGGTTCAGGCGATGGAATGTCTGGGGGGGATCACTCCCAGGCACAGCTGCAGATCATGGTAACTGTCTTTTTCCTATCTCTTTGGATACTAAGCTTAATAGTTCCTCCATCCACCAGGGATAATCTTAATGATTTAATCAACAAAATTTTCCCTAAAAGATGCGCAGGATCAGGTCCCAATATATGATATAACACCCAACAAGAATGGTGCGTTGTTTTGTTTCTGAATTTGTGCATGGATACAATATTTTGTTACATGCAATATGAAAATTTCTGTTCACCAAACAGCAGGTATGAAAACTAAAGTTAGTGCATACGTGGATACGTCAAAAACAACAGACCCAATACCTGGAAACACAGAGGGGAGTCCAAGGGCCAGTAAGTTAATTAGCATTATCCAAGATGTTTATTTTACCCAGGTGAAGAATTGTTGAGAGTTTACTTAGTACTGCATATTTGTAGAGAGGACGGACATGCAGGAACCAGATGAAGATCATACTGTGAAGAAAAGAAAGCAGATTAGTTTAGATTCGGTGTCACCTACGAAGAGCCGAGTAGTAACAAAGAAAACATCAAGGAAGATTCGTACCATAGATACTGCTCAGCCTGTACAGGAAGACAATATTGGCACAAGTAAGACTGCTCTTATACCTGTTGAAATAGTTCGCATTACACCCATAAAGAGGCATGTGGCCAAAAGGCAAGTGCCACCATCCCAATTTGATCTGAACCTGGTACCTGCGGCAAAGGGCATCACTATAATTGAGAAGAAGTACAGGAACTTCATAGAAGGCTATTCTGATAATCTGAATAAGACTTTAACAACATTGTTTATTTAACAATATTTCAGAATACATGATGCATGTGATTAACATGGTTTAGTTGTAATGCTATTATTTTTTTTTGTACAGAACTTGGTTTGATCATGATGAACCATGGCCAATTAAACTGTCAGGACAAGATCTTCTAAATGCATTCTCAGAGAGGGGGGGGGGGTAGGTGGAGACGGAGGTGTTTGATACAATTGTTAGGTTACTTCAAGTAGAAGACACGCTGATGTATAGCAAAGCTGTGTGTGAGCACCAGCAATGGCGGCACCTGCTTCCTCCTTGCTTTGCGGTAAGCTCCATGAACCATTATATAAACATTTCATTGAGAATTAGGTGTTGCTATTTAGAAAAGAAGGAAATGACGTGGTTCCGGACCTCAACATCTGCAGGATCTTGTGTTGCCACACGGTACTCAACTAGCCAACGATGAAATTAAAGAATTATTCATTGGGCCTCATCTTAGAAGTAATGTGGAACATTGCAGAATGGTATGAGAATTGTACATAATACCATAATGTGTGTTACCTAATTTTTCACTGAGAGCATTGTGCCTGACCAAATTCATGAATCACATATACAGATAATGGTGCCGTCCAATCTGACCGGTCACTGGACTTTGTATGCATGGGACATGGAACTAAAACGTATACACGTCCTAGATCCAGTTTTGTGCAAAGATACAAGATCAACACAAGCTTCAGTGCACTCACACATTGTTGGCACGTTCCATGAGAGGCTGTTCGATTGCATGATTGAGTTCTTGTCTGGGATGGAAGACGGTAGAAGCACATTCAAAGTTGCATTCTACAACCAAGCCCACGAAGCAGCGACGAAGTAAGTTGATATGTGGAAAATTTCCGTATTTTTTATTTCAAGCCATAACAACTTAAAAACTATTGCATTTTAACTAAAATTTGACAGGCATGATTCTGCATTCTATGTGGCGCACTATATCAAGTGGTTTGATGGGGACATAATTTCTTTCTCGGTTGATCAGGTGCAACCTGGTACTTGGTTAACCTTTTTTAAGCAATAACCTAACATGGGAATATATAACCCTTTTTTCCTTGTGCAGCGAAAGGTCAGGAATTTGAGGATGACGATCTGGTATAATTTGGTCCAAATGGAGAGCAACAGCGGGTGGAAGCCGGAGTACCTTACCTCCTGTCAATGAACAAAGTCATAGTTAGGACTACTTGAGAATGTTGTCCTCGTGGAAAACAACCCTGTTTGCATAGTGGAACTAGTGAAAAATATGTAATGCCTACAACTATTATTCCGGCCCGAGTGGCCTAAGCGTCTTTATGCGTATGTGCTCTGGTTTGTAAGATTGCATTGGGTTTTATAATATTTGAACAGCAGCACGTGAAGTTAGATGGACAGATCCAACAAAATGACACGAGAGATCCTGTGCGAGAAGATAAGCGAGAAGTACAAAGTGCACCCCCATGAACTTAGTGGCCTTGGGCACACCCGTGATGTATGGCATCGCGTCGGTGCACGCCTTTATAAATACCAGCATGCATAGATGGAGCCAGAACACCCACCTGAGGCCCTGACCCCCCCCCCCCCCCCCCCCCCGCACATAGATTCGTAGCTAGGTTTCGATTCCCTCAGGAGCCTGGTGCAGGATCCATGAGGTGCCTGGTGAAGGATCCAGGGGGAAAATTTTGAGGCAAAGGTAAATCCAGAAGGAAAGCCAATGAGATTGTCCATGAAAGCAGATGATTTACTAGGCTATTCTTCTAGTTCACCTTGAGCAGAGCTGTTAGAAACTGTGCATGTATTCTTATCTTCCCCTTGACAAACATTTTCTTGCATTGGTTGCTTGTTATACAGGAGCAAGCATGCCGTGGTATGTGGTGTTCAGGGGGAGGAAGCCAGGTGTGTACCAGGACTGGCAGACGTGCCACGACCAAGTGAGTGGGTACAAGAACAACTCTTACCGCAGCTACTTAACACGTGATGAAGCTGTGGCAGCGTACCTTGCATACTTTGGCAAGGGAGAACCATCTACCTCACGAGCACTTGGGGATGCACAGATCTATGTTCTGCCCCCAGCAGCAGCTGAACTAGGGCGTGAGGGGCTGGGAGAGAACGTTCCCGGTACACCGCCCGAAGCAGTACCTGCTCCATCTGATAATTTACTTGTAGTGTTTATCATGGTAGCAATCTTCCTAGTTTTGTGTAGCTATGTCATGAAGTAGTGTAACTGTCCTGGATCCTGCACCAGGTTCCTTGAGGTTGCTTGCGCGTATGAGCATGGAGTAGGGTTATGCGAATGTATTTGAATAAGTGCAAGTACTAAAAGCATTGTGTGCTTTGAATCTGGTAGGATAAATCGTACAAGGTATTAAAGGAATCATTAAGAGATTTAAAATATAGATGCATCAGCAGCAGGTCGACAATACTAAAAGAATTGGTTTGAGGCATGCAGTACATCTAAATTCTAAACATACATCAAGGTTGGAAACACATAGAAAATAAGTCACCCGTCTAGTAGTGAACAGCTTAGCACACAAACCCAACGGCCAACTACAAGAATGTAGAGGCCACAGACAGATTCCTAAGACTGCAAATGTATCGAATTCTAGGGCGGAAGCACTATATACACAAGCGTTCGTGCGACAGCCTGCTTGTCGGGACCGGGGGGAGTAATCACATAACAAAAGCCAAAAGATATCTCTTTCTTAGGGTTGGAATTCATCCTTGCATCACTTGGAGAACAGAAATTGGCAAAGATGCTAGATTCCCCTCGGAAGATAGGATATCAAACATTATAGAATGACGAATATCTGACATCGAAGCCAGCAAACAAGTACAAAATAGATTAGGAAAGGGATAAAGAGGCACTGGAGAATACATTGAAACAAAAACCAAGGTCACGGCCAGCAAGGGAAACCAATACAAATATATTAAGAAAAATGATGAACAGCCACTGGAGCATGCATTCGTACAAAAATGAGGGTCAAGGCCAGCAAGAGGAATACACAGTTAACGTGGGGAACAAATCATTCAAACCTTGTTCGACGGGGCATCCAACTTGACTCCATTGTAATACCTAGCATAGTACAGCATCACAATAGCAGAGTCATACCTGGGCAGAAAAGGAATACATAAAAAAATGAAGGGATAAGAAAGATAACAAGATATTAGGGATGTAATAGTATGATTAATAGATTACAACAAAATGTAATGTAGTTCGTACTGATTATGATCGAATAGAGGAAGCATCGGATACTGGAGTTTCCAACAGTCTATCGATTTCAATGTCCACCATCAAAGAAAGAAGCCAAGCAATTAGCGAGCGAGGTATGGACAATCTTGTGAATCTCCATGTGAACAGAAATCCTCTCCGAAGCATATGCAGGATCAAGGACATGGACCTCTAAACCATGCATGTCGAACATATAAGCACACCATGCACTCTCAACAATAACAGGCACTACAAACTAAAAAGCAGAGTGCATCAGAACTTATGGTCAAACCTGGATACACAATGTAGAAATCTGCTATGAAGTGAAAACGTGATGTTTCCGGAGCAAAGAACTAAGATAACACGTACCATGTGGCAGCTCTGGATACAATAGTCTAGGCCAACAATCTGGTTTAAAACAGGATCTTTTCAGGATTGTATCCAGCATGGGAGTTCATCTAGTAAAAATTTATGATAGGGAAAAAACTAATTAGATGCAATGGAAACATACAGAGGCTGTTAAAGTTAGTGCATAAATATTTTGATGAAAGTATTCATGAAGTACCGCAAAGTCCGATTCCAAGAAATGTCGCCAGCGTACTGGGTATCCACCAGATTCGGCAGTAACATCTAGCTGAGAGAATCGACGGATTGCAGCATCTACAATATCTGAATCAGCAGCCTTGCCATCTACGAATGTGTTCAAGATCTCTGAGCCGGTAAGAACAAAGAACCTAGGAAGTGGATGAGCCACCCATTCTCTGCATGATGAAAATGGAAAATGGTACATTCAAGATAAAGAAAAAAAACAGGTTCATAACAAAACAAATGACAACTAGGACTATTCAGTACATTTTATATATGAGACATGGGGAACAACATACCTTCGAATAACATTGTCAACAAGTTCTTTACAGCAATCTATCAGGTGGCCCAGTAATTTCAAGTCGTGAATAGGATGACGATGAACTGATGACCATGAAATACAAGGAGGAGGCTCGACCAATGCAGCCACTTTGTCAAAAGGCTCCGTAATCCATTGCCCATACAGCACCTTACCAGCAGGGTCAATTCCTTCCTCAATGACATGCACAATGTCAAGGATAATACATTGTGCAAGATGTCTGGTTGCATTGGTTGGTGACATGTCAGCAAGACCTGAAGGTGGCAGAGATGGGGCGGCACTTGAAAATACTTTCTGCTTAGGCGAAAGCATTGGCTGAATTGCAAAAATTAGCTCCTTTGGAGTTTCTTGACCAACAGCTACTGGAGAAGCATCGACACCTAGATCAAAAGATGGAGACTCAACGCCACTTCCTGAAACCAAATGGAAAACAACAGGGGTAAAGCAAAAAAGCAGTAGGACTGCTTGGCCAATTATAAAAATCATTAGCAGGAACCATAACCTATGATAGCTTTCATTTTTTTGCAAGTGTTACTTCCGCATCAACAACAGTCCTTTTAATACCCTGAGAAGAACACTTAGGAGGCAGATGACCACCTGACAAATTATGTTGAGCAAAGGAAAAAAAGCTTGTGATCCAGAATAAATTAAACATACATCAAAAAACAAAAAAAATGACCAGCATAGACGGGCACTCCATAATCCCTGACGCATAATCCAGGTCCGGAAGAAGTAACAGGGCTAGTGTGTGGTACAGGGCATGGCTTTTTATGTATCATCTGCAACTTCACTGGACCTAAGTGATCAGTTAACCAGTCTACAAGCTATGCATTGCGTCGCATAATAGACGTTCTAAGATAAAAAATGTCCCTCATCATAAGAGCGTTATGATTCTTCATGTAGTCAGCAAAATAAGTTCTCCCCTACAATGTATATAATATAATTACGTTTAATGACAGAATTAACAGCATAACTACAATAAATAACATAACCCGTCAAAGGCCAATGGTAACTTACAAGCCCTGGATGGCGCTGGTTGATATAAGCAGAAAAGTCAGATGGACTCTTGAAAGCGAAGGAATTAGAACATATGGGTTCACCACACTGCTTCTGGTTTTTCGGCACCCTTCGTGCTGCTGGTGCAATTACACGGCTGACGGGGGAAGGTGCGGGCGGGGTGGCATGAGGAGACTGATAGGTACGCCTCATGTAAGAGGATGTGCCGGCAGGACGTATCTGTATACACAACATAAGTAAACCTTACAAAAAAAGGTAAAACAAAGAGATAAACAAACAATATAATAAACTTGCAGATCATATGTTCGATTGCGGACAGTCACATACACCTATGAAACGAGCAAAATCCTGTTCACCCCTACTAGCACACATAACTGCCATCACCTTCAGTGATTCTTGGTCAAAAACCATAAGGCGGGGAACAACCTTATGAGCCTTATTCAGCCTATTGAGATCGACATTATCCAAGAATAAAATCTGAAAAATTGATTAATATATCATATAGAGAAATAGCAATAGGAACATCATAATTACAAACTAAGCATAAGAACCCAAACCTGTAGGAAATAGTGACAACCAGACAGTGTTGTAGCTCTGCCCCTACTAATAATTTCAGAATGTATTTTCTGAGCGGCTTCAAGCACATGGCCAAACACATATCGACACTGTTGACGCAAAAATCAACACACTGGAATCCGAGGGCAAGTGTTCGCCGAGTCATGGAAAGTCAACCAAGCGTGCCAGTCAATTTGACCTGAAATTGACAAGGGAGAAAACAAAGTCAAATTCGAGAGCGTATCGGCTGGGATTCCGAATATCTCTCAAATGGGCGTATCGGCAAGCTTTGCCGATACTATAGACGACAAAATGATATTAAATACAAACGCGTAGTAAACGAGCGTATCGGCAGGATCAGCCGATACACTAAACGACAAAACCGGCTTTGAACAGCCGATCGTGTATGTATGACAAGATCTAAGCTACGAATGTGTAACTCAGATGATGTGAAGCTAAAAATAGATCTAAACCGGCTTTTGAGATAACAAAAGTGTTACTCCAAAACCTAAAGCCGATCTAGTATATTTTTAGACGTGATAATGGCCAAAAAGCATAGAAAAACCTAAAAATCTAGCCGATATCGATAATTGGTGAATAAATCTAGACGAGACAACAGCGATGCCCCCAGAAGTCAAAGCCTAGATAAAATCGATAACTTTTGAATAGATTTGAACGAAGTCACAGCGATGCGCCCGGTAGCTAAAGCTCAAATATACTCGGTAAAATGAAAACTCACCAGCAAATTAAGTCGCTCGAATGTGAGGCGTCCTTGATCAACTTGAAAGAACTCGTCGAAAAAAAGAAAAAAAAGGCGAAGTCGCTGAAAAAGTGCAAAGGAATTGTAAAGTTTGTTGTATTAGATATGTATCAAGTTTTTCCGGTCCCTTACAACTGATATATATAGCCTAGCGCTATCAAGTCCTAGCCGATTACGGCAAATATTACTTGACCCTAAAGAAAAGACTATCTAAAAGATAAACTACTTAAAATATTACAACCGAATCATCAAGATTTTTGCAGAGTCCGGATCCTCTTCTCCTTCCTTGACTTCATCGGCAACTCTCCATCAGCCGGATACCAGAGCTAGCGGATCAGCATCTTCAAAGCATATTCTTCTGGCCCATCGGACGAACTCCATCGGCCGATTCCAACCCTGTGCATCTTTTGGTTTCTTCCAAATCGGCCACCTTCTCTTCACAAAAATCACCTTCTTTGACACGTGTCAAAAAATGGTGTCAACACATGCCCCCCAGTTTCGGAATAATTTATTTTGTTCCGAAACTACTCCAACCAGCATTTAAAGCCATTCCTCATACCCCATGCATACGGCTTACCCCACACAATCGGGTAAAACTCTTCTTTGCCCCTGGCCTTTCACCTTCCGTCCGCACAAACCCAACGCACCGATTCATCTTTCGTCTTTTCACTTATCCAGACCAGGCCATAAATATCACCTTCCGTCCTTGCATTGGCAAAAAGTCTCCATTAGCTACGGAGCCTCCTCCCTTCTTTCTTCAGCAAAAACCCTAGGTCTTCCTGTAGCAAATGGCGGGGTCCAAGCGCCCCGTTGAGGGTCCCTCCAATGCCCCGCCGGCGATCCGTCGCCGCGTGGAGTAAGCCCCTCTTTCTTCCGTCTTCGGATGGCCATGCTTTTATTCAACTTCGATCTCTAATTTCTTTACCTCTTTTTTGTAAAGTGACGATGCCTCTTCCGGTTCCTCCAACTCGGAGGGACCCCCTTTTCCTGGTGTTCCCGAGAGCACCAAGGAGTACATTCGCCAGCTCCTTCGTGAGAAGGACGAAGCTCGGCAGAATTATTCCCAGGAGACTATCTGGTCTCAGTTCCTTGCCGCCGAACTGGAGGCGGCACAATCCGATCGGGCAATCCTAGAGGCCCAGCTCACCGCCGCCGATTCCAGGGTCGCTTGTAAGCTGCCCCTTTCGAAGCATTGCTCTTTCCTGTTTTTCTGACTCTTTTTCTAACATCTTGCTTCAGTCCTGGAGTCGCAGGTCCAAACCCTCCATGCCGCAGCCGCCACCGCGACCGGGTCGGTGAACGCTCGCGGTAACACCATCGCTGCCCGTCTACAGGACATCCCCAATCGCGTCCGAGAGGTCGCCGGACATGGGGTCCGCCGCGGCGTCGCTGTAGCCCTCGCCACTGCCCAGTTTCAGACTGGTCACGACCTCCTGCAGATCGAACCGGTCCACCTTCCGCTGGGCAGCAAGGACTGGTGGGTCTTCGAAGAGCTCGCCGACGACATGGAGATGGCAGCCGCCGCCATCTCCGAAGATGTCAGTATAGAGGCGGTCATCGGCAACGTCTTTGCCGATGATTAGATTTCTAGGAGTAGCATCTTCCTAGAAACAATCTTTTACTTTATCGGCCAGATCCTCATATCGGCCCCTTTGTAAACAGTATTATTAATGAAGTATTTTCCTTTTCTTGCCAATTCCCATTGCAATTTCCCAATTGACGTTGCAAAAAAAAACTAACTCTAATCTAAATTTGAACAATCTGGATTGTGTAGATTTTTTGCACTAAGAGCGACACATATCGTGCCGGCCATAACAATTCAACCGATAACTCAATTAATCGGTTATCCATCCACCCAAATGCTAGGGTAATACTTCTTCAAATATTTTCCATTAAGAGCTCTAGAATACTCTTCCCCTTCGAGTGTCTCTAAAATATAAGCATTGCCAGGAACGCATCTGTTTACTCTGAATGGTCCTTCCCACGTCGGCGATCATTTGCCGAATTTTGAACTCTTTGTTCCTATCGGAAGTATCAACTTCCAAACCAATCCGCCTTGCTCAAAAGTTTTGGTTTTTACCCTCTTATCATACCATCGGCTAACTCTAGCTTTATTCGCCTCAACATTTATAAGAGCCTTCAGCCGATGGCCAGCCAAATCCTCTAATTCATCTTTCATCAGAGCAGAATATTCATCGGCCATCAATTGATTCTGAAACGTGACACGCCGTGAATCAAGTTTCAACTCCCATGGGAGAACGGCTTCATGTCCGTATACCAAATGATATGGAAACACCTTTGTAACGCCATGACAAGCCATTCTGTATGCTCATAAAGCTTCATGAAGCACAGTATGCCACTTTCTAGGATATTCATCAATCTTTCTCTTGATCAATTTGATGTTCCCTTTATTAGATGCTTCTGCCTGACCGTTAGCTTGGGCATAATATGGAGAAGAATTCAGCAATTTAATCCTCATTCCAGTAGCAAATTCACAAATTCATCTGACGTAAATATAGTACTATGATCGGTCGTAATGGTCTGTGGAATACCAAACCGACAGATAATATGTTCTTTGACGAATTCAATCATCTCTCTTGATGTAACATTTTTCAGAAGAATTGCTTCAACCCACTTGGTGAAATAATCAGTGGCCACCAAGATAAACTTATGATTTTTACTGGATGGAGGATATATCTGGCCGATCAAATCAATTCCTCATCCTCTAAACGGCCACAGCTTGATTATGGGATTCATGGCTGATGCAGGAACTCTTCGCACGCTCCCAAACTTCTGACATTCTTGACAACCTCTGTAATATGTGAAGCAATCTTCCAGCATCGTCGACCAAAAATATCCGTTCCTCCTGATCACCCATTTCATCTTATAGGCCAATTGATGGGATCCACAGACCCCTTCATGAATTTCACCCATTAATACCTTAGCTTCTTTTTTATCGATGCATTTGAGCAAAACTCCATCAATCGTCCGATAATATAAATCCTCCTCCAACAATACATACTTGATTGCTTGGAATCTAATTTTTCTGTTAATCTTCTTGGATGGATCTTTCAAATAATCAATATTCTCTTTCCTCCAATTATCAGTCGTTAACTCCAAGGCTATTATTCCTTCCATCGGCCGATATCCTGAAGTATGCTGAGCCAGCCGATTTGCATCACTGTTATGAAATTTGGGAACATGCTCGATGGTTACCTTCTTTAATTCTCTCAGGAGCCAGAGACATTCTTCATAATATAATTGCAAAATATCATCTTTGCATCCATATTCCCCAACTAACTGATTGATCACCAGCATAGAATCTCCAAAAATCTCAATAGCATCGGCTTTGATTTCTCGAAGTAATTGAATCCCCTTGAGAATAGCACGACACTCAGCTTGATTATTGGTCGCAGAGGCTTCAATCGGAAATGAGAACTCAAAATTTGATCCCCGACGGGAAATCAGCACCACACCAATTTCAGAACCGTTCCCACACGAAGATCCATCAAAGAATAAAGTCCAAGGAACAAGATCTACCATGTTTAGCTCTTCTCCACAATGTTACACAATAAAATCGGCTACGGCTTGACCCTTAACTGCTTTAGCCAATTCATATTTCAAATCAAATTCTGATATTGCCAAAATCCACTTCCCTATTCTCCCTTTTAAAATCAGCAATGAGAGCATATATCTAATAACATTATCTTTGCTCATAACAACACATTCAGCCGACAATAAATAATGTCTAAGCTTGGTACAGGAGAAGTATAAGCAAAGACATAATATCTCGACAGGAGAATACCTGGTCTCATCATCCAGCAACCTTCTGCTCAGAAAATAAATAGCTTTTTCTTTTCCTTCAAATTCTTGAATAAGTGCCGATCCGATAGCACGCTCATCAGCCGATAAATACAATTTAAACGGCTTGTGCTTTTGGGGAGGAACCAACACCGGAGGCTTTACCAGATAATGTTTGATTTCATCTAATGCCTTCTGATGTTCCTCTCTCCATACAAATTCCTGATCGGCCTTCGACTTCAGTAAAGAACTGAACGGCAGAATTTTTCCCGACAGATTAGATATAAATCTTCGAATAAAATTAATCTTGCCGATCAATGACTGAAGTTCAACCTTCGTCGTAGGGGCTTCAACTTTGTCAATGGCTGATATAGTCTTCTGACTAACTTCAATCCCTCGCTCATGTACCATAAAACCCAAGAATTGGCCAGCTGATACACCAAAAGCGCACTTGTTTGGATTCATCTTTAAACCATGTCTTCTGGTGCATTCCAAAGCTCTACGCAGATCAGCCAAATATTCTTGGTGCCCCTTTGACTTCACAACCACATCATCAATGTATATCTCCACAATTTTGCCGATGAGTTCATGAAAGATATAATTCATGGCTCTCTGGTACATAGCACCGGCATTTTTTAATCCGAAGGTCATGACTAACCACTCGAATAAACCAAGATGTCCTGGACATCTAAACACAGTCTTGTGGATGTCTTCCTCTGCCATAAAAATCTGATTGTATCTAGCATTGCCATCTATAAAACTAATCACTTTGTGCCTAGCAGCAGCATCTACCAACATATCAGCTATCGGCATAGGGTAACCATCCATCGGCGTAGCTTTGTTGAGATCCCTGAAATCAATGCACCCTCGTAGTTTGCCATTTTTCTTGTAAACAGGAACCACATTAGAAATCCATTCGGCATAACGACACTGCCAAATAAAATTGGCTTCAATTAACCGTGTGATTTCGGCCTTTATATCTGGTAAAATCTTAGGATTACACCGTCTTGCTCCTTGTTGATATGGCCGATATCCCAGTTTTATAGGCAAACGATGTTCCACAATACATCTATTCCTGCTTGTATTCGGGATCCAAGTTGGCACTAATAAACGTCGGCCTTGGTCTATCACCATCTCTAATATCAATTTCTTCTAACAAATCATCCGACATAAATCCCTGTCCCAATTTCCCTTCTTCTTCTAGGAACTCATCCATTAGGAACTTTTTGAAGAACCGACTGCTTGGATCAGTGTAGAATTGTCACTGGCCGATTCATCATCGGCCTTAGCCTTAACACACCAAACTTGTGATTTGACTCCTTTCTTGTTCAGAGTTTGTTCTCGCTCTTCTTCAATGATCTCCAGCTGGCGTAGCCTCTGAACACGTCACTTCTGAGACCTGGTCAAACCTCCTGGACACCACTAAAATTGATCCGTGTGATCAGGCTAACGTTCTAGATCTCTTCGCATCGGCTGATCATCTTGCACTCTGTCATCGGCCACCTGTTCTAGCCGATCGTGTACAGGCACTCTTCTCCCCGCAGGATCACGCAGCATTATCCTGCCCCCCAGTCGATCATGCACCGATACCTTTTTTCCTAGCCGATCATGCACAGGAGTGCGCTCACGCCGATAGGGCTCATGACGTGACCTTTCATATGATCGGCTGCCTTGACCATTGCATTCGGGACAATCATATGCCGATGGCAATGTCAACCCTTCCTCCCAGCAGTAGACAAAGAAAGGACACCTCCAATGATCTTGCTCGTGTCGCTCCTCTTCTTCTCTACGCTGCCGCCTTTCACGATCACGCTGAAACTTGTTCAACAACATTTGAGATGTTACACGTCTACGTGGTGCCGATGAACGTTCAACATCCTTCATCGGACCCTTTCCTTTGACCTCATCGGCCGCTATCTGCGCTTTAGGATCAACAGCTCCAGATTTCTTGGCCAATGATGACATCAGAATCTTGGCTTGAGGAGAACCTTCATCTCTGGCCATATCAACCATGTTCGTGGCGAAAGGATGTCCGTCAATCTTCATCATCTTCTTGGGAGCCTCAAATTTCAATCTCCCTTGTTCGAAAGCCATATGAATCTGCTGTCGGAAGACCTTGCAATCATTGGTATCATGCGACTTGGCGTTGTGCCACTTGCAGTACTTCATATTCTTGAGCTCGTCCTCCGATGGAATCTTGTGATATGGCTTCAACTTGATCAACCCTTCCGATAATAACAAGTCAAAGATCTTGTCGGCTTTGGTGATGTCAAACCCATATGACTCAGGCTCTTTCTTTCCAAATGGACACGTCACCGGCTTTTTGCTGTTCTGTATCCATTCAGCCGATGCAACCGTTTCCTGCTCCTCTTCAGACTCATCATTGGTAGAATATTCCACATAGTTGATCTTCTTCTGAAAAGGCTTCTTGGACTCGTAGGATCGAGTCTCTCCTGTCATCCGACTCGCGATCTGGCTAATATTTTCAAACTCCTGCGATGCATATTTATCTTTAATGTGAGGCAAAAGCCCATTAAATGCTGCATCGGCCAACTACTGATCGGATAGAACCAAACTGTAACACCAGTTCTTGACATCTCTGAAACTTTGGATAAAAGCAGCAACCGATTCATCATTTCTTTGTCTTAAACCAGTCAAATCGGTCAACTTCAATTCAGTAATCCCAGAGTAGAAAAATTGATGAAATTGTCTCTCCAGATCGGCCCAATGTAATATGGAATTTGCTGGCAAAGTAGTGAACCAAGCAAAGGCCGATCTAGACAAAGACAAGGAGAACAAACGGACTCTGAGTGCATCATAGTTGCCCGCTTCTCCCAACTGTAGAAGGAACCTGTTAACGTGCTCCATCGTAGAAACTTCTCCCTGCCCTGAGAACAAACGGACTCTGAGTGCATCATAGTTGCCTGCTTCTCCCAACTGTAGAAGGAACCTGTTAACGTGCTCCATCTTGTACTTGTGGGGGAGAGGAATCTGATTGTAAGCCGGAGGATAGGGAGCCTTGTACATAACAGATTGTTGCTTCGGCCTTAAGCCAAACTGCTCCCTCATCACTTCAGCTATCTTCGTGCTCCAATCAACTTGTGTTTCAACATTTAGCGTCTGTTGGGGAGAAGCCACGCTCGCTGCGTTAGTCATCATTGCAAGTTGCTGAGCTATATGATTCATCGGCTGTTGAGCCGATTGCATCTGTTGTACTTGCTGGGACATCTGATTGGGTATCTGCTGAGTCATCGTCGGCTGTGTAGCTGATGGATTAGCCAATTGTTGACCAGTAATATCCATGTATGGCACATTGACACACAATATCTGTCCGGTTGCTTGATTGTGGAACACCCAGTTGACTCCCTTCTGATGCGGAGATTGCGACAATAACACTTCTGAAGGAGACTGGGGTTGGAGCAGGATAGCAAGACGTTGTTGTGGGGTCATCGGCGACGGCACCGATGCAGTAGCTTGTGCCATCTGTTGTGGACTCCATGCGCCTTGTGCATTCAGCTGTGTTGCCGATACATCTTGCTGTGTACACATCGGCTGAATGGCCGATGGATCAGGCTGAGAAGCTATCGGCTGAGAAGCCGACGCATAAAACTGCATCTTGGGTGGCGTATAAAAGAAATCCTTTAGGAAATACGAATGCAGATCCATCTTGCACAGTTGTAGAAATTGGCGGCGTGGTTGAGTAGATAGGATCTGATGTACCCGCTGATGCTGCAGTAGTCATCTGGGGTGGAGTTTGACTGTTGCTTGTTCCTGCCTGGCTATCTTGAGCCGACAGGGCTGCTGCCATAGACACTTCCAAGGGAGTATATTGCATCTGATCTGGTTGTATATAGCAAGGACCCATGCACCCTGGTAACATGCCTTCAGCAAAAGTCTTGACCACTGCATTGTGCACCGTGTTGCCCATGACTGTTGCACTCTTGATGAAGGCTTGTGCCACAGCTTGGCCAACTGCGTCTATCATCTTGCTTTCACGTTGAGCCTCTGTCAATGGCTGGAAAGATGGAAGATTAAATTTCTTGATCACCTCACCAGATCTGTTGACGCTGTACGACTTGAGGCATTCACGTTTGAATTTCTCCACCAGCTCTTCATATTCCTTCTTTGGTTCTTCTTTGAGCTTACCTTCAGGAACAAAAATCTGGTTCTCTTCACTGACTGCAAATTTATCAGTAATATCCACCATGCTGAAGCTTTTCGGTCCCACCAGGCGTGCCAAAAGATGTGTTGACGCAAAAATCAACACACTAGAATCCGAGGGCAAGTGTTCGCCGAGCCACGGATAGTCAACCAAGCGTGCCAGTCAATTTGACCTGAAATTGACAAGAGAGAAAACAAAGTCAAATTCGAGAGCATATCGGCTGGGATTCCGAATATCTCTCAGATGGGCGTTTCGGCAAGTTTTGCCGAATCTATAAACGACAAAAAGATATTAAATGCAAACGCATAGTAAACGAGCGTATCGGCAGGATCAGCCGATACACTAAACGACAAAATCGGCTTTCCAGTCGTATATGTATGACAAGATCTAAGCTACCAATGTGTAACTCAGATGATGTGAAGCTAAAAATAGATCTAAACCGACTTTTGAGATAACAAAAGTGTTACTCCAAAACCTAAAGCCGATCTAGTATGTTTTTAGATGTGATAATGGTCAAAAAGCATAGGAAAACCTACAAATCTAGTCGATATCGATAATTGATGAATAAATCTAGACGAGACGACAGCAATGCGCCCGGAAGTCAAAGCCTAGATAAACTCGATAACTTTTGAATAGATTTGAACGAAACCACAGCGATGCGCCCGGTAGCTAAAGCTCAATTATACTCGGTAAAACGAAAACTCACCAACAAATCAAGTCCCCTGTACTCACCTGTCCCCTGTGCCACGTTCACTGTATATTCATGTACCCAGCGACTGCCCACCTTCTGTGAAATATCAAAAAAAATTCAAACAGGCCGAACAGCTAACGAACAGCAGCCACACGTTTCATCGAGTCACCCAATGCCACAAGTTACCACAACAATGGGCGCCAGCAAAAAAATATGCCACACGTTTCATCGAGTCACCCAGTGCCACAAGTTACCACAACAATGGGCGCCGGCAAAAAAATATAAACAACATCTGTCACCGCAACCAAGGCTGTGTTTAGTTCCCCCTAACTCCTCCAAACTTTCTAAATTTTCCATCACATCGAAATATTAAATATAGCAAATGATTCATGCATGAAATACTAAATATAGGTAAATAAAAAACTAATTGCATAGTTTTGATGTACGTTACGAGACGAATCTTTTGCGCAAACACTTTTCGCATCCTTTTTACAACTAAACACAGCCCAAGAGAAAACAGTACAACAATGGACCCCTAGCTGCTGCCAGCTTTAACCTGCCAAAGGTGTATACCCCGGGCCGAAATACGCATTCAAAAAAATTCGTAGCCCATGAATACTTCCATATGGGACAAACGATCACACATCTCGATATATAATGAGCGCCCAGGATAACAGATTCACGAGTAACCGGGCTCAAAACAGAGTTTTCGGAAAAGTAGCCGGCCCGGGGGACGGGGGTCACATTCGCCTGTGGAAACCGGTAAAGCTCAAAATTTAGCGAGGCGGACATGGGGAATGGGGGCCATGCCCTTCTCGTGACTCCCTGATTACCATTTATTTTTACCTGATTTACTCCCGTAAAAACAGGGGTGCCTAAATGAGGCAATTACTATTTTCAAACCGGTTGATTTCCTTAACGCCGAGAGCGGGCCGCGCGGGAGGTGGGGCCCGAGGGATCCCAGACACATCGTTGGATCTGGGCTGTGCCTAGTCCGCACTGAAGTGGGCCCGACGACGTGCGGGTCCCGCCGGGCAGGGAGAGCACGGGATATTCTTGAGAGGCGTGCATGTGAAGGGTTTATCATTGGGTTAATTGGCTTCGTGACATTACAATTATGCGAGTTCAGAGTTATGCCAATACTATTCGTCTATTTGAAAATATGCCATTACAATTTTCCCTCTACCCGACTCGTGCCATTTTCTACGCTTGAATCGTCTTTGGGCACATTTGCAGACCGTATTGTACGTATGGAGCTGATTCCACAGCTCAAACTTCTCCTGCCCATCGGTTTAGAGCGAGCCGAGCCCCAATCGCTTCCGCCGCCCCTCGCGTACCCCGCCTCGTCTCGCGTACGCCGCCGCCGCCTCGCGTTCGTCTCTGGCACCGGCTTCTAGCCCAGCATGAGTGAAGGTGGCAGCCCGATGGGGTCCTCATCCTGCTCGGCCTCGGCAGTTGTCCTCGGCGCCATGGTGCCCCCCCAGCTCGGCGTGGCCCTGCTCCGACCCTCTGCGCCTCGAGCTCCGTCGGCCCCTGTACCTCGAGGCCATGGCGAGGCGGCGGCCCCCGCGCCGCGGCATCACTCGAGCTCGGCGCTCCCCGGCGGCACCTCCCTCCCTCCACTACCAGCGGCACCTCCCTCCCTCCACTACCGGCAGCACCTCCCTCCCTCCCTCCCCTACCGGCGGCGGCGGCGCTCCGAGCTCGGGCCCGTGGCCATGGCGCCCGCGCGCGCCCCGCGGAGCTCCCTTCCCCTCCCACGCCGGCGGGGCGCGGGGCCATGGCGGTGGCGCTCCGAGCTCGGCCTGCTCCCTCCCCCTCCCTCGTTCCGGCGCTGCTCCGGCCAGCTTCGAGCGGATCTGCGGTGGCGGAGCTCGGCCGTCCTCCTGCTTGAGCTCGGAGGCCATGGCGGCGGCGACCATGGCGGGCCTCGAGCTCGGGCCGTGGAGGGAGGCGCAGACCAGGGGCCTCCTCGCGGCGGGCGCGAGAGGAAGGAGCACGGCGTGGCGTGGCCCCGTCCCAGGCGGCGCGGCGGGGCCCTGCTCCCTCCGCCGTCTGGGTATGGCTACTCTTGCTCGACTCGGCTCGGCTGCAGGAGAAGTTTGAGCTATGGAATCAGCTTCATACGTACAATACGGTCTGGAAATGGGCCCAAAGACGATTCAAGCGTAGAAAATGGCACGAGCCGGGTAAATGGGAAATTGTAATGCCATGTTTCCAAATAGATGAATAATAATTGCATAACTCCGAATTCGCAGAATTGTAATGGCACGAACCCAATTAACCCTTTATCATTCGCCATCGCCGGCCTCTCATCGCCCGTTCACAGTAAACCCCACCGAGACACTCACCGGTCCCCACTGTTTAGCCATCGTTTCTCGTCTCGATGATAAGTGGGGACGCCCTGAGGGGACCCACATGTCAGGTAAAACCTGAGCATGTCTCCCGGCCGTTGAACGCAACAGTAGGTACTTCTTTACAGGCAAACCTACACGTTCTAGCGCTGACGTGGGGTCGGATGGTAGAATGGGCCCACGAGTCATTCTGTGCGTTTGGAAGAGCCCGGGCAGATCTTAAGTACGACCACCGCCAGCGCATCACGCCCGCCCTTTTCTCGCTTTGCGTTAGGCGGATAGAGCCCGATGACGTGTGGGTCCGCTGGAAAGTTGGACCCACGCGTCGGCGTGCGGGGAAGACTCCGGGCGTGTGACGAACGGTGCCTCGCGTGGTGCGGCGGGCACTACCACCTCGTGGATGGGGAAGGGGATTAAATATCGGCGGCGGAGGCGTGGCCAACCCCTTTTGCTCCTCTGGCCGCTTTGGGTTGGGGTTTAAGCGAGTGTGCGGGAGGCCGGAGGCGACGACGACGGCGCCGGCGTCGGAGAAGAAGAAGCAGCCAGCTCTCGTGTATATGTCTTCTTGCCCCTTCTCCGATCTGGTGGTCGTTGCGCTCATCGTCGCCGTCCTCCTCCGCGCCCTCGCCTGCTCCAGCCGATCTATGCGCAAGGGGCTCAACGGCTGGAACAAATCCTCGTCGATGCTCAGGTCCGTGCGCCGCTCCGCCCCCTTTTTTCTCACCCAGCGAAAATATCATCTTTTGCACCGATCTGGGAGGTTTTGACCGGGTTTATGGCCCTGGTTCGTCCAGATCTGGGGAGTTTTTGCCTGGGTTTTCATGGGGTTTTGACGGATTTCTCTCTTGTGATGCTGCAGGGACGGGTTCGGGATGAAGTATTCCGGATTCCTCCACATAAGGCCGTGTGGCTTCTGTCGAGGAGACTGACAGATTTGGTCGATTTCGCCCGGCTCCGTCCAATTTTTGCACCCATCGGAGGAAGTTTCTTCTTTTTAGAGTTTTTCCCCTTCAGTTTTGGCAATTTTGGCTTCAAGTTTTGGAGTCCTTCCCGGCACAAGAGATAGAAGAGAGATGGCTCCGTTGAACCACCAGCAGATTCTCATCAAGAAGGCCCTGGCGAAGAAGCCCAAGAGCAAGAGGATCTCCGGGTTTGGCCTTAAACCCTCCGCTTCTCTCCTCAAGGCCAGGCCGCAGCAGCAGCCACCGGCGCCTGTCATGCCGAGGCGCCGCGTCCGCGTCCTCTTTGAGGACCCTGACGCGACGGACTCGGACTCAGACGACGAAGGCGAGGCCGGCACGGCCAGGTCCAAGCGCTTCTCTTTTGAGATGTTCGTCGGCAAGGCCCCTGCAAAGCCGGTTCTGCTGGCGGCCACTGTGGCCGCGTCCACCAGCGGCGGGACGCCGGAGAGCTACCGTGGCGTGAGGCTCCGCAAGTGGGGCAAGTGGGCGGCGGAGATCCGCAACCCCTTCACCGGCAAGAGGCAGTGGCT
Organism: Panicum virgatum; assembly: GCF_016808335.1. Taxonomy (NCBI): domain Eukaryota; kingdom Viridiplantae; phylum Streptophyta; class Magnoliopsida; order Poales; family Poaceae; genus Panicum; species Panicum virgatum. Next base: position 9,392,924 of record NC_053149.1, on the reverse strand, counting down.
TGGCACCTTCGACACCGCCGGCGCGGCCTCTGCCGCCTACCTGTCTGCCTCCGGGAGCTTCGCAGAGGAGAAGCGCCGCCGCCGCGGGCAACCTGTGCCCGCTTCCTCACCAGCTACTTCGCCAAGCGCCTCACCGACTGCATCCTCTTCGTCGTCCACCACGGCTGCTCCGTTCGCCCACCCGTCGCCGTCCTCCGTGCTCGAGAGTACCAAGCCTGCACCGATGCCGGAGTCTCCAGAGCCGGTTGCAACTCCCGTCCCCCCGTCCAGCGAATCTGCGCAGCTGCCGGACGACCCCGAGTTCTACCAGGACCTTCTGCGCGGGCTGCAGCTCCCCGACATCGACCCGATGGACTTCCGCGCCGGCCTGGACGCCTTGGATGTCTCCGACGCGCCCTTCTGCTTGGACGAGGAGCAGGACCTGCTGTTTGGGGACATCGCGGACGAGGAGATGGACGACCTCGACCTCCTCGACAACATCAACGACGTCTTCCCGGAGCTGCCCGGCTGCGACCTCGGCCGCGGCATGGACGACTTCCTGCAAACCGTGGATTTCTGCGTGTGATTTAAGAAGTGCCTTAGTGTTAGTACTTTGTTGGTGTGATAAATGGGCCTGCGAGTGTTCTTGGGACGGAGATTTCTTTGGATTTTTTTCCCCGGGCAGCTCCATCTGCTCGCGCCCAAGGAAAATCTCCGGTTCCAACCTAGCCTTTTGAGAGGTAATTTTGGTAGGTTACATTATGGTAAGTTATAGTAGTGGTTAAATCTTGTTCTTTCCAATGTTATGGTAATGCTTGTCAAGACATTATAGTGGACAAGTCATTGAGTGTTACTCCTAAGCTATGAAAGGAAAATAAGCTTTGAAATTATATCGCTGTGCTCTAGCCGTCTCATTCTCTATTTAGCTGGGATTCTTGTGTTCTTGGTGCTGTGCTAGTGCGATTCCAGAATGGAGTTCGTGAGGCGAAGTGTTTGTTTGACTAATGCCTGCCGATGCATATGCCGTGATCGTGGTTGTAATCAGAGGTTCTTCTGTGGGAATGCCTCGGCGATGCTTTGATATTCTAGTACTTGTGCTACTAGATCTGCTTAGCCATTGGACTGGCTCCCTTTTTCGGTTCATTGGAGTAGTAGTTTTATGCGCCGGAAATAGGTTGTGCACGGGCGTGGGCGTAAACAAATCGAGTTCGTAAATGTGAAGTATCTAGGAAAATTGGATCCGATGCGTTCGTCGTTGGACTTTTGTTCGGTGACCGAGCATTTCTTTAGTACAAACGGGATCGGATTGTGACCGGACAGTGGACGGACGGACACCTGCGTGGCTGCGTCCTGCGGCGAGTGCGCACTCGGCACTGGCCCCGCCGCGGTGCGTGACTCGGCACGGATCCAGGTTGTCTGCACTCCATACTCTACCTTTATTTTCTAAAAGGTATATTCTGTTTTGATCATTAATATTCTTTACTTTATATTTAGTTTCTCCATAGTCGTTCATACTCTATATCTCTATTATATCCCAACTACCTTCATTTTCTAAAAAGTATATTATGTCTTAATCATCAATATTCTTTACTCTATATTTAGTTTCTCCATAGTCGTTCATACTCTATATCTCTATTATATCCCAACTACCTCATATTTTATTCAATCTCATATTTTATTCAATCATCCGACTACCATCTTTTTTTTCTTTTCTTTTTTCTCTCTTTCCTTCCCCTCATCTTCTCCGGCCTCCCGTGTGTCTCTGCCCCTCCCCCTATGCTCTCTCTCTCCGGCTTCCTTGTCCGGCGAAGCGGTGCGGCGGCCAGCGGCCAGAGGGCGGCGGAGCGGTGCGGCGGCCAATGGCGGTCGGGAGGGCGCGGCGGCGGGCGCGCACGGTCGGTGCACGATGGCCGGCAGTGGGCGGCGCGTGCGCGGCCGGGGAGCGGCCTCCTCTCTCCCCGGCAAGGTGCGCGAGGCGCTCCTCCGGCCTCCCTCCACCTCCTCCTCCCTCGATTTTTGGTGGACCGGCGCCGACCCCTCCCACCGGCAGCCGGCGAGCATGCGGTGGCCCTCCTCCCCCACACGCGCGGGCGAGCTCCTTGCCGCCGCGGCCGTCCCCCTCTCTCTCCAGGCTCGTGCCCCATCGTCCTCCTCCATTCCTCACCCTCCCTTGCCGGCGGTCATGGCGGAGTCCGCGACGCTCCTCGCCACCGCCGCGGCGCCGGTCGGGAGCTCCGCGTCCAGCAGCGGCGCAAGCCAGCCCGCCTCGTCGCCATGGCTCCCAACCTCAGCAAGGCCAAGCCGGACCTGCTCGGCGACGCTGCCGCCCCCGTCGAGGGCCTCAAGGCGCCGTCGCGCTTCACGCTCAAGGGCAAGGACCAACACCGGTGCTCCGTGCCCCGTGCTCCAGGTCGGCGGATCGAGCCGCGCGGCACAGGATGGAGGCGGCCGCCGGCCGGATCCACGCAGAGGAGGGCGACGGCGGCCGGATCCGTACACGGTGGCCATGACGGTGACGGCGGCGGCAGCAGTAGCTTCGGGCGCCGGCGACCTCGAGCTCTGAGTGGTTAGGATGGCGCAAGGTGCACGGGCCCCGCGCCACGTCTGTGCATTGCGGACGAGCGCTACCTCCGCTCGATTTGTCGGACCTCGCGTTGTCCGCAATAATACCGGACCAGTTACCGTCCCCGGCTGCAGCTTTTTTTTCTCTACATCGTTACCGGAGCCGACGGTGGCGTACCACTTCCAGTACCCAGTGCAGATAGCCTCAGCCGCTCAGCGCTACCCATGCCGCGCGCGGCGCGCGCTTGTCCCTTCCGGGGTGCAGAGGTGGCCCTTTCGGCCACCGCTGCGCCGGGGGGCAGCCTGCCTCCTGGCCTTGCGCTCACGAGTCTCCGCGCTACGCCCAGGGCCGGGCCGGGGATGCGGGTCCGGCGACCCCACGCGACGGCGCGAGAGGCGAGTCCGCGCGGACACGCACGTAGTACTGTCCGTGCCGCCCCGGCGCGCTTTTGTCCCCGCTCTCGTTCGACGCGGTGCGCGCCATCCCCCTTGGCCCGGGGCGCGGGGGACCGTGCCGACTCGCGCGCGCGGGGTGCTTGTGTGGCGCGCGCGCGAGCGGAGCTGGAGCAGCGGGGGTGCCGCGCACGGTGGCGGGCGATAAGGTTCCCGATGAGACCGTATCCTGTGGCTCCGGTTCGGCCGGGGCCCCGCGGCGCGCCCGGCCCAGCCGCCCTGGCCGCATGTTGTTGGGAGGGGAAAAAGGAAAGGATGCGCGCGCGATGCGCCGACGAGGCGCCCCTGCCGGTGGAGGCGCGGCGCTATCCGATCCGATTCCCGCGCCCACCCTTTTGCCGCGGTGCCCAGCCGCGGCACGGCGTGGCGGGTGGAGTGGCTATCCTATTCTAGGACCCGCCCGGTCGGGGCCCCGGCGCGCAACGCGGACGTCTAGACTAGGCTTCTTTGTTCTCTCGGTCGCGCCCGCCGCCGTCGGCGGCCTTGCCTACTACAACTAGTCCATGCCCGCTGCGGCGCTTGCATGGGCATGCGCCGGGGAGTGGCCGGGACGGGTGGGTGAGCGGCTGAGGCGTGTGCAGGACTGGACCGGACCGGACCGGGGGAAATGCACGCGAGCGAGTACGCGACGGGACAGCTGGGGGGAGCGAACTTGCTGGGCAAAGTGAATGCGGCTGCGCGGTTGCGGGTGGGGTGGGTGGCGCGGCCGCTTGCCGGGGCCGGGTGCATCGATTGGTCGCACTCACAGTCACTGGAGCGCTGCCGGTGAGCGTGGCCGTTGCGACAGGGGTTGCACCGGGTCGCTGACTCGCTGTGCTAGGACATGTGGCGCGGGGGGTGCGCTGCGCACGCGCGCTTGCGCTAGGCTCCGGGATGGGGCCAAGTCGTGCAGCAGCAGCTAGCTAACCTCGAAAGCTATTCGTCGCCCGACATTGACATGGGTTTTTCTGATGGCTTCGCAGGCGTTCTTCGTGAGCCATGCCACTTACGGAGCGAGCACGTAGGGGTACTAGTGCCGTCACTGTAGTTCCAGTAGTACTGATACTGAGGTTTGGAAGAAGCTTGGAAGGTCCGGGGAAATCGTAGTTGAATTGTTGGAGGCCACGATTGTCTTGATTTCGAGTTGAAAGATCTCGAACCTCTGCCGGATGAATGCCTGTGAGTTGTGTCAAACATTGAGCTTGAGTTGAAAGAGTAATCGTCTTTGTGTCTGTGCGTATGTTAGGAAGGTGAGGTTGGGCGTTGCCAGTTTCTAAAATTTGAAAACAAATACCACTCGATGACTCCGATGCTGCCCCGGCCAGTGGCAGTGCGCAAGCCACGGCCCGGATTCGTCACAACCTGTTGGACAACGACATGGCAGGCTTCTCCGAAACTTTGGTTCCAGCAGCTCGCCGTCCCGGCTCTCTCGGTCACGAGGATCCATGTAAATATCAGGAGGATGGATTTATCTCGCGTATCGCCCTCTCGTTTGTACACACTCTCGGGCTTGTGGAGCGCGAAACGAATGGATGGCACGCCTGCCGCAGCCGACAAGCAGTTGGTGGCGGCGGCGGCGGCGGCGGCGGCGGCGGCAGCGGCAGCGCGGCTTGCGTGTCTGGCGAGTTATCGCCGCCGGTCCGTTGAACCTTCCGCCCCGGGGCACGTCCGTGCTGTTCGCCGATGGCGATCCGAGGCCCCAGCCACTGCCCACTAATGAGCCACACAGGGAAAACGCTAGAGCGAAGCACTAGCGCTGGCAGTCCTCCGGCGCCGCGCCGCGCGGCCGGTCGGGATGCCGACCACTGCTCGTGCTCGGAGACGAAGCGTGGCAGTGCGGCGCGGACACAGATTGGCGCCGTGACGCAGGGCACAGCGACGGGGTTGAAGGGGTTGCGCTTGCGCGCGGCTGTGGCCTGTTGCTACACGCGCGGCTCGGCTGGATCAACAGGGGAGCACAGGTGTTGGCGGTCCTGGGCTGGGCTGCTGCCACCTGCTCGCGCTGTGCGGGCGGCCGGACCAGACCCCGGATTCGTGTTCTTCGAGTGATCCGTGTCCCCGGCAAGTAGACAGTCCCCATCGCCGGTGACACCCCGCATCAAATCCGACGGAATTCCACACGAGCTCGTGACACCTTCCAGGCGCCCCCGGCCTCTTTCCACCTGTCCGGAGCATAGCCGAGTAGGCACGTTTCGCTGGGATGATGAGTTGGGGGAGGACGACGAGTCGACGACAAGGAGACGGACCGCACCTTCTGCCGGCGAAGTCGACGGTAAATTAGTACTTCTTCTTTTCTCAAAAAATCATTTTTTTTCTCAAAGGAGACTTCAGTACTGCTTTTTTTTCTCAAAGAACTTTTTTTTTGGGGTGACGGCTGCCCTGCTCCTACTACCACGAACGACTAACGGGCGCGCGACGGGGACAGGAAGGCATCGTGGCCGCCAGCGCGCGCTGCACAGGTGAGGACAACAAGGGCCGTGCGAAGGAGATCCAGGTGCATCGCCCTGACTGACGTCCGGATCGTGCGAGGCCGGACAAAGACGTCGATGCGTTTGGTTTGTGTTGGTGTTTTCTTCCACGGGCAGACGACGACAGCGTCTGACCGGGCAGCTGGCGTGGTGAACTCCGTCCCGGTTTCTCAACGTTTTTTCTTTTCCCCGGGGCCCGGTGCCGGTCGCCCTCATCACTCGGGCAACCACGTGGGTAACTGAGCGGCTCAGCGGATCAGTGACTGATAGCTGAGGCCCGAGGCTGCTGACAGGGTGTGTTTAGTTTGCGTTTTTTAAAAGAATTTTCAATATTTGAAGTATTAAATATAAACTAATTATAAAACTAAGTACAAATCTCGTCTGTAAACTACGAGACGAATCTAATGAGCCTAATTAATCCATCAGTAGAATTTGTTTACTGCAGAATTACTGTAGCAATGTAGTATCTAATCACATCCTAATTAGGCTCGTTAGATTCGTCTCGCGATTTACAGTCCATTTTTGTAATGCAATTTATTTTTTGATTACATTTAATACACCATGCAAATGATTTATAAAAATTTATATTTTGTATTTACAGGATTCCTGAGCTGCCCGCTCTGACTCCGATCCGGAGAGGGTCAAAAGACAGGAGGCCTGGCCGCTGGCCGGCCAAGTTGGACGGCGCGGCGAGTGGGTGGATGCGGTGGAGCCGTGGAGCACGCCAGCATTATTGCCGTATTTTACAGCGCGTGTCGTGCGGTGTGGAATCAATCATTCATGGCGGTCTGAAATCTGAATGTCCTCCGTCTTTGACCCCGCCGTGCTTGTCACTTGTCCGGTGAAGTAGGAGTAGGTGGTTGATTGCTTTGCTTTCACTCCTCCAGTGATAAGCCTCGGAAAAGGATCAGCACTAACGCTGCGCTGGCGGTGATAATTCCCCGTGTTTATCCTCTTCCTTTTGCAGCTTTGGGGGTGGAGATGTCAGTGCAGTACGAATGGTTCTGCTGTGATGGTACTCCTATTTCTTTTCTTTTTCAGGTGGATGGATTCAGATTTGACAAAAGGGAGGCTTGCCGGATTCAGGCCAGTGAAAAGGGATTCTGGTACTCGAGATGTTGTGGCCTGCTGTATGCTTGGGCTCCGGAAAAAAGTGTTAATTCCCTATATCCTATCGAGAAATATAACTTATTCTCTATATGCCATCGAAAATTGGCATATCCCTTCTATGCCATCGTTTATAATTTGTCATCCCTTGTATGCCATTACCGTCAAATTCCCATGTTAACGTCGTCAAACTTGTGCTACCTGGACATTTTTACCCCTCCTCCCAAATAGAAGTAGCGCTCAGGCCACGCACAAAGCCGTGCCTCGACGCGCTTGGCGTGGACGCCGCCGTCGCACGCCAGGGCCGCCGCGCACCTCAGCCACACGGCACAGTAGGAGAGCGTACGGCTCGAGGCCGAGGTGTGCGAGGCCAGGCTGCGCGCGCTCGCCGCGTCGCCCGGGCTCGAGTCGCCCATGTCCACGCTAACTTTCTCCGAGAGCGCGGCGCTCGTCTCGGTGCTGGAGGCGCACGGTGCGTCGGCGGCGGGGAGGGCAGGCGAGGGCCGCGCCAGCAGGCGGGCAGCACGGGCGCGGAGGGCCGCGGTGGGGAAAGGTGGCCGCGCTCCCCTTGGCGCACTCGCTGAGGGCCGCGACGGGCTCCGACGGCGGCGGCGGAGCGTCTGCGTCGGCGGAGGCAGATGGGAGGGGAAGCCGGTGTGCGGCGGCGGCGCGGGAGAGGCGGCGGCGGCGAGGGAGGAGGCCATTGCGGTGGGGGATAGGGGGAGGGAGGTGCTCGCGGAACGGCGGCGACTGGAATCGGAGTGCGCGGGAGGGCCGCTGCGGCCGGTGGGGAGCGCCTGCGAGGGCCGCGCCGGCAAGCGGCTAGCGGGGCGCGGAGGGCCATGGCGGGGAAGGGTGGCCGCGCTCGTAGAGGGCCGCGGTGGGGCAAGCTGGAGCGCAGCGGAGGCCTTGTCGAAGAGGAGCGCGCGATTGCGGAGCTGGAGGAGGAGGAGCAGGCGCGGGGGCGGCGACGAGGAGGCGGCAGGGGAGAGGAAGGCGTCCCAGGTGGCCGGGGACGTGAGGTGCGGCGCGAGCGTGGCGTGCGCGGCGTCGCCGCCCAGCCACGCGCGCCACGCGCCGCACGCCTCGAGCCGCCACGCGAGCTCGTAGCCCTGCCCGTCCTCGCCCCGCAGCTGTGCCGCGGCCGCCGCGCGCGCGGTTTGGTCGCCTGCTCGGGCCGGTTCCGCATGCCGGGATCTCAGTCGTCAGCGTCACTCCCCCTGCGGTGGGTTCGGGGCCCGGACTCTAGTGCTCGGAGCTTGGACGCCGGGGAGTCGGAGAAGACAGGCGCAGGTTGTGTGGTCATCTTTTTTTTATAGAAAGTGTGGTCACCTGCCTTGCTTCCGCTTGGAATTAGCGTGTGAGGTTTCGGACAGGGGTATTATTGTCTTTTGACATACCCTTTAACATCTCCATTACTAGATTTTGACGGCAGTGGCATGTAGGGAATGAGAAATTATAAACGATGACATAGAAGGGATATGTCAATTTTTGATAGCATATAGGAGATGAGTTATATTTCTCGATGGCATATAGGAAATTAACTCAAAAAAGAAATGATGATCAGATGCTTACCCTAGTGCTGTAGTGCGATCCTATTGTGGTCGCTGCCTGCTGATAGTGAAACCTCCCCGTTGGAGCAAGCTGCCATGTTTCAGGCTCGCGGGCGGCAGTTTTTTATGTAGATCTAGGCCACGGATGCGTTGACGCTTGACACTGGACAGGCTACTTGTAAACAAGGAAACATTGGATGCAGATTTATGGCCTTGTTTAGTCGCAGGGTGTAAATTTTTTAAAAGAGAATTTTTCTACATTTGAAGTACTAAATATAGACTAATTATAAAATTAAAAGTAAACTGCACCCATCATACAACAACTTAGCAGGTGGGTGCAAATTGGTCCAATAAATTATAAAGTGCTCAATTTAGTACAATAACTTGATAGTTAGGTGCATATTGATCCAACAATTTAGAAAGTGCTTAATTTAGTACAATGATTTGGTAAATTGGTGCATTCACACTCCACACGATAATATTTTTGCTATCGTTAAGTCACAATAAAGAGTATATTCACATCGGAACGTATTATTTGACCGTAGATTTTTGTGTCGCAATGGACACCAATAATTTTATTCTCAAAATAAATTAATTATGATTTTATTAAAAATAATATATTGTTTAACCACCATTACAACAACAATATATTAAGCAAAGTAGATGAACATCAATAATTCTTAAATTTTATAAATGAAAATTATTGATGGTGATCCGGTTGTTTCTTTTCAACTATGTATAATTTTTTATGAGTTCAAATGCAAAAAAAAAAGAATTACACTATTAGCATCACAGAAACACTGAAGTTGATAAGAGAGACCCTGAAACCTTAGGTTTCTTCTACGCTTCTTGTAAGGATCACCGGGGTGTCCGACCCTAGAGGGGGAGGGGGTGAATAGGGTCGCTAATCGCTTTTCTATCCTAGGGCTCAATTTAATTGCATAAGATAAACCTAACACGTCCTACACATGCTAGTTATGACTAAGGTTTATCTATGCTACCCTCTACTTACCCCAAAAGACTTGCAACCTATAGCCAATCCTAATCAAACTAACTAGGAAAGTAAAGGTAAGCAAGAAAGAGTAAATGCGGAAACGTAATGCGGTAAGTAAAGCGGTAAGGGAGAGGATATGCAAACTCCCGTGAAGACACCAAGACACACGATTTAACGTGGTTCGGTTAGGACACCAAAGTCCCTCCCTACGTCCACGGCCACTTGCTCACAAAGAACAAGTGTGATGCCGAGTCTCTTCGCTTGATCACCGTCTTGCCACGCCTCCAAGGCTCCCGACAAGCAAAGGCTAAGTGACGCCAAGTCACAAAGACGAGGTCACCGCCACCGTCTATCTCGAAGCGTCACCACGGCACCGTCTTCACTATCTTGGAGCTTTAACACCAAGTAGGGGCCTCCTTCCCCGCACAAAGTGTCGTTGCCACTCCACACCAAGTCGGAGGATCACACGACGAGTACACAAGTTGCTTGCCGCAGGAAGACTTTCTCTCAAGCTAGTTCTCTCAAGAACTAAGCCTAAACAAGCACTAAGCACTCTCACAAGTGTGCTTAAGCCTATATGATGTACAATGAAGCTCTATGGTGGTTGGAGATGATCTTTAGCTCTTGTATACTTTCTTGAACTCCAGCACCTTCAAATGACCCGGCCTTGGGGGTATATATAGGCAGCCCAAGCAAATGTAGCGGTTGGAGAAAAACTGCCAGAAAACTGCGTAACGCCGGTTAAACCGACGTACCCCAAAAGCCATCATCGGTTTAACCGGTGTATGTAAATTGCTACTTGAAAAACTAGCCGTTAGCAATTAACTGGTGTATCGCCGGTTTAACCGATGCAATCAACCGGTGTATGTAAAATTAGCGTCGGTTTAACCGGTGATTGTAACTTCTTCACGTTCCTCCAAAAACCACCTCTCTGGACAACTGAACCGATGCAATTGACCGATGTATCGTCGGTTCAACCGGTGTATGTATTTTCACCGGTCTTCGTTTGGCAATGCACCGACGTATGCATTTCCTTCAACGTCGGTTAATCCGGTGAGTGTATCTTCAGTTTCCAGCTTCTGGACAATTACACCGGCGTGTGCCCCGTAGGGGTGGCCCTTCGGGCCTAGCTATGCCTATCTTCTCTTTGTCATCACTTGAACCTAAAAGCCTGAGAATGATCATCTTAACACTCACATTAGTCCAAGTGTTGTGTTGTCTATATCAATCACCAAAACATTATATTGAAATATGGCATGAGAGGCCATTTTCGCTACACTTCTGCTTATGTATTTAACAATGCTAATGTTTGTTTCTGTTTATTTAGCTCATTTTTTCTTTCTAACAAATATACGAGGCTTTAAAAATATATGTACCAAGCTCCTAAAAAGTATCAATAGTTTGCATCAACATATTGACTTTTTTAGTTTAACAGTGCATATAATCAAACAAATCGTAAACAGTTAGGGTGAATTTTTCAATATTGAATATCAAATTAAATAGTTTTAATAAAAATTAAATCACTATACAAAAATAATTAATGTAAAGACATAACATTAATTTCTAAATAGTGAGGGTTTTTATCCTCGCTAAATACGTGGCCACACGCGCAACACAAAAATCAATGGTCAAATAATACTTAATAATTTGTCCTAACATGAATATACTCTTTATCGAGGCTTTGCGTTAGTTACATCGCTGTGACACCCCAGCCCAGAGCTTAATAGGATTAATAGGATACTCATACCAACAAGTTGCAACTTCTTTTCCGGAAGCCGATCTCGAAAGAACTCCAAAGTTAAGCGTGCTTGGCCTGGAGCAATTTCGGGATGGGTGACCGACCGGAAACTTCTTCCCGGGTGCGCATGAGTGAGGACAAAGTGCGCAGAAAAGAGATGTGTTGGTCTGTGAGGACAGTCTATGTCCTAGAAAAGCAGCCAGATGTAAGCGGCCCCGGCCTCGGGGAGGCGGGACGTTACAATCGCCGTGTAATGTTTGGACTGTGAATGCACCTATTTTTCAAGTTATCGCATTAAGTTGGGCATGTTACAAGTTGTTGGACCGACCTGCACCCATGTGTCAAGTTATTGCGCTAAATTGAACACTTTACAACTTGTTGGACCAATTTGCACCCGTCTGATAAGTTGTTGTATGGTCGATGCAATTTACTCTAAAATTAATTACAGATCTCGTCTGTAAATCGCGAGACGAATCTAATGAGCCTAATTAGTGCATTATTAGAGATTGCTTACTGTAGCATTACTGTTACAATTTAGCGTCTAATTACGGCCTAATTAGGTTCATTAGATTTGTCTTGCGATTTACAGGCAAACTGTGCAATGTGTTTTTTATTTCGTCTAGATTTAAGTCTCCATGTAAGTACCGGAATTTTTTTTTGGAATAAGCGCTATATGGAAAAGCTAGGGTTTTGAAGTGGCGCTGCTGTACTATAATAGGAGTGTTGAACTGTCAGTCACATTACAAGGACCACCCACAAGTTCAACTCCTCGAGCCCACCACTCTCGGCTCCCAAGTCCCAACATCTTGGGGATGCTAGCCCTGAAGATCATTCGAAGGATCGGTTGGGAAATCAACGTGTACAAGTGACACTGACATCCCCTCTCTTGCCTGCTTGAAACAAGTACTACTACTAACAAATCAAAACCTTGTAGGTTTGCAAACGTGCAGCCTCATCCTTTGATCAGCTCGGCCCACAGATGACAGATAAACTACGGGCGCCAGATTGCATCTTGAGGGATCTCAGCTTGGTCCTCCAGAGTTCAGACAGTTCAGATTCAGAACTCTCCATGCACTGATGAGCGAGCAGCTCGGTGTACATTTCCAAAAAAAAATCAACGATTTTTCATATATTAAATATTAAAAAAACAACATATTTTATGGTTTTTTTTGACAGTATATTATGGTTTCTGGATGCAGCAGACGAGGGAAGTACACTGTCCCTGTGTTAAAACAGCAGACGAGGGGAGCTGTTGACTGTGGATTAGAAGGTTTCCATTGGCCGACCGTCGATTTCAAATCGGACGGTTGCCGGAGCCCGGACACGTGGCGCACCGCCCGAATATACCACCTCTCGGATAAAGAAAAAGAATGGAAAAAATCGGGGAAAAGGAGAAAAAACCTCGGGCGAAAGCGATGCACAGTTGGATGCAGCGCCTGCTGACCGCGGCAACAACGGCCGCCGCCCTCCTCGCCGCCGTCTGCGCAGCCGCCTCCGCGCTCGACGCCTTCCACGTCCCCGCCGTCCAAGCGCAAGCCCATGTATGGATCCCCTCCTCTCCTCGCTAGTTTAACTGTTCTGAACTTGGGGGCGATCTGCGACCCAAACCCTTGATGCGGCGAAGGGTTTGGAGTATGTTTCATGGCGATTGTTGTGGTAAGAAGTAGGCAACTGAGAGATGCTAGGTTTCTGTTTGCAATTGTCGAATTATTTAGGTGCCATGGCGGACTGGATTTTGCTACTGGTATAGCTAGATCAAGTTTTTCTAGACACTGATGTCACTAGATAACCTTTACAAGCAAAAATATGTCTATGGCAGTTGCAGAAAAAGCTATTGCAGCATTATTTACACCAATGTTGCTATGCTCACCTATGAATCTCGTTTTTTGGGTCCCAATTCTGCATTTACGGTGCAGGTCGAGGTCAGGTGTAATTTTGTGACATAGGTGCTTTTAGTTTGTTGGCTTAGTGGGGTGTGTATGGATGTTGTAAGGGTTCTTACACCTTTTTATTCTTCTTAATATAATGATGCGCAGCTCTCCTGCGTGTTCGAGAAAAAAATCTGCATTTACGGCATCATGAAACATGGTCCAATTAACTTCCATGCTTATTGTGTTATCAGTGTGCTTATGTATTGTTATATTGTAGGTTACAAAGATTAATCGGTTCCACAAACAGATCAATGGCAATGACAAGGTTTGTGCATGTACTTCACTTGTTTGTTCTTGTGCAATGTCATTCCGACCATATTTCTCATCTAGAAAGATTATGATTGAAACATGCTTATTTCCTTCAGTTAATCGGTTAGGTTTGCAGTTAGCGAACCCACTTCTTAATAGTTATCCCATGTGAATAGAATAGAATACCAATATCTGTTATTTGACAAATTGTTCTAGACTTATGCTGCTATGGTCTGGCTCTCTTGTCATTGTGATGTTCTAGTTAAAAGGATAGCTTGATGAAATTTCTGTTATTTGGGAAAATTGCAGTCTGCAAACTTAAATAAAGCAAACTTCCTTCCTTTTTTTTTTACACTGACGATTGACTGAGTTTGCTACCTCAAAAAATGTAAACGAAGCTTTCTTCTTCCCTTACTGGAAAACTATAATGGACTCTGGATACCTGAAATATTTATAGTTGAGAAGACAAAAACTTTGGCTTCAAAAACTAAATGATGCTTTCCCTTAAATGAATGCAAGCCAGTTTTCACTTGTTCCACCGACCTATTGAACTGAATCTATCAAGTTCTGCATGAATTCTACTGTATATCGTATAGAACAATAAGCTAAATCATTTAATTTTTGTCCTAGATAAAATTGGCTCATATATCAAATAGAGTAATCTATATCATTGCAGTGATACGCTTGCCTCACACGCTGCATTCAGAGGCATCTGATATATTTCAGCTCCACTCTAAATGACAAACTGTAAATTTGTGTTTCAGGTGACGTTGACCTTCAATGTATCTGCAAATTTGGAGTCACTATTCACTTGGAACACAAAACAGGTGATATTTCCATATTTTATGGGATGTGTAATAGCAAAGCTATCTGTGAGTGTTTACAAGCTCAAAATCGAGCACTCCCTGTAGTCCTTCTAACAACGATATTTGCATATCATTGCTCACATGTCTGAGATATACTTAGAAGAATTTTAAAAGTGAGTACTATATATGCATATCGAAACTAAATGTTTTTCAAGTGTCATACATATATGGAAAGAGAATTCCAGTGTTTAATGATGTGAATTACTAATTGTTCTCCAATTTCATATGCATACTTGACTTTCATATGCTGGAGAGAGAGCATCGTATAAGAAAGAAAAATCTTCTTGTGGTCCTTCCATAAACTGGCAGCAGTGCAATTATGAGCCCTTTTTTTCTTTTCATTTCGTTAACACAAGGATTTAAAAAACGTATTGGCAATATATTTTATACTGAAAATTGATGTGGCTAATGATGCATAAAACAATTTACCCTTATAAATGAACAGATAGGTACACTCGATGTAATTCATATAACATATTACTGAACAGTTTGTGCTGCAGTGTTCATTCAGAAACATTGCCAAACCATATCATTGCAACAATCACTTCATTGTGTCATGGGTCTTTGTTACTACCTTTCTGAAACCAACTGTCATGGGCTAGGGAAGGAAAGGAGTTGGTAGAAGGAGCTCGACGTAGATTGTATTCAAAAGAAGTAGGAGGACGTGGTCCTGGACCTCGGCGGCGCGTGGGAGCAATGGTTGAAGCTCAGGGGCTCATGGCGCGCCGGAAAGGCAGGAGTCCAATCCAATCTAAGATACAATCAACTTGACCTAAAACCCTTTCAGGTCATGGCTTATATAATGCCAAGCCTGAGGAAAACTTGTTTACCAAGCTAACTCAAACTAATCTGATAATTCACGCCTTGGCCTCCTGGCTTCTCTTGTCATGGCGCCTGTAGTGTAGTCCCACGATGACACCAACTGGTACAATGTTGTTGTACGGATGGTCACCACTGAACTATTGAATGTCAATGTTTATTGATTATTGGTCCATTGTTGTACTACGCCCTATAGGCAGCCTGTAACTGAGCTGCTTTCTTGATACAGGTCTTTGTCTTTCTGACAGCTGAGTATAAAAACGCGAAAAATTCACTGAACCAGGTATGCTGGTCAATGTACATCCTGTCTGTAATAGTATTTTCGAGAACAGTAAACTGGTTGGAATCAGTAATTGTTTGAATTTTGAAATAAACCTTAGTATGTTTGAATCCTGAAATCCTCCTTACCTCAGGATAAATCACTCTGTACCTGGGCTTCCTTGTGTATACCAAAAAAATTAGTAGCATCTGTGTCACTATATTTTATCATGAAATTAAGTAATGTATTGGTCTTTCTTAGATGCTAGCGTCATTTTCATTGAAATATGTCTTTGCTATTCAAGTTGGATAAAGTTCTTTTGATAAACCTCCCTGTCATGAATGACAACTGACACTTATGTCTACATGCTTGGTCCCTCACAGGAAATTCAAGTTATTTGCTTGTCTGGACATAAGTAGCATCTTTGGTAGTTTAGGAGAATTTCTTCAGCTCAATTACTAATGTTTACTGTGGAAAATTATCATACTTTTTGTAATGCGCTGACAGCTGGCACATTACAAATAGCATGTGGCTACCCTCATTTATAGTTTGCTGCCATTCCTTTTGCTAAACAGTAATTTTTCTATTGAATTCAACAAGTAATTCGTGAAGTTATTTAGTTTATTTAGGGCATTCTGAAGCTATTTGATTGAATATATGATGAAGCCGTCTGGTTCGTCTTCAGTAGCTGTTGATTCCATGCTTATGTGCAAATTATTCTGTTCGGCAGATTTCGTTATGGGACCATATTATACCGGACAAGGAACATGCAAATCTGCAACTAGAGGTGAAGAGCAAGTATCCTCTAATCGACCAAGTAAAGTTTTTCCCCCTTCTTGCATCTTGGCTGGCTACTACATTGCAACTGCGTGCTGACTGCTGAGTTTTTCTTGACAATTATATGCAATTCCCCACATCAGGGAAGCAGTCTGCGCGGGAAGAAAGTTCAGCTTGTTCTCCACTGGTATGTTATGCCCAATGCTGGCACCATGATCCAAGATCAGATGGCACTCTCGGAGTTCAAGCTGCCTGATGCCTATACCTCTTGAAAGAAAAGCTTATTGACCTGGGAAGAATCCTCTAACGAACATCCTTCTAATCTGTCATCTGCAATTGGTTGCCAAACGAATGGAGATCTGATTCATATTAAGCGCTGACTGTTGCCTTCGATCAAGCGTTGAAGAACAATTTGGAAATTATGATGACCACTATTTTTTATTCACTCATGCTCGATTGAGGATGCACGTAACTAGATGCAAACTGCAGCGGCTTATTGATGGATTGTTACTCGGAATGCATATTCGCGGGCTCAGCTGAGCTCAGCAGCCGGTTGTTAGCCACCTAGTTCTTCTTGCAGGGTGGGCCGCAGACGCCGAGGAAGGTGTCGGTGCACTGGAACTGCTTGACGGGGTACTTCTCGACGACCTTGCAGACGGGGTCGCACTTGCTGACGATGTCGTCGCAGGTGTAGAGCCCGGAGAAGGAGAAGTTGCGCTTGGTGCAGCACCCGAGTTTGCCACCGTTGGTCTCCATGTTGCCCTTGTTCTCTACTTTATCAGTTCCAGGTCCAACTCTTTGGTTCAGTAACAAGTTTTCTAGTTACCCGTTTCGTTGCAAACTGGATAAGTTTTTTTTTTTGGCAATCCCTCTCGTAGTGATGCGTCTTGCCATCGACGTCCAGGTTCCGGTCGGACTGGCGGACCCATGGGTGTCTGTTTGGGCATAGCAAGTGGGATGGCAGGGTGTGGTCGAGCCCAATGTGGCAAGATCTACAGTCCTATCTGCCTGACGGGGACTTGAAAAAAAAATCTGATGATTATGTTGCCAGTGCCCAGTGGTGGGGATAACCACTCACTTTCACACACGACACATCGCTTAGCTCTAGCACAATGCATCAGGGCAGGAAATTAAGATCCTGATCAAATAGCCAAGCACTGAGGTTAAAATGTGCGCGGTGGTTATTCTATTATTTCTGGTGTATGTATAAATGAAAATTCATTTGACGGATCCAATTTTCACAAATCCGGTAATAAATCCCTATGGGCATCTCGAGAGACTAAGCTGGCAGATTCTCGAAATTGACGAAATCACCATGGACGCCTCATTGTCGACCGGCATATAGCTTACCACTGAAAGAATAGCACCGGTTAAATCCGATAATAAATCCAGAAAAAATACGAGTAACCGTGCCGAGTCTAGGAGCATGTGACTAGCTTAATAATAAGGAATAGGTTTGTCTTTATCGCAACCGATATTGGTGGCCGGACCAATTGATGTCAAACCAAACACACCATACATTTGTGGCAGAGTCAATCATGAATCACAACTGATACATGTGGGCGTACCATTTCTCTCTATATATATCAACACAGAGATCAGCAGGTAAGCAAGTGTGATGAAACTTGAAACATCCTTCATTGCCGGTACATATTCTCTGGCAGCAAGAGCCGGGAAGCAAGGCACAAAGACAATGTAAATCTACGTAGCACTAACAATGGCAAATTCACAAATCACAAGAAAAAAAACAACAAGAGCAGGGTATGTAGCAGCAGTAGCAGATCGTCTTGTACGTTGTATTATATTGCAAATCTCAGTCTCTCCAATCATCGAACAATTTGTTTGTACGCTGGTCTATCTAATAAGCAGTTCTTCTGCCACCGTCACGTCGACCATCCGTGTCACCTACTCACCTGTGATTGATTGATAACATAATTTTAGCATTAACCAAGTATAGGTTACACCCGTAACACTATTGCAAGTTTCGACAACACAAATAAGCATTCAATCACGCCGAAAAACAACATTAGACTGTTCACATAAATATAGAGTAGGCATGAAATGGACCGACGGCCTATCTCTCAAGATCCCAGCATAGAAATTGACAAACTCTACACTTAAAACGAGAAATTAAATGTAGATAAGGTAATCTACGCTAGGAAAAGAGAAGAACAGAATTGGGTAAGTCTTCTCTTCTATGATTTCCTTTCGCGTGGGTGCCAACACCCTTTTAACCGACATCGGTTTTAGGATGAGAAGTCTTAGGTCATATGACCGTACAAAATTAAATCCAGTTCAAAACAATAGGAGGTATTACAATAGAGAAAACCCACCAAAGGATAAATACTTGCTACAGAAATACGCCTTCCCAGTGGACTCTATCATGTCCATAATTGCAAATGTCCTTTGAAAAGCAGTTGTACATCTCAGCGACCAACTGTCTATGCTATCCATAGTAGGGAACATCATCTGAAAAGCAATCGTGCATGTAGGGAACCGAGGTGGCCCTAATACCCATTATGATGAGGACTACACCTAACACACACCAACTCACTCTAGAGTTGATTAGGTTTTTCAATTTCTAACTACTTAGTTTATAAGGTACTTTCGACGGCAGAGCAGCTTTCTCGCTTTCGGGTGGCGGAGTCTACCAACAGATGAAGCTGGCTTCCGGGAGGTAGAACCTTCCTACGATGAAGCCCAGACTCTTCGTAATCTCGGGTGGTAGAGCCAGCCTACGATAGATCACAACTTATACACTAAATAATTAGAAACTGACAGACTAACACTTCCAAAACACTTATTACAACACAATAGTATTACACAAGAGTATACAACACATCCTCTCTTTGTGGCTATCCTAGCACTCACCCTTCTCATCTACCATACTTATGGATAGATGGCATGACAACGAGGGGTCCTCTCTTTATAGGCCAAGGCGGATCATAGGGTGGTGACATGTGTCCCCCTTCTAGAAAATTCCTAAATATTACAAGATTTTCTAATTTATTTACTACTAATTCTAGAGTACTCAATGAAAATATCTTTTTATTGCCTTGTGAAAAATACTCTAGAAGTTGCCTTGCATTCTTCCAACAATGCATTTCTAACCAATCCCAATATCCTGTATCGGAGAACAGCTTCTGACATACTGGCAGGTATAAAGGCATCTTGCAGTGCATAAGACCAACTACATCTATGGCCTTGTACCTCATGCAGGGAAACACAGCAGGTAATTCCTTGCCATAAGTGTGTGTTAGTTCGTGAAAAAGTTTGAGTTTTGTTACTATAGCACATTTCGTTGTTATTTGATAATTAATATTCAATCATGGACTAATTAGACTTAAAAGGTTCATCTCATATGAAACATTTAAACTATGTAATTAGTTGTTTTTTAATTGTATTTAATACTCCATGCATGTGTCCTAAGATTTGATGTGATGGGTACTATAGGAATTTTTTTGGGAACTAAACAGGGCCTAAGGATGTAGATTGCCATTCCGGTTCAAGGCAACGGCCCGCAGCCCAGCTTTTTCCCGTACTGACAACTGTTGCTCCTCTGGCTCCAGAACCGGCTGCTGAGTCTACCCTGCTGCATTCACTCTGTTCAGTTGGCTTGTTAGCCAGCCAACCAGTAGTTTTTTTTCTCACATCAAATCAGCATCAGCCACTAGCCACCAGCTAGCCAGCACTACTTTTCTCTTACAATAAATCAACACCAGCTACCATCCACAACCAGTAGATGAAGCTGGCTTCCGGAAGGCAGAGCCTTACTACGATGAAGCCCAGACTCTTTGTAATCCCGGGTGGTAGAGCTAGCCTACAATAGATCACAACTTATACACTAAGTACTTAGAAACTTGGAGATTAACACTTCCAAAACACTTATTACAACACAATAGTATTACACAAGAGTACACAACACATCTTCTCTTTGTGGCTATCCTAGCACTCACCCTTCTCATCTACCATACTCATAGATAGATGGCATGGCAAGGCGGGGATCCTCTCTTTAAGGGTGGTGACATGTGTACCCCCTTCTAGAGAATTCCTAAATATTACAAGATTTTCTAATTTATTTATTACTAATTCTAGAGTACTTCATGAAAATATCTTTTTATTGCCTTGTGAAGAATACTCTAGAAGGTTGCCTTGCATTCTTCCAACAATGCATTTCTAACCAATCCCAATATCCTGTATCGGAGAAAAGCTTCTGACATACTGGGAGGTATAAAGGCATCTTGCAGTGCATAAGGCCAACTACATCTATGGCCTTGTACCTCATGCGGGGAAACACAGCATGTAATTTCTTTTCATAAGTGTGTGTTTAGTTCGTGAAAAAGATTGGGTTTTGGTACTATAGCACATTTTGTTGTTATTTAATAATTAATATTCAATCATGGACTAATTAGACTTAAAAGGTTCATCTCATATGAAATATTTAAACTGTGTAATTAGTTATTTTTTTAATTGTATTTAATACTCCATGCATGTGTCCTAAGATTTGATGTGATGGGTACTATAGGAATTTTTTTGGGAACTAAACAGGGCGTAAGGATGTAGATTGCTGTTCCGGTTCAAGG
Organism: Panicum virgatum; assembly: GCF_016808335.1. Lineage (NCBI taxonomy): Eukaryota > Viridiplantae > Streptophyta > Magnoliopsida > Poales > Poaceae > Panicum > Panicum virgatum. The sequence continues at coordinate 9,372,607 of NC_053149.1, read as the reverse complement.
CAACGGCCCGCAGCCCTGCTTTTTCCCGTACTGACAACTGTTGCTCCTCTGGCTCCAGAACCGGCTGCTGAGTCTACCCTGCTGCATTCACTCTGTTCAGCTGGCTTGTTAGCCAGCCAACTAGTAGTTTTTTTTCCTCACACCAAGTCAGCATCAGCCACTAGCCACCAGCTAGCCAGCACTACTTTTCTCTTATAATAAATCAACACCAGCAACCAGCCATAGCCAGCCGAACAGAGCTGACTTCCACAATTTGCACTTGGATTGACTTGTGGCTGCTGAGGATGCCCTGCTGCACTGTTTGCACTTTCATTGACTTGTGGATGTTGCGGCTGCTGTAACATCCCGTAAATTTAAACAATATTTATAAGTGCAAAAATGAGGATTTACAAAAAAATTTAGGTGGAGTGTAAAACAGTTAGGACCATCTAAGAATAATTCTACTCATCCTTTCTTAGCAACAATAAAATCAAATTAAAAACAAGGACTTAAAGTGCTCGTGTGCGAAATATTTGAATCTTAATGGGATTTATGCATCTACCTTGTTTGAAATTTATTTGGAAGATTTTTTATTTGAATTTGAGTGGTGTTTAATTTGAATTGGCCATTCAAAATTAAACACAAAACCTAACCTTAACCCCTAACAGCTATTGGGCTGAAACCCACTAACTTACCCAGCCTAAGCCCCAAACCGGCCTAATCCACTAACCCGAACCGGGCCCGCCAAACCACAGCGCCGGCCCAGAACCTCGCGCACGCCCGCGCGTGCCGCCCAGCCGGCCCAAACCGTTGCCTCTCCCTCGGCCCACTACCCGCTCGCCCCGACCCGCTGACAAGTGGGCCCTACGTCTCAGGTGCACGCCCAGGGGACTGTTCCCCTTTCTCCTTTCTTCCGCCGCACTGCGCATGCCTCCCGCCTCCGCTCGCCTTTTTTTGCCGCCAACTGACACGGCCGCGACCCACTGATACCACCGCCTGCACCCCCAGTCGGCCACCTCCCGCGCGGGACCCCGAGCCTGGCTCGGAGATGCCCTGGATGCGTGCCACGTACCCTACCACCGCCCCTGCTCCATCCTCGCCGCTCCTCGACATTCAGGCCCACCGGAGCCCTGATCGCCACTTATAAGACCCCCAGCGTCGAGAACCCCAAACCCTAGAGACCAATTTGGGTTCCCTCACCCCAGCTGCCGGAATTGAAGAAGAAAGGGAGAAATAGAGGAGAGAGAAGGAGGGAGAAGAAGCCGCCACCGCCGGAATCTCTGCCAAGCCAGCACCCGCACGACGACGCCGACGCAGCTGTGCGGCACGACACTGTTTTGACGTCCTCCTGCACTGCCTCACCGAGTCCCGTCGTCCACAAGCCCGACGGTGATCTCCTCTGCCGCACTTTGCCCTGTCGGTTCCTCTACTCCGGTGGGCCTTGGCCACCATGGTTGAACCCTAGATGGCCCTAGGACCTCCTAGCCCCTCTTGTATGCCACCTGCAGGGACCCATTGACGTGGACCACCACCGTAGCCCTTACCCAGTGCCGCCGCGCCAAGCTTGCTCATCGTGGCCACGCCGCGGCCCTGGAACGCTAGGGCTTGCGTGCGTGCGAGTGCCACCCACGACAAAGCGCTGCCTTCTATGTCTCCGCACCGATCGAACCCCGGGTGCCGCCCATTGGTCCACTCCAGCGAGCTCTGCATCACCTCCGGTCGACTCCTCCACCGCCATGGCCACATCATGGCCTTGCCATGCGCTGACTGCGTGCGCGTGTGCGTTCGGGAACCCAAGGCTAGGCATTTGCCTTGCCTAGGCCCCTGGCCGAGCCGCTCCGAGCCGTCGCTGCAGCCGTGCACCGTCGTCATCGCACATGTGTCGCCGTCGCTGCCTTGGGCCCGCTTTGCCAGGCTCGCGCACGTGCGCGGAGCACGCAGCGTGGCCAAAGGCCAAGCCTTTCTTGGCCTAGGAACTCAAATACGCCCTCCCCACCCCCTTCCCTGTCGCTGCCGTCGCGCCGTGACCGTGTTCACGCCGCGATGTCACAGGCTGGGCGCGCACGGGCCTTGGGGTGTTATGTCGAGCACATTGTGTGCAGAACCCATACACACACACACACACACACACACACACACACACACACACACACACACACACACACACACACACACACACACACACACACACACACACACACACACACACACCGAGTGCACACATACGTTAACACACTCACACACACGCCACACGGGATCGAGGAGGCGCCACACCGGATCCTGGGACGCTGATAGGCGGGGCCCGATTGTCAGAGAGGAAGCCGCTAACGCGTGGGGCCAAGTTGTTAGAGAGAGGAAATGGAAGAAAAAGAAAAGAAGTGGAAGAAGAGATGGGCTGCGGCCCAGGAGCACCGCCAGACCATGCCAGACTTCAGGCCGACTTCGCGCAATGAAGAAGAAATGGGCTGGAGAAAGGGCACGGCAGATCCAAAGCAGCACAAGGAGGAACGCACAAAGAGCTGGAGCTCACAGATTTGCACGTAGGGGTCTGCGACTGGGAAATAGGAGAAAGGGAGATGGGGAATTGCAAGGTAGGTTCGTAACCAGGGCGAGAGCAAGACAATGGCAGGGAACGATATGCGATGAGGAGGGGGCTTATCTCGACGGCGAATCTCGGGAGCACGCGCCGATGGGACTAGCCGTCCTCGCCAACTACTCCGATGGGAGGGGCAGCGCATGCGCGTACGAACACCGTGCACCGACGCCTGGGGACTATTCCGACAGGGGCCCCAGACGGGTAAGGCGACACACCTGCACGGTCTGGAGTGCCTCGTCCCTTCGCCTCCTTGCCGGCCGCATCCAGAAACGGAGGCTGCCAATCGCACGCCGGCGTACAGGCGTCGCCGCCGACCGCCCCATCCTGCGGCGCAGCTCTCGCGAGGATTCAATGGGCAGAGTGGCATATTCGGCCTACCACCTGGGCAATCTAGCACCCCACCACCCGCTCTCCTCCCTCGCACTGGCCGCATCTCGTTCCATCCACCGACAAGCGAGCCCACCGCAGAAGGGACCCCACCGGCCAACAGCACAGGGCTCCACATGCTGGGTTAGCTGCGGCCATCCATCCCACCCGGCCGCTCTCCTGGGTCAAGGCGCGCGCACAGCAACCCACCCCACGGCATCGCGGTGGAGAGCGCAACGAGCACACATCTAGCTATAGAAATTGACAGCGGGCCACATCTGGAAATAAGTGTCATGGTTTGGGCCGTTGCTACTGGGCTTCCTTGGTGGGCCAGGGTGATTAGTTGGCTAGCGCTTCACGGCTGCTCTGTAACCGTCGTTGGCGAGGCATTATAACTCGCGGTAGAGAACTCTATTTTGGTCTATGACATTTGTAACCGAACCAACAGCTCTGAAGAACAAGAGTAGTCCTCGTTCTCGCGGAATCCGGCCGCGTTCCTCTCCAATCTTCCTGTTCTTGCTATCCTTTTCCCAGTCTACTTCTCCACTTACCGCCTGAGATCATAACAATTGGTACTCAGAGCCATCTACCCAAATTTTTCCCCATTTCTTCTGCGCTTCATCGTTCTGGCACCGCGAAAACCATCTCAATTCGAGGCGCAGATGACGGATTCCGTGGAGGTGTTGTCACAGAAGTTCGAAGCCTTCGATGTGGTGATGCAGAAGATTCGGGACAAGGTCACCGGACTTGAGGCCTGGAGGTCTTCCGCGAACACCTCCATGACCACTCTGCTCTCCAAGGCAGACGACACCGCCGCGCGACTCTAGCGACTCGAGGTTGTTCCCCCTCCTCCACCGCTACCGGTTCAGCAACCACCACCTCTGCCACCGCCTTCGGCATGGGTGAATCTGTTCGACCTCAACATGGCTCCGGATCCAGTGACGCGCCCATCTGCGTCGGCTGAGGAGCGGCCCGGCGGGCACCGTCAGACACAGTATCACCGGGTTGATGGTGGTGGGATCCTCGAATCTCCTCCGCCACACCCGGTCACGGGTATGCCTATTTCCCACCTCACTCGCACGTTTGAATTCATGCCAGAGAATGAGTCCCGCGCGGTTCGTACTGGTCCCAAACCCAAGCTCGAGTTTCCCAAGTTCAATGGCCAAAACCCTAGGATCTGGAAGGATCGTTGCGAGTTGTATTTTGAGGTTTATGGGGTGAGTGATGCTTTGAAACCGTGTTTTGCCGCCCTCAATTTTGAGGACTCTGCGGCTTCGTGGCTCCAGACAGTTGAGTTGCGAGGTCGGATCAACACCTGGGAGGCTTTGCATAAAGCAGTTTGTGAGCGTTTTGACCGGGATCAATATCAGCATCATTTGTGTCAATTAGATACCCTGCGGCAGACCTGCTCCGTAGCTGACTATCATGCAAAGTTTGAGCAGCTTGTGCATTCTATCTTGCTTTGTAATGATTTCTATGATGATGTCTATTTGGTTACTCGCTTTCTGAGTGGCTTAAAAGAGGATATTCGCGCTCCAATTGGTTTGCATCGCCCAAAAGATGTCGATACTGCTAGCGCCTTGGCTTTGTTGCAGGAGGAGGAGCTGGAGTTTCGCAAACATCAGTTGGGTGGGCGTTCTAATAACAGAGAACAATCTCGTCCAGGCAGCAAGGTTTTCACTGCTCTGGACCGTAACAAGACATATCACAAGAAAGATGATTCAAAGAAAAATGATCAGTCTAGTACTGATTCCAAGATGGCAGCTCTGTTAGCTCACCGCAAAGCTAATGGTCTTTGTTTCACTTGTGGTGAGAAATGGACAGGCAAAGCTCATAAGTGTCCCAAGCAGATTCCTCTCCATGTGGTTCAGGAGTGAGTTGGGTCAATTCAGTCTGAAACAACATCTATTTCTGAAGACTCAGATTCTGACACTGAATATCCTGAAGACTGTGTCCTATCCTTACCAATTATGCCTTCCCAATCAGAGCAAGTTCCTCCCAAACGAAGAAAGACCATGAGGTTCAGAGGTTTGGTTGACAAACAAGAAATTCTTATTCTGCTTGACTCAGGTAGTGCTTGCACCTTTATCAATCAGGACTTGGCATCACATTTTCATCAGCAGTTGCAGCCCTGTGAGCCCTTACATTTTGCCACTGCTGATGGTACACCAATGCTATCTGATACCTGTATTCCACAGTTTACTTGGCATATTCAGGGTCAATCCTTTGTCTATAATGTGAGAGTGCTTCCTCTCAAATGTTTTGATATGATAATTGGAGCTGATTGGTTGGAAGACCACAGTCCCACATGGATTCACCGGAAAAAGAAGAGGATGAGCTTCCCTGTACAAGGCAAGAGAATTTTTCTCACTGGCATCACAGATGATCTCACTTCTTGCAAGAAGATCTCTATGCCCAAATTAAAAGGCTTGCTGTGTAGAAAAGCTATTTTGCATGTTGTGAAGTTACACAGAAGTGGACCTAGTGCCAATTCTGCACCAATACATTCTATCCGGGAGACAGCTCCTTCTGTTATGGACCAAGATAATGTCCCAACTCAGGTTCAACAACTCCTCCAAAAGTTCTCACATCTATTTCAAGAACCTGCAGATCTGCCCCCTCTCAGAGATGATGATCACCATATTTCTCTGGTTCCTGGCGCCCAACCAGTGAATATAAGACCCTATAGATACTCTCCTCAGCAAAAGAATGAGATTGAGAAACAAATAAAGGAGATGTTGCACAGAGGTGTCATTAGAGACAGTTCTAGCCCATTTGCCTCCCTAGTTTTATTTGTCAAAAAGAAGGATGGGACTTGGCATTTTTGTGTGGATTATAGACATCTCAATACTATCACAGTTAAGAACAAACATCCAATGCCTGTGGTAGATGCATTGTTAGATGAATTGGCTGGTGCTAAGTGGTTCACAAAGCTGGATTTTAGGTCAGGCTATCACCAAATAAGAGTGGCACCTGGTGATGAGTATAAAACTGCATTCAGGACCCATAGTGGATTGTATGAGTTCACAGTGATGCCCCTCGGTTTGACCAATGCACCAGCTTCCTTTCAGAGCATTATGAACAAGGTGTTTGCTCCCTTATTCAGGCATTCTGTCCTTATTTTCATTGATGATATTCTTATTTACAGTGCCACCTTGGAAGAACATATTCTCCATTTACAGCAAGTCCTTGAGATAATTCAGGATAATCAGTTTTACATCAAATTGTCTAAGTGCATTTTTGCTCAACAACAACTTGAATATCTAGGCCATTTGGTCACTTCTCAAGGTGTAGCTACTGAACCATCCAAAATTCAGGCTGTTGTCCAGTGGCCCACTCCTAGTACAATAAAACAGTTGAGGGGTTTCTTGGGTCTCACTGGATATTACAGATGGTTTATTAAACACTATGGCATGATCAGTCACCCATTGACTCAATTGCTTAAAAATGGGGTATCCTTCCAGTGGACCCAACAATGCCAAGAAGCATTTGATCTGTTAAAACAAGCCTTAGTGCAAGCTCCAGTGTTGACTGTTCCAAATTTCTCTAAGCAATTTGTGGTTGAAACTGATGCCAGTGATTGTGGGCTGGGTGCTGTGTTGATGCAAGACAATCACCCTATTTCTTATCTGAGTAAGGCCCTTTGTGCCTAGAATAAAGGCCTTTCAACATATGAGAAAGAATGCATGGCCGTGCTGCTTGCTGTGGATAAATGGAGACCTTACTTGCAAGGCCAAGAGTTTATCATAAGGACTGATCATCGCAGTTTATTGTTTCTCACTGAACAAAGAGCCCATACCAAACTTCAACAGAAAGCTTTGTTAAAGCTCATGGACCTTAATTTCAAAATTTAGTATAAAAAAGGTTCTACTAATACTGCAGCTGATGCTCTATCTCGGTGTCACTTTGATTCTGATGATAACATCTTGAGCATTTCTACTTGCACACCATCTTGGTTGGACAAACTGCAGGAAGGTTATTTGGAGGATCCGGTGTCACAGCAAATGTTATCTGAACTCAGTCTAAATGCTCCATCTAATCCTAATTATAGCCTCCATCAGGGCATCATTAGATACAAAGGAAGAATATGTGTGGGTCACAACTCATTAGCCCAGAATCACATCTTGCAGGCTTTACATGCTAGTGGTATTGGTGGACACTCAGGTATTCAAGCTACTTATCATCGAGTTAAATCTTTGTTTGCTTGGCCCAAGTTGAAACAGTTAGTTACACAGTTTGTTCAGTCCTGTGAAGTTTGTCAGCAAACCAAAGTAGAACATGTGAAAAGTCCTGGGTTGCTGCAACCACTTGCTGTACCTAACAGAGCTTGGAAAGTGATCAGTCTTGATTTCATTGAAGGGCTGCCCAAATCTCAAGTGGATCAACTATATTTCAGTCAAGTGTATAAATTGCATGGGCTACCTGAAGCAATTGTTTCAGATAGGGACAGAATCTTCACAAGTAACTTGTGGCATGAATTATTCAGACTATCTGACACTCAACTCCTTATGAGCTCCTCTTATCACCCACAAACTGATGGCCAAACTGAGTGTTTAAATCAGTGCTTGGAGACTTTTCTGAGATGTTCAGTTCATTCTTGCCCTACTCAGTGGCATAAGTGGCTTCCCTTGGTTGAATATTGGTACAATACAGCTTATCACACTGCTCTTGGTTTGACACCATTTGAGGTCCTCTATGGTCACCCTCCTCGGCATTTGGGTATTCTAAATCCTCATGACTGTTCAGTTCCTGATTTGGCAGCTTGGATGACAGATAGGAATTTCTTGTCCCATCTTATTCAGCAGCAGCTCAATCGGGCACAACAGCGTATGAAGCATCAGGCTGACACCCATCGGACTGAACGGGAATTTTCTGTTGGTGACTTGGTCTATCTGAAACTGCAACCTCACATTCAAACATCAGTGGCAACCAGGTGCAACAATAAGTTGTCATTTCGCTTCTTTGGTCCATTCAAGATTATCCAGCGCATTGGTGCTGTTGCTTATAAGCTGGACTTTTCGGAGTCCGCACAAATTCACCCCGTTGTGCATGTTTCACAACTCAAGCGCCATGTTCCAACCAGTGTTGCCGTCAGTACGGATCTATCTTCTGTTGCTACCAACTCTGATGAACCGGCAGCTCCTGTTATGGTGATTCAGCACGCTTTGAAGATCATTGGAGGTACTGTCAAACCCCGCATTTTGGTTCAGTGGGATTCCCCATCATCTTTACAGACCTGGGAGGATGAGCTGGATATGCGTCGTCGCTTCCCTTTGTCATCGGCTTGGGGGCAAGCCGTTTAAAAAGAGGAGGGCAATGTCATGGTTTGGGCCGTTGCTACTGGGCTTCCTTGGTGGGCCAAGGTGATTAGTTGGCTAGCGCTTCACGGCTGCTCTGTAACCGTCGTTGGCGAGGCGTTATAACTCGCGGTAGAGAACTCTGTTTTGGTCTATGACATTTGTAACCGAACCAACAGCTCTGAAGAACAAGAGCAGTCCTCGTTCTCGCGGAATCCAGCCGCGTTCCTCCCCAATCTTCCTGTTCTTGCTATCCTTTTCCCAGTCTACTTCTCCACTTACCGTCTGAGATCATAACAATAAGGCCCACTGGTCAGCAGCGTGGAGCTGTGGCGGGACGCGAAAAATTTTCACCGCCGGTGCGGTAGAAGAGCAGGACGAGATGCCGAATGCAAGGTGTTGAAAGCGCCTTGTGCGACACGCGTCTCTTTTTTCCTTCTAGGATTAAGGATGGATATGGATGGCTGAACATCCGAATTATCCGTATTCGTATCCACTTAAACGTCAATATGGATATTCGTATTTGTATTGTATTTTAATATGGATGTCATATGGATGTATCCGAATCCGACTTCGAGAATTCTTCTCTATCCGATTCCATATTCGTATTCGAGGAATATTCGATCATATCTGTATCCGTCCATATCCGCAAAGAAAAAGTGACTAGTGAAACAATTTTAAACTTATTTCTATACCTAATTACTTAATGATGTGCACTATTTAATTTATTTAGAAAGCTAGATGACTAATAATATATTTATTTAAATTAGTAATGATATAAAAATTAACTTTAACTATTTAGTATATTTATTTCATGATAAAATTATTTTATACGAGTCAAATTAATTATTTATTTAATGATGAATTTTTTATATATATTAATTATTATTTATTTATTTTACATTTAAAATTAGTATTATATATTTAATATAAAAGCTATACATAGATAATTATATTCTTTTTTATTAACTATCTTCTAATCCTTTACTCCCTACTTGTATAATGATTCTGATCTACTATAAAATTGTTGATAAAATAAAATGATACTCTTGATAGCTCTATGTTTCAAATCGAGAAGGTATCCGGATCCGAATCCGGATTCGAACTATCCGTTTTGTATTCGTATCCGATAAGATCCGCATTCGCATTCGTATCCGGATTAAAATGTGTAAAAGGTGACATTTGGATCCGATTTCATCCGTATCCGATCCGAATCCATCCTTATGTAAGATGCGGGCAGAAGAGTAGAAAGCATTAGGGCATACATAATGGTTAGACGGCTGCCGTCTATGTGTGTCTAAAATACTGCACGCAGACGACAGAGCAGACAATCTGTACAATGGTCTGTTTGTGTGGCTGTCTGCTAGCTATTTATTACATGTCTAGGCACATGAAATATGGTGATCAAACATGTGAAATGGATCTTTGTATATTGTTGTGTGGCATACATGAAATAATAATTTGTGTATGGAAATAAATCACATGGATAATATGTTCCTAGATAATACAATCCTACCAACATGATTTTCTTTGCGATTTGTATCTTTATAAGGACTATTTTGTGAAATATAAGCATGGACTATAATGTAAGAACTCGTCTCTCTTTCATCTCTCTCCGTCTCTCACCTGTGCGGCAGAGCTCTGCACTCTCTTCCTTCTCGATCTCTCTCACCTGTGCCCCGGCGCATCTCAGCATGAATCCACCCGGCACACGCACCGGATACGCCCGACGCGGTGCCTTCCCACCGGCTTGCTCCGCCCGGCCGCGCCTGGCACCATGGTCGAATCGGCCGGCCTGCTCCACCTGGCGCGCCGCATCGTTGCCCGCCGGGGGGCTCTGCCGGGCCACACCCGCCGCACCGCCTTCCTACCCGCCGGGAGCTACGCCGACACGGCTCCCTCGCCGCTCGCTGCGGGCAGGCACAGGAAGATTCACACGCATAATCGAAGCCTAGAGCATCAGATCTCTGGCTGTCGTCGTTGAGCTGCAACTAGTCGTACAACGAGCGACGGGCCGGCGGTATGCCCTGGGGAGCACGAGCCGGAGCCGTCGTCTCACCAGACGACGACACTACCCGGTTTAGCAGTTAATTAGCTTTGATAATCGCGATTAACCGTATATAGTCAAGACATTAATTGCTGTTGTACATGCCCTTAGTAGATTTTCTCGAGTGTGTGTTTGTTGATGTGGACGGGTGATGTGTCAAGCCGTCATAAATACAGTAAAAAGGAAGAAAACTAATTAAAATTGATGGTCTTTAAAATAAAACTTGCTTTATTTATACTTTTACATATGCTGGGAGAACTGACGCCATCATGAAGTACATTTAAAAAAGGAAGACACACAATTAAAACTAGACGGTCTTGAAAACTTGCTTTATTTACTGTTACATCCGACAACTTCTTCAACGCTTTTTGTGAAAATACTGACCTCATTACGAAATCTATATCACGAGGTCCAAGGCGCTGGATATCATGTAAGACAGCATCATCTCGTCGATGCGGAACAAGCAAGGATAGTCGCAGGGGACGGATCTAAAGGGTGTATATATTATATGCGTCATGTGCTTGAATTACTTGAAAAAAGACTTTTTTGTAAATATAAAGGTTATATGTGTAATGATGATTTTATGCAAGGTTCTTTCTATAGTTATATTTGAATAGGTTGTAAATTTATAGCTTTTGTGAAGGGTGTTTTTGCAAAATTCAGTGCATTTATTACATGACAGCAAATTTTGCTTTTACATTTAAGTTTAATGTGAATTTGCATTGAAAAAGAAAAAATTCCTTGGAATTCAAAATCCCTCCTATGTTTCCAAAAATAGCTCTTGAATCTTTGATCAAATAAATTTTTGCACAACATCAAAATTGTAGATCTTGAAAAGTTGAACAACTTTCATGTTGGACACTTTTTTATTTGAGCCCTATTTTAAAAGTTATCTCTGCTTTACAGTTTGATCCCTGGAAATTTCAGAAATTTCGTTTAAGCCCTTTTCCCCTTCCTCCAGCTCCTCTACTCTATTTCTCGCCGCCGCTGTGCAGAGCACCGCCGCCGGCGCCGTGGAGAGCCTTCCCGGCCACCTCTTGCTACGCGCTGGCGCCCACGCGTCGCTCCGGAGCTTCTCCACCGCCCGTTGCCTCGCGCTGGAGCCTCCCCTGCCGTGCCACGCGCCCCGCCGAGCCCAGAACCGTCCGCACGGCCGCCACCTCGCCGCCGCGGTGGCGAGCTCGCTGCAGAGACCACCGCCCTCTCCTAGCACGCGCACGAGCCTTACAAAAGCCCCAGCAAGCCATTCTATTCGCTCTTTAGCTTGCTCCGCATTTCCACGCCCCAGAACACGCCGCCGCTCCACCGTGAACGCCGGCGAGCTCAAGCCACCGTCGAACCCACTCCTCCGCACTTCCCCGCCCTCAATTAACCCCGCCAATCGCTTCGCCTCATCCCCGCACAGCTCACGAGCAACTCCTTCTCACCCATAACTCACCGGAGCCCCCTCACCGTCGTAGTCCGAGCTCCGCCGCCGCCTGTCCGCAGTGGACCTCGTAGCTCCGCCCCTCCTCCACCCGCGCTGACCCCGCCACTAGATCCGCCTTGCCTCGCGCAGCTGGTCGACCACTTCTCGTCACCCAACCCTCACCGGAGTCATCCCGCCGCTGTTAAACCTTCACAACCGCCGCCCTGCTCCGTCGAGCCACCGCCTCCGAGCCCCTCTCTGCACCCCATAACCACCCAGAGGTGTGCCTTGGACTGCTGTAGCTCCCACTCCTGTTTCCCCTCGCCGCCGGTGAGCCCCTCGCCGGGAAACGGCCGGTCAAACCCCGCGCTCCCCCTCTGACCCGGCCCAGGGACCTCGGGTTGGAAGACACAAAACCCAGGGGGTTATTTGAATAGCCGTAGACACATATGAATAGTATATCTAGGGACTTCTTTGTAATTTCTGCAGTGAACTTTGAAATTCAATAGAAATTCGTAGAAAATTCGTAAAATAGCAAATCCAGTTGTTCTGGGATCCTTGAGAGTAGATATTTGCAGTAGAATCAAAATATGGTGTATGTTTGTTGCAAGTTTTTGCTGTACAAATTGTTTTGTGTCACTAGGTACATAAAGACTAGATGTTTTATCTTTTTCTTAACTAATGTTTGAAGCCATGTTTTGCAGTGAAATTTTTATGTTAGTTTTTTCATGTAACTCTAGTATTTCTATAAAAATTTCGTAGTCAGTTCTCATGTGTAGCTATTTCTTTGATTTAATCATTGTTTAGTAGATGTTAATTATGATAAATAGTTTATGCTGATGATAAATCATGAAAATATTTCTAAGTGATCATTTTGAATAGTTTAGCTTGTAAATAAAGTTTGAGCCCCAGTTCATGACTAGAACAAGAGCTAAAAATGAATCTTATTAATCTAATGTCTATTTTGTTTATTTTCTAAGAATTAATTCTTTGTGGGTAAAATCATGAAAAATTCTAAGTAGCTAACTAATCCATGTGTAGGTCTGCTGTTAAATTTTTAGCTTCTGTTTTTCTTTAGTTTAACCTGTGTAATTCAATCTTGTTCTAGGTGTGGTCTGAATGATTGAATTGTTATGAATGAATGGCTACATGTTTTGGCATGATTTTTACAGGATAGCCTACTCTGTTCATGTTCTGATTAGGGAAATTTTTTCTAAATTTATTACTGTTTGTGATATGAGTTGTTTATTTATTAGCAAACCTTAATTTAATTGCTATTGGAATCAACCACCACTCCCTTTATGAAGTTAGTATAGCTTTCTTGTGCTGTTGATAATAATGCCTTGTGTAGTTAGATATTTTGAGTTGCTACTCTATAAACAATTTCCCATGTGTGTTTTATTTTTGTTTGCTTAGCTTCACTACATTGTGAGTGTGTTTATAATACAGTTCTTGCATTACATATAGATACGACTGCTTTGTCGGACGGGACGTACGAGCTGATCCCGGATTCCGAAGGAGGTGATCTCGAAGCTCAAGTGAATACTGCGGTACTAACTGAAGCCTCGGAGCAAAGTTCGGAAGAGCCCAGGGCTGAAATAGTTAGCGACTACCGAGAAGGCAAGCCCCGGACATAACCTATATTTCAAATTATTATCATTTACTATTATTATTTACTTGTGCATTTACAGTTCTTAGGATTTGAATTGAAACCCTAGATGCATGATCCTAGGAACATATGTACTGAACACTAGACTTGAGTTCGACTACTTGCTAAGCTTATAGGACCGGTAAAAATCGAGTGATTGCCTGTCACTCGCGAGTTATATAGGAATTGCTTGTTTACCTTTCTGTTATCAATATAAGGACGACGGACGGGGTTATGTCGATATCATGACCTTATGTGAGACCCCGTCTGTGTTGTTGAACTTGCTAAGGTCGCGGTGTGTGGTAGCGGTGGTTAAGTTTTTGAAAGTATTAGCCACATGCCGTAAATATGGTACGTGGTAAGCCTAGTAGCCGATTGAACCGGGGAGTGGATATACCTTTCACTCTCTCTTAGGGATAGGTTTTATTTTTATGTTGCGCAACACTACGACTTCAAGGGACAAGGTTCGGCCTTGGAGCCCTGTAGTCGGGGAGAGTGACCCTATCCACAAGCCGGAAAGAGAGGTAAACGGTTGTTTGGGAACGACCCGACGGTGTTCCAGACGTGTGTGTTAGGTTTGCCTGGCCAGGTTAAGAAATTCGATTCGAATTGTCTGTTTCTCACAGTTTGGGACTGCTTGATCCCTTTGCCACACAGAGTAATAAGAGCAACAATATTATTTATCAATCTTGATGTTTGCTTAGTTTTCTACCATGATTGGATAGTAGTTGCTTCCATAGAATGGTTAATCAACTGGAATCTTGAAAGCTAAAACTTGAAAGTAAGGACCTACTCTTTATTGCTTTTCAGCAAAAGGAAAACCAGAGCCTCACAAAACCTTGCATAGTCTAGTTAAAGTGGGCTACGTATACCCGTTGACGGTTAAGTCTTGCTGAGTATTAGAATACTCAGCCTTGCTGTTGAAACCCTTTTTCAGGTATGAGTTTTGAGGATCAAATCGCTAGCTTGACCTATCCTTACTCGTTGCCTCCTGGCTGGTCCGTAGAGTGGGATACGTCTTCGGCCGGCAATGACCATGACGAGTGATACCATGCTTGGGCTAGCCTGGTATACTTTTGCGACGTTGTAGCCGTCGTGTTTTATCTTCCGCTGTTTAAACACTGAAGTTTTACTCTTAAGGCTTGTATAACTGTTTTACTAAAGTTGGTTTTGTAATAATGGTTTGAACTGGTTTGTAATTATTACTATGCCTGTATTGTAAAATTGTGGTTGTAATATCTCTGGACTCGCCTTCGTGCGGGGTATGCTTGTTCGATCCGAGAACCGGTGGTTGTATCGGGACGTTACCCGACAGACCAAGAATTGTTCCGTTTGAAGTGCGTTTAAGCTAGTGTTGTTTTTATAGTGATGGCCTGCGCACTTGAGCCGGAATAATTCAGGTGGTTCTGCCACACTGATCCCTAAACCGAGTGAGCCTTCCCGCGGCCGACTAACCGGTGGCCCTACCGCAGGTGTACAGTGATACGAGAATGGCCAGCAGTACCATCGCTCCGACCATAGTCCCAAGGGCCAAGCCCACTTCAGGCGTGCGCCAAGCAGGAGCCCCCCAATGTGAATCACTTAAGACGTGGGCTTATTGGGTCAGTGGTAGTGCTGATGGCTTCAAAGAAATCGACTCCACTACTCCCCGTTTTTTATAAACATTCAGTGTGTGCTTATTGGCTTGACACGGATCCTAGCCTGGTTTGCTGTCACTGTCGCAACGAGATATTGATTCTCTTCGATGGCATGCTCCACTGTCAGCTGGCTAGTTCTAGCAACTCTCAATATGGTTGCTTAATTAGTTTGGAAATTGTCACTATAGTCGTAAGAAGAGATACTCATTCCTCATTTTGAAGAAAAATACTCATAGAGTGGTCACTTTGGCTATTCGGGGCACGTCCAACAGTGCACGTGGAAGGAAAGAGTGGGAGCTCAACCAGAAGGGAGAACTTTTTTCCCCTTTCTTTTACCTTCTACCTTCTCCGCTCGCACACTCCGGTGTGGGTTTGTTTTTCTACTACTACACTATCTACCACCGCCTTTATTGCATCCCAAACACGAGATACTGATTCCTCATTCCTAGTAAACACGTACCCATTCCTCCTTTTTTTTTCTAAGAAAAATACTCATTCCTCGCCAGCCATGTTCCATGTTTTAGGTCTCGTTTGGTTTTTTAATTCTCTATCACATTGAATATTCGGATGTCAATTCGAATGCTCAGATGTTAACTTCGGACATATGCATGGAGCACTAAATGCAGTTGAAAAAATAACTAATTACACAGGCTAACTGATTAGCAAGCGTTGAATCTTTTAAGTCTAATTAGTCAATAATTGAATATTATTTGTCAAGTAACAACGAAATATGCTACAGTATCGAAATCCAAACTTTTTCACCAACTAAACACACTCTTAATATGAAAATAATTGCATAAGTTGCAAGATTAACTCTAGATGAATCTATTAATTATAATTAATGAACAATTAGTGGATGGTTAATGTAGCAATTAGTGGTCAAATTATGGACTAATTAGGCTTAATAGATTCGTCTCGTGATTAAATTGTGACTTATGAAATTAGTATGGTAATAAGTCTATATTTAGTACTCCTAATTAGTGTTTAAATATGCGATGTGATGGGACAAGTGACTTAAACTTATAAAACCAAATGTGGCCACTTGCTATTCAGGGCACGTCCTGACGTCCAACACTTGCTATTCAGGGCATGTCCTGATGTCCAACAGGCAACAGTGCACGTGGAGGGCGGGGAGGACAGGAAAGAGTGGGAGCTCAACCCAACGGGAGGACTTTCCCCCCTTCTTTTACCTTCTTCCTTCTCCGTCGCGTCCTTTTCGCATCACCAGGTAAGTTCGGCCCCTTCCCACATCGCACTGCCACTGCGCTCATCCTCCTCGGCGTGCTGCTCCCCAACTCCATCCACGACTGGCCATGCTTGGGTCGGGTCAAATACGGTCGGGCCTCGTGCCCCCATGGGCTTCGGGTCTTTTGGCCAACTATAACTCCACTATCTAGCACCTCCTTTATTGCACGGCGACTAGTAGTTGTAGTAGCGGCCTTGGAGCTTATCGCAACCGCAAATCTCACCTTAGGCTGCGGTCCTCGGACCCCTTTGCATGCAGCATGTAGATTCCAAAATCGTGATCCCCACGTCGGTCAACCCAAAATGTGCCTAGGGAACCAAATCTTGCCTCGTGCGGTCCGGAATGCCCCTGCCCGCCTTGGATTTTTGCCTCACGCCTTTTTACATTTTTGCCACCGTAACGATATCCACTCATCTGAAAACAATTCTTTAGAATTGCTTCTACATGTTTGCCATTTTTATTTGCCATTTTTTATGAGTTGGCACGCCACGCGTACAAGACACCCCGACGCCCAATCAGCAAGGGACGCGAAATGTCATCCATGCCCTGCCAATTAGCATCAATGCGCCTTATCTCACTCTCTGGCAGTTGGATCCCGCAGCTCCTCTCACTGCCAAATGGACCCCACCCGTTAGTTTCGTCTCCCACCTCCAGCAGCAAAGCCACTGCCCCAGTCGCACGGACAGGGCTAGCCTTTTGTCATGTCGCTTTGCCCGCGGCACGCACCACCGTCCGGCCATGCTCGGGGCCCCAGGCCCCTTATGCCTCGCCAGCAACAGCGCGCCCGCATGGCCGTGCAGCGGCCGGCCGAGTGGGAATGGTCGGCTGCGGCGCGCGCTGAAGGCCACAGAAGGTAGCGCGCCAGTGAGGGACTGGAGGCCCCCCGTCCCTTGCATGCATGCTGAAGTCCTAAAGTGGCTCGCACAGGCACACAGACAAAGAAAGAGGTTCCTTTGCATATTTGTGTCCGCCGGCGAGCATTTGCCACGGCCACCGAGGCCGATAATTGATAAAACTCTGGATGAACTGAGTTGAGCAACAATGTTCACTAAGTTGGACCACAGATCTGGCTACCATCAAATTAGGATGAAGGAAGGAGAAGAATACAAAACCGCTTTTCAAACACATTCTGGTCATTATGAGTATAAAGTCATGTCCTACGGACTCACCGGGGCCCAGCTACTTTTCACGGAGTGATGAATGCTGTGCTAGCACCCTTGTTGAGAAAATGTGTTGTGGTGTTCATTGATGACATATTAGTCTCTACAAGAAGAATATGGAGGAGCATAAGCAGCATTTGGGACAGGTGTTTTTGTTATTACAACATCAGTTACACCTGAAATATTCAAAGTGCTCATTTGCTCAAGATAGTTTGGAGTTCTTGGGTCATGTAATTAGTAAGGATAGGGTGGCCACTGACCCAACAAAAGTAATTGTGCAAAGCTGGCCAATTCCTCAGAATGTCAAGGAAGTGAGAAGTTTTTTAAGGGATGGCTGGGTATTACAGAAAGTTTGTAAGAAACATTGGGATTTTGAGCAAACCTCTTACTCAGTTGTTAAAAAAGGGAGCCTGCATTCTTTGGACATTAGAATACCAACAATCCTTCCTGGCTTTGAAGCATGAATTAGTATCTGCTCCAATTTTGGCACGGCCTAACTTTCAGAAATAGTTCCTGCTAGAAACTGATGCTTGTGACAAGGACATAGGAGCAGTTTTGCAACAAGAAGGTCACCCTGTAGCTTACATTAGCAAGGCATTGGGGCCCCAGCACCAGGCATTATCTACTTATGAAAAGGAATGCCTAACAATTTTGTTTGCTGTGGACTATTGGAGGCCATACTTGCATCAAGGGGAGTTTATTATTAAAACAGATCAGAGAAGCCCCATTCATCTTGATGATCAGAGGTTGATAACGCCTTGGCAACATAAGACATTAACAAAATTGATGGGCCTTCAGTTCAAAATAATGTATAAGAAAGTGGTGGAAAATAGAGTGGCTGATGCACTCTCAAGGAGACTTCATGATTCCAAAACTGAAAGTTTACAGCTCGCTGCACTGTCAACTGTCAAGCCTGTATGGTTGGAGGAAGTGATACGTGGGTATCAGACAGATGTGGAAGCTCAAAAGATGATCACAGCCTTGTCAGTGGGAACTCCGGTTACAAATTTCACATACAAGGATGGCCTACTTAGATTTAAGAATAGAATATGGTTGGGACACAACAAGGATCTGCAGCAAAAAGCCTTATCAGCTTTTCTGGGTTCCCAGTAACTAACAAAAGGGTGAAACCTATTTTTGCTTGGCCTGCTTTGAAGGCAACTGTACACACTTTTGTATCTCAGTGTACTATTTGTCAGCAAGCTAAACCTGAAAGAGGGAAGTATCAAGGATTGCTTCAACCATGGCAATTTGCTCAACACAGCTGGCAAATTATTTCTATGGATTTCATTGAAGGGCTCCCAAAATCAGGTTATTACTCTTGCATCCTTGTGGTGGTGGACACTTTTTCTAAATATGCTCATTTCATTTCATTAGCCCATCCTTTCACAGCGTTGACAGTGGCTAATACCTTTGTGAATAATGTCAACAAATTACATGGGTTGCCTCAGTCCATTGTGTCGGACCGTGACATAGTGTTTACAAGTAATTTGTGGAAGGAGCTGTTCAAATTACCTCACACTCACACTATGTAAGAAAAACCCTATAGTGACTTACAAGTAGTTTGTGGAAGGAGTTGTTCAAATTACCTCACACTCACACTATGTAAGAAAAGCCCTATAGTGACGGACGTCAGGTGACGGACATAATGTCTGTCAACTTTATCACGTCACTAACGACTACTCAAAAGTGATGGGCACCAGTCACCTATGGTAGTCTTAACCCATCACCTATGTGTTGGGCATCATTCTTTTACGTGTTAAAATAAATATTACCAGTATGAATAAAAATAAAAAATATTTTCTTTTTCCCACCGCACTCGCATCGCAAGTCGCGCGATTTTTTTCCACCGTTACCAGGATTCAAACCCACAACCTCAACCTCGTGCGTACCCTTCCCTACCACTGGGCTACATCATCACATGTGAGCAACAATGAGATGTTTTCCTTTTATCATCACTTTCAAATGTCTTATATAACCCATTTCACAGCTATAATGATGTCAAATGAAAATCTTTTCAATTACAAAGTTGTAGATATGGTGGCGACCTGCAACTTTCATATAAACTTTTTTCCATCTGAGGTCATTTGAAAATTCAAAAAATTTGAAATTCAAAATTTAAACCATATATTTGGGTGCCAAAACAACCTCAACTGAAAAAATTTTCAACTACAAAGTTGTAGATCAGGTTGAGACCTACAACTTTTGTATAGACTATTTTTTAATCTAAGATAATTTTAATTTTTCAAAAATCGTGTGTTCAAATATTATAAAGAGTCCCAAAGATGACGCGCCTTGATGTTGCACGTCACTTATATCATCACAAAGGTGACGCGCTTTGATGATGTCTGTCACCTTTGACTTGTCAAAGCCTGTCACCTATAGTAATCTTATAGGTGACGTGCTTTAATGTTGCCCATCACCTATATGAAACTTATATATGACGGACATAAATGTGGCCCGTCACCTATAACAAAGGTGACATGTTTTGATGTTGCATGTCACCTATGTCATAAGAAAGGTGACGGGCAATATTTAGGGAGGCCCCCAAGGTGTCAAAGGTGGCGTGCACCATCTTCACTCATCACCTATATCTCTAAGGTGACGCGCAACAACAACATGTCACTTTTGTGCGCGTCACCTTAGGGCATTTCTTACATAGTGTCAATTACGCATGACAAGTGCCTATCACCCACAGTCGGATGGGCAAACTGAAAGAACCAACCAGTGCTTAGAAACATATCTAAGGTGTTTTGTCCAAACCTGCCCAAAACAGTGGGTGAAATGGTTGCCACTAGCAGAGTTTTGGTATAACTCTTGCTACCACTCGAGCACTGGTAAAACCCCCTTTGAGATTGTCTATGGCCACACACCAAAACATTTCGGCTTGGATGTAGTGGTGTCTTGTGCAGTACCTGATCTGCAAGAATGGTTAAAGGAGCGGCAACTGATGACTAATTTGGTGCAGCAACATCTACAACATGCTCAGCAAAAGATGAAAATTCAAGCTAGCAAGAATAGGACTGAGCGCCACTTTGAGGTGGGTGATGTGGTCTTTGTGAAGCTGCAACCGTATGTTCAGCAATCAGTTGTCTACAGAGCTAATCATAAACTGGCTTTTAAGTACTTCGACCCCTTTGAAGTCTTGCAGAAGATCGGTATGGTAGCTTACAAACTGAAATTGCCATCTGACAGTACTATCCATCTAGTCTTTCATATCTCTCAGTTGAAGAAGGCTATTGGTGACAAGTATCAAACTTCCACGGTGATTCCTAATCCCTCTAATTCTCATCCTGACCCTGAAGCTGCTGTAGGGTAAAAGTTGTGTGATCATCATGGCAAGATTCATCCTCAAGTGCCGATTAAGTGGAAGGAGTGGCCCAATAATTTGTCTGAAGCTCAGCTAAGCTAACTATCTTGAGGACGAGACAACTCTTTTTTTTTGAGATTACACAGTACAACTCAGACACTCACAATGCACGCATACTCACACCCCTATGAACACACGTACGCAAATCCTACCCCTGTGAGCATCTTCGAAGACTGAGCCGGCAAATCGTCGAGATTGACGAAGTCACCACAGGTGCCTCGCTGTTGAGGATGAGACAACTCTTTTGGGGGAGGGATGTCAGCATCCAAGAGAGACAGGCGCCGGCTTCGAAAACTGAAGACCGAGAAGGAAGGCGGCATTGTTGACGGTGCTTAAGTGCCATTTTCACCCGTCAACTATACTCAATAATAAAGGAAAACTACATGCCTTACTCACATATTTGTATCACTAATCTCGCTCCACAGTTGTTTTCGAGTTTTGTACATTTCAGATGAGCAAGAGCGGAATAAGATGAAAACACACAGCAGACGCCACATAACTACGCAGAATATCGCATCCGGCGTCACACCCTTACAAAGAGGGCCCACATGTCAGAGGAAATGGGGCCTCCACGCAAGATGCACTAGAGGATAAGGATAAGATCTAACGAATCAACCACCCAGCAAAGGATCAGCACGAATGGCTGACAGGTGGGGTCGGCCGACCCCTAGGGTCGGCCGAACCTGGCCTGCAACACGTCCAGGTGCATCTCGAGGAGGAGTCACAGCCAAGGCACCTGATCACCTTCCATATATGCGTTGGCGGGAAACCGACCTCCAAGTAGTATAAATAGGGCCTCTCTCCCCCTCTCAACACACACACACACACACACACACACACACACACACACTTCATTCCATTCTCTCCAAGAAGTCTCTCCTCTCTCTTGCTCTCTTACCTAGGTAGTGGAGCTAGGCTAGTTCTCTTTAGCGAGCAAGTCGTCATCGGAGTCGTTGAGCAATCCTCGGCTCCTGGTATGGCTTTGTATCCGACTTGTCAAACATCTATTCATAATATAGAGTTTTGCCATGGATGCTTTACTATCTTGATAGTTCATCAATCCATGCTTAGATCGTTCATAAGTTATGCTATTGTCTTGATTAGGCCAGATGATCCAGGTACGGATAGAGGTTCGTTGTGCTTTCGGGCTTGCTCTAGTGTTTTACTCGTCCATCCGAAGGGTGGGAGACCTGGGGGCACTAGAGTAGTGACTTCATACAAAAGCATGGTGCTCGGGTATGCGGGATCCTTCGGATATGACCGTGCTCCATGGTGTGACTGGGGTAGACGGCAGGTGGTGACAGCCCTGTCCGTCTGGCGTTACAGCGGTGTTGCGTTTAGTGTACTCCCCGAAGTTTGGGTTCGGTGTAGGAGTTCATACAAATAGGTAACGAGACTGGATGTACTCCGGCACAAGACCTTCTCCCCGCTATCCCATTTTCCTGGCACCTGTAGTCCTAACCATGATCTAACATGACCCCAGCTTTGGATAGAAGCACTAGGACACCTAACCTAGCCTAAGCTCCAGCTGACTTGATGTAGGATAGAGTAGTTCTTTGTTTTATAGTTTCTCTCCTTTATTCCTTCCTCTTGGACTGTGGATGTGTGCCGTGTCACATTATCCTTGCTTATTCTTTATTTGTACTTCCCCTTGTTAGAGCATTGCCTATTACTTGAGGCACAATATCATGGTTAATGTTGAGTACAATACCTTTGCCGCTGCCGTCCTTTGGGACACAAATAAATGACGATACCCTTACTCTCCGGGTGAAATGTTACAACGGTATATCCGTGCGCTTGCGGATCCATATGTAATCGTATTGATTATACCACGAGAGTAGCACCCCTTTGGTGCAGTTGCTAGGATGGGTTCGGCGCCCTCATTTCTAGTGATTGCACTAAGGACCGTCAACAGGCATTTCTGGCGCTGTTGCTAAGTATTATCCAATCCTAGTGATTGTGCTAATAAATGTCAACAAGTATTTCTGGCGCCGTTGCCGGGGACGGCATGTGAACAAAGATATTATGCTGATATTAACTTAGACCTTGTACTCAGGATATAGTCTTTACTCTTTCAGGCTAATGTCACTTTATGTCTTCTTTTATTTTTGATTTGAATAGAAGACAGAGGTAGTGTATGACCGGTTTCTCCCTGCCGGAAAACTACACAGACAATCTAGAGAAGCTCATGAGAAGGGCACGACCTCGCGTCATTCCTCCCCTCACTATCCTCCCGGCACAGAAACCCATTTCGGAAGCACCGCTCGTTCTTGAGGCTATGGCTGAAAAAGACTCTCCGCGAGTTCTCCGTCCCCTCCACCGACAATGTGGTCACTGACCCCAACATCAATGTCGGGGACGTGAACTTCGAGCTCAAATCAAGCCTCATCAACATGGTGCAGGCTAGCCCATTCTGTGGCAAGCCGAACGAGGATGCAAATGCACATTTGCAGAACTTTCTGGAGCTCTGCGACACCGTTGTCATACGGGGTGTCGCCGCCGATGTTGTCAAGCTTCGTATGTTTCCCTTTTCCCTCCTGGGAAAGGAGAAACAGTGGTTTTATAAAGAAAAGGACATCGGCACCTGGGCCAAATGCTCCAAGGCATTCCTCATAAAATTCTTCCCGCTGGGCAAAACAAATGCCCTGCGCGGGAAAATTTCATGTTTCTAGCAAACGGGGATGGAATCCATCCCAGAAGCTTGGGAGAGGCTGCAGGAATACATCCTGGCCTGTCCTCATCACGGCATGGACGAGTGGCTCATCCTGCAAAGCTTCTACAACGGGCTCACAACAACATCTCGAGCTAATATTGGTGCCGCTGCTGGAGGAGCCTTCCTCGACCTGACCATAGCCAAATCCAAAGCATTTGTCGAGAAGATGGTCTCCAATCAGGGGTGGAGCGATGAACGACTCCAACCTCGCACCAAAGGCTTGCATACCGTCAAAGAGACGGATATGATTGCCGCAAAGCTGGACCTCCTAATCAAGAAGATGGAGGAAGGGAGCAAACAACCGATCCATGCTCCCGTTTATGCCATGGGTTTGCACTTCACGTGCGAAGTCTGTGGTAATGATTGACACTCGGGGAACGACTACCCTGAAACCCGTGAAGACTATGCTTACCTCAACAACAACAACAACGGGTACCATCCACAACAAGGAGGCCAGGGTGGAACCAGCCACGTCCATCTTTTCAGGGAGGTAATAACTACAATCCTTCTTATAATTCGAATTTCAATTCAAACCAACCTCCCTTGAGAGAACTTGTTCTTGGCCAAGTTAAAATCAACGAAAATATGAATAAAAAGCTCTTGGTCAATGACAAATCCCTGGAAAATTTAAATGTCAAGCTTGAAACTTTGTCTTCAACTCTTAAAAAACAGTTAAGTTTCAACAAAATGATCGAAACCCAGCTTGCTCAAATAGCTGCTTCGTTACCTGCTGTTGAGAGTGGGAAGATCCCGGGGCAACCCGAGTCTCCCGTTGA
Organism: Panicum virgatum; assembly: GCF_016808335.1. Classification (NCBI taxonomy): domain Eukaryota; kingdom Viridiplantae; phylum Streptophyta; class Magnoliopsida; order Poales; family Poaceae; genus Panicum; species Panicum virgatum. Next base: position 9,348,364 of record NC_053149.1, on the reverse strand, counting down.
AAATGTCAGCATGGTGTCTACTGGACGGGATAACTCGTCCCGGAGGCCACCACACAATAACCATGCAGGTAGGTACTATCCCCCAAGGAACGATGTTTGGGATGGCATGGTGGCAGCGGTGCAAGAGGATCCAGGGGTCCCCATGATCAGCTGCTCGATCTACATCAAACACTTCGAGCGATGCCTATGCATATGGGGGCAAGCGTGAATATAATTCCCAAGGTAATATATGAAGCACTTGAATATCCTGCTGTTTCCCCAATAACTATGCTCGTACAGCTTGCAGATTCAACCATTCGGTATCCCGAAGGGATAGCCGAACACGTTTTCGTACGAGTATGAGACTCCTTTGTCTTTGCCGACTTTGTGGTAATGGATATGGAGGGCGACCTCAGAGTCGACCTCGTACTTGGGCGACCTTTTCTAAGGTCTGCCAAGGCAAGGATTGATGTCGGAAAGAGAGAGATCCTTTTCCGTGTCGGACGGGAGGACATGTTTTTTAGGTTTAAGAAGAGGGAAGAGCAGTGCTTCATGATCCAACAAGACAGTGAAGGGCAAGCACTCTGGGGTGCGCTAGAACCCCAGCCAGAACAACGACCCTCCGCACCTAAAAGAAAGAAGAAGGAAAAGAAGGTGTGGCAGAAGGTCGAGAGTTCGGCCTCGTCCAGTTCTCCAGGACGAGCCGACGAATGGTAAGAATGATGGAGAAAAGTCGTGCACGTCAGACTTTAAACGACGTGCCCTTGCCAAAAGTAAATTGGTATTTATCTCATATTTGCTTTCTCCACTTTTCAACATTTTCTTTGCACCCTATTTGTTTTTCTCCACTACATGCTTGAAATTTTCAAAATTGTTTTCTACATGCTGGATTTTTTCTAGCATTTTTCCCTTTTTACAAAAGACCAAAAATATTTTCTGAGTTTTAAAATCCTTTGAGAAAAATAATTTGGACATCTTTCGAGCAAACTTTTGGCCGTGCACCATATTTCCAAAGTTCATAACCGTTGAGGAAGCATCTGGCCAAAGGTGGGCACCAGGGGACCCCACCCTAGGGTCGGCCGACCCCACAGGTCGGCCGACCCAGGGCCAACGGCTCCTGGGCCCCACCTTCTCCAACGGCTTCCTGACCGTTGTGCCTGGCTCCTCCTCGGGATCACTCGCCCAGTTTCCTTCAAATAGAGGTCGAGAGAGGGGTGATGAGCTCTCATGCTCACTCTCTTCACTCTCACTCCTTCTCACATATTTTTTTGCTCGGGTTTCCTTTGGATTTTGACTCAAGTCTGATTGCAAGAACACTCTCTCTTTCATTTCTTTGCTGCAAGATTAATCACATATTTGGAGGAACAACTTTCAGGTAGGAGTTTCATTTTCATTTCACTAACGTAACCCGAATCGAGTTGTTCTCGTTCGTTCTTGTTGCAAGCATTAGAGGTGCAGGATAGAAAATTTCCAGAGCTCTCAAGAGGATGACGAGGTTGGGCTCACCCCGTTCACAGGGCGAGTCGAGCTCTCATCATTCCCCCGAACCCGCACCAACACCGACCTTGATGGACTATGAGCAAGACGAACAAGATGAACTATTCGAGGAGCAAGCTGAAGAACTGCAAGCCGAGGACATGGAAATAGATGAAGATGATGCACCGTACCTCGACTTGCAAGATGACCACGAGCGTCAAGCCTATGCCATGATCAAGAATCGAAGCTTTGGTCATACCAGAGCCTTCGATCCGGACCTTCTCGAGAAAATAGGTATGGACGTTGACTTCGCTCGTGTTTGGCATGTGGTTGGATGGGATGGTTTGTGCCCGTTGAGGAGAATGGTTCTCGTCTCCTCACCATCCAGTTTCTTTGCACTCTTCGGGAGGTGGACGATGGTGTTTCTTTCCGACTTTTTGGAGTTGAATGCTATTTTAATTGGAGAAATTTCAGTCACCTCCTTGGTTTTAGCGCGCGCTTGCCAGTTTCCCTTGCAAAAGCTTGCCGCGATTTTGATCGACATGAGTTTTGGGGTTTGATTTCAGGTCAAGTTGTTCATGGCAAGTTTGCACCTCGGTGCAATGACATTCAAAATCCGACTCTTCGTTTTATGCACAAGTGGGTGGCTATCACTCTCTTTCCAAGAGATGATCCACGACCAGTGCGCAACGATGAGTTGATGATATTATACGCCATGGTCAACAAGATCCGAATCTCCCCCGCACAAGCAATGGTTAAGCAATGGCTCACAAATTTCCGGATGACGGGTCCTATTGAATGCACTTCTTTGGTTACCCGCATCGCATCAAATATGGGAATCTTAGACGGGAACCCCGTTCCTTTCATTGAGGAGCCCCGTGTTATGATCGATGAGGCGTACTTGGTTCAAGGCCACACGCTCAAGAAAGGCCTGGATGACTCCTTGATTTTTTTTCGCTTGGTTATGCAAATAAAATCCCGTTGCCAAATGTGGGGTATCATTTATATAACTGTCGTTCGCTAACCATCCCTCTTGTTCCACGATATAGTGTTTCTGGTCTTCCTGGCAGGGTTACAAGAAGCAGGGCCAGAAGGGAGGAGTTCATGCAGCAGCAACCTCAGCCTCAACCACAGCAATATGAGGCAGGAGGTTCGTCATGGCAGAGTGCCAGCTCCATCGAGTGGGCACGGTAGGCCTCAGGGCACCGGTCCACCAGTTCTAGCTCCAGTGGTCCCCCGCGACGTACAGCTTTGTCCAGAGGCTTCGCCACTCTCACTCGGCAGATGGGCGAGCTGAACATGCGCACCACCAACATCGATGAGTCGCTAGGCCAGCACATCAAGTCAACACAGAACTGGCAGCGATACACAGGCGAGAGGATCCGCAACCAGGAGCAGCAACAGCAATAATCCCAGGAGGAGTGGAGGGCCTACTACCGTTGGGCTGGGTTTAATCCCAACCAGCAGCAATGAGCCTGAAACTAGCTTGGGGGAGGACCCCCATGAGAGGTACCTTGTATCAAACTCTATCTTTACCGCTTTTCAAAACCTTGCATGAAACCAAACAAAAATTTGCAAAATTCTGTAAATTTATAAAAATTTGCATAACTAAAATCAAATAAAAATTGACAAAACCTTTAAAAACTCAAAAATATTTATTTGCTTTCCAGTATGTGTAGTAAGCATGTGTAGTTTTTCCTTGTTGAGATGATGAATAGTTGCTCTATTAGTTCCTTTCATGTGCCTAGTTACAACCTTGTGCTCTCCCTAAATTCTGAGTTTGGTGGCTAGATGTTCAAACCTTAAGCTTGAAACTTGTGGGTAGCGAAAAGCAGAATTCGAATCTAGGTTGTTGTGGGTTATGATATGGCTGAAAAGAGTTGCTATGATCTTCTCCTACGTGATGCTTGATATCCGGAGTATTTCTTTTCAAAAATACAAAAATAGAATAAAGTTCCTCGGTGATATGCAATTCCTATCCAGAGCCATATGAGTTACAAGTTTGAAAAGCCTTTTCTACATATGCAACTTGTCTTCTCATTGAGCTTTATCAAATTGTTGTCCCTTTGTGAGAATCACTTCATACGCCCATGATCAAGATCACGTACACGTCCACTCACATGCTATACTTCTACACCTGGAAGATAGTGAGTACATCCCCGATTCATCCACAAATAAAACTCCATGTTGTACTATGTTTATCTCTCTCCAAAGTTATCATTATGATGTATGGGCTATACAAAAAGAAATAAAAGATGCATACCCAAAGAAGGTATGCCACATGCCCACAAGGCATGTCAAAAAAAAGAAAGAGAGAAAAGATGCATACCCAAAGAAGGTGTGCCACACACCCACAAGGTGTGTCAAAAAAAAGAAAAAAAAAGAGAAAAAGAAAATATAGCCCGTACCAAAAATATTACAAGGGAGAGAGAAATCATATAAAGGAGTTTCATCCACCATCCACAAAAAATATCCACACACTTGCACATCTTGATCAAGGCTTATGACTTGTTTCTCCTTTGGATCCGGTCTTTGACTTAGCAAAATATGAGAAGTAAGTTTGCCATTATATCCTCCATACCTATAGATCCACCAAAAAGAGCCATTAAAAGTAGAATGAAAAAACAAAGGCACATAAAAAGGCCTTGGTGAGGAATGAAACACATTTGAGCGATCCGAGAGATCACCCAAGGAACTACAATATTTTTTTTCAAAAACTTTATAAAAACCTCCGGATTGATGGTTGAACAAAAGAGTGGTAAGTGGTACTCTACAAGCCGTTCTGACCCTCAACCGCCAAAGATGAGGATGATGCTATAAGCCCCACAGGAGTAAGGTAAAAGGTGCGAACAAGGCCAACTTATTCAGAATAAAGCTAAGAACACTCGGTTGTGCCTTGGGCATAAGTCAGGAATGCAACATTGTAGCAACTCCTGATGAACAACCTAAGTCTAAAACTTTGCTCGGGACGAGCAAAGGGCTAGCTTGGGGGAGTTGTTGACGGTGCTTAAGTGCCATTTTCACCCATCAACTATACTCAATAATAAAGGAAAATTACATGCCTTACTCACATATTTGTATCACTAACCTCGCTCCACAGTTGTTTTCGAGTTTTGTACATTTCAGATGAGCAAGAGTGGAATAAGATGAAAACACGCAGCAGACGCCACATAACTACGCAGAATATCGCATCCGGCGTCACACCCTTACAAAGAGGGCCCACATGTCAGAGGAAATGGGGCCTCCACGCAAGATGCACTAGAGGATAAGGATAAGATCTAACGAATCAACCACCCAGCAAAGGATCAGCACGAACGGCTGACAGGTGGGATCGGCCGAACCTGGCCTACAATAGGTTCAGGTGCATCTCGAGGAGGAGTCACGGCCAAGGCACCTGATCACCTTCCATATATGCGTTTGCGGGAAACCGACCTCCAAGTAGTATAAATAGGGCCTCTCCCCCCCGTCTCAACACACACACACACACACACACACACTTCATTCCATTCTCTCCAAGAAGGCTCTCCTCTCTCTTAGCTAGGTAGTGGAGCTACGCTAGTTCTCTTTAGCGAGCAAGTCGTCATCGGAGTCGTTGAGCAATCCTCGGCTCCTGGTATGGCTTTGTATCCTACTTGTCAGACTTCTATTCATAATATAGAGTTCTGCCATGGTTGCTTTACTATCTTGATAGTTCATCAATCCATGCTTAGATCGTTCATAAGTTATGCTACGGTCTTGGTTAGGCCAGATGATCCGAGTACGGATAGAGGTTCGTTGTGCTTTCGGGCTTGCTCTAGTGTTTTACTCGTCCATCCGAAGGGTGGGAGACCTGGGGGCACTGGAGTAGTGACTTCATACACGAGCGTGGTGCTCGGGTATGCGGGATCCTTCGGATATGACCGTGCTCCACGGTGTGACTTGGGTAGACGGTAGATGGTGACAGCCCTGTCCGTCCGGTGTTACAGTGGTGTTGCGTTTAGCGTACTCCCCGACGTTCGGGTTCGGTGTAGGAGTTCATGCAAAGAGGTAACGGGACTGGATGTAGTCCGGTACGGGACCTTCTCCCCGCTATCCCATTTTCCTGGCACCTGCTGTCCTAACCATGATCTAACATGACCCCAGCTTTGGATAGAAGCACTAGGACACCTAACCTAGCCTAAGCTACAGCTGACTTGACGTAGGATAGAGTAGTTCTTTATTTTATAGTTTCTCTCCTTTATTCCTTCCTCTTGGAGTGTGGATGTGTGCTGTGTCGCATTATCCTTGCTTATTCTTTATTTGTACTTACCCCTGTTAGAGCGTTGCCTATTACTTGAGGCACAATGTCATGGTTAATGTTGAGTACAATACCTTTGCCGCTGCCGTCCTTTGGGATACAAATAAATGACGATACCCTTACTCTCTGGGTGAAATGCTACAATGGTATATCCGTGCGCTTGCGGATCCACCTGTAATCGTATTGATTATACCACGAGAGTGGCACCCCTTGGGTGCAGTTGCTAGGATGGGTTCGGCACCCTCATTTCTAGTGATTGCACTAAGGACCGCCAACATGCATTTCTGGCGCTATTGCTAAGGATTATCCAATCCTAGTGATTGCGCTAAGAAATGCCAACAGGCATCACGACAAACGGGCTGTCCGGCCCAACAAGCGTTACGCGAGTGACAAGTGGGTTACTTTGTAATGGGCTTTTTGTTTGCTAGTCCCATGCGGCTCTTGGTGGCATGGTTAACCTACAATGTGTGTGTGAGAAAAGGGTGAACCAGAACAAGGAACAAATCGAGCGGCGGCGGCGGCGGCTACGATGATGGCTAGCACCGGCGACAAATTCTGTACCCTAGTATTCCTTGTAAGAAGTTGGTATCCTATCATAGACCCTAACAAGAAGTCGAACTCTGGCTCCGGGAGCCGTGATGATGACACAAGCAGCGACGCGTCGGACCGCCGCGGTGGTGCCCGGAAGTTGGCTAGGTCGTGCGAGAACGAGATGCTCGGGATGATCAGCTCCGAGGCTTCCTCCATTAGCAGAAGTCTGGGAGAGATCACAAGCGAGAACAGTGATGATAGGCCAGCCGGTGGAGGAGTTGGGAGTGGATCGGCTAAATAGAGCTGCCGAGAGCGCGGTCCCGGAGCATTTGTTCTAGGCGGAATAAACAGAGCGTCGCGTCGCTCCCAACGCGGGCGGCACAGGCGCTCCCAAATCCTAGTCGCCGCTCGCGCGGCCATCCTCCCCTCCGCCACCGCGCCGCCGCTCGAACGGGCTACCTAGAATCTCGGGTGGCCCGTGGTGAAGGCGGCGGCGTGGTTCCTTCCCCCTCTCCTCTGGTGGTTCGACACGGGCGCTACCATCTCGTCCTTCGGTGGGTGTTCGCTGGCACAGCGATTCGTGGCGGCGGCGATGGGAGGCCACAGATTCGGCGTCCCCCCGGCCGGATCCGGTGGCTGTGCGGCGGGGGCGCGCGCCTGTGTGTGGGGAGGCGGCGGCTGGCGTGGATTGGGGCGCGAGGAGCGGCGGGCGGATCTCCGTGGCTGGGAGGAAGGCCGGCGCGAGGAGCTGCTGGAGGCCGGGGCTGGCTGCTGCCGGTACTGGCCTCTACCTGGCTGCGGCTGGCAGGTGGCCGGCCGGGGCTGGCTGCTGGCCGTAGCCGTGGCTGATGACGGCGGGTGGTTGCAGCTGGTTGTGACCTGCTGCGGTCGGCTGTGGCTGTAGGCCGTGGCAGCGGCCGTGGCGGGCCGTGCCTGACCGTGGCCGTGACCGCAGCGGGTTGTGGCTGGTGGCCGCGTCCGGGTGCTGCCGCTCTACCGGATCTGGGCCATGGCAGCCCGATGTTGGTGGAGTCGAGGCGTGCTGCGCGTGGGCGACGGGTGCTGAGCTATGGAGGTGATGCTCCCCCTGTCGGTGTTTACCGCCAAACCTGCTCAGGGATACCCTTAGCAGTAAGGTTTGTAGGTAGGGATCGATTGCTCTGGAACTCGATGGTGCAAGGAACACATAGATTTAGACAGGTTCGGGCCGCAAGTTGTGTAATACCCTACGTCTTGTGTGGTGGTTTGTATTGCCTTAGGTGTTGATGTGTTTTGAGGGGATCCCTGCCCACCCTTATATATCCGGGGGAATAGGGTTACATGGAAAGTCCTAGCCGAGTACAGTTGGAACCCTACTACAATACAATCGGGTAGTTTCCTATGTACTGTAGCTAGTTCTACGCCTATTCGGGTAGTTACAAAAGAAGTAAGGTACATCCATAAGCTATCTCTTATTCTATAACATTCTATGCCTATAAACAGTCCCGCTGCCCCGGGTCTGACAAGCCCCCGAGCTCTTCGTAGCCGAGTCCTTCAGGCATTGAGTACTTGGCTGGGCGTCTTCGAGTACTTCAAGTAGTCAGAACATCCTTCTGGTTGCTTCTGGGCCTTCCTTCAAATACATCGAGTAGTCCTCCAAGTACTTCTGGTTGCTCCGAGGCTGTGAGGTGCTCAAGCTCCGAAATCTTTATCATATATGGTGCGCCAAGTACTCGCGCTCCATATGGAGTAGCCTCCGAGCCTTAGGTTGAATCGCAGAATCAGGATGAGGGTCACTTCAGTCTTTTTTCTTCATTATTTTCCAAAAAAATTGAAAAATAAATCTCCGATGCACATATCCCGCAGCCCCCGAGCCTTAAATCAAAATCCCTTAAACTGCGGGTAGCCCCCGAGCAAAGATTTGGAATTAAGGATTTAAGATGTGGCATCAGATTTTATTCTTCAGAATATTTGCATGATTCATCAGATCCGGTATCCAAAATGACCTCTTTTTGGATAAAAAATCCCAGAAAAATGATACGATTGGATATGCCACACTAATTGCACCCGAAATAACTTCAGAAATAAAACCCGGGATGTACGGCTCTTTACTGTATGCTCACGTGGGATTTTACTGTATGGGGAATCTGCATTATTGCATCCTTGAATGCGTCCGTGAATGCTGCCACTGTGGCGTCACGAGTTGTCCTCCAGTAAAGTCCCTTGTGGCTATAAAAGGTGGGAGAGAGGCCTTTGCCAGAAGCACCATCGTTTAGAAGCCATGGCTTGCATTTGGTGTTCTTGTTCTCGTCCTCCTGAAGTATATATAGTCTTTTCCAACAAAAGGTGCTAGAAGAGAACTTGCGAGTGTCAAGAGAATTCCCTACTACCACATCCTGCCACTCCCATGCTCTCATTGGATCCATTTTGGACATCATGTCCTTGCATATTCCAATAAGGCAGGTTCTCTGTGGACTGGTTGAGTCTTGTTGTGTCATATCCTTGGGATTGCCTATCTCTGGGTGCCCAAGAACTGACATCTCTGGTAAGGAGACTTAATCTTGTCACAACATATTCAGGGAGAAGAAGAAATTTCTCCGCAAGATGCTACAAGAGATCTTGCGAGGCGATTACTGTAATCTGCCTCCAAACTCTTGAAAATTTTCTCCCAGAATACGAGTATCATTATTCCCTTCATGTGAATAACATGTTTATACTTTGTTATGGCCTCGGGCCGATCTAGCTGCAGCAGGCGTCGACTAGAAGCTCCAAGAGATCCAGGCATAGTGCATGCAGGTCCGAGTCATTGTAAAGCTAGTTAGGAAAAAGTACTCGAGTTGTAATATCAAGTAGTTGTACTGAGTCGGGGACTTTCTTTTATCCTGGAATGTAATCCCAGTAGAAAATCGAGTAGTTGACAAGGGATGTGAGTATTTTCTTTTTCCAGAATGTAGTCTTAGAAAAAAGGAATGTTTTAGAAAATCCCATGTTTTGCGTGATTGGCAACGGTCTGCTGGCCTTTCGAGTTTTTACCATGTTGCCACCACCATTATAAAATGAAACAGTAACTAGGTTTTACCCCACTGGCCGCCATTCACTTTTACTGCTTAGATCTGTTCTTGCTCTCAAGCCCCAGATCTAAAGTTCTTACCCTTTCTTGCCTCCCATCCTCACTTAGGGTTTCCATCAGTGTATGTGCGTGAATCCAACCTTGGATCCTTAGCTTCTGCTGGTCTTCTGCCGCCGAAATCCATCATCCAATGGCGTCCTACCTTGGGTGAGGATCGTCGTATGAGAATACGGATGAAATCATTGCTTTTACTTCTTATCTGGAACGAGGATTGGGGTTTCCATGTTTGTTTTTCTTTTCTGGGCTCCTGTGTTATAACATGATCCAGCTTCATCACTTAACCCCCAATTTCTTTGTTCACATTTCCATCTTCGTGCATTTGTGTGAAGCTTTTCTGGGCATCGAGCCCCATTTTGAGCTTTTTCGATTTCTTTTCCACCTTAAACCGCAGTCAGATTCCTACGTTTTAGATGTAGTAGGTGTAACACCCCGGGTGTCTGCACAGTAATTAAATAGGTGTCTGCACAGTAATTGTGTATGTTTGCTATGCATCATGTGCTTGAAATGCTTAAAAAGGATCTTTTTGTAATTATAAAAGGCTATATGTGTAATTATGATTTTATGCAAGGTCCTTTCTTTAGTTATTTCTGAATATAGCTTTTGTGGAGGGTGTTTCTGCAAAATTTCAGTGCATTTATTGCATGGCATCCAATTTTGCTTGTAAGTCTACATTTGAAGTGTATTTGCTTTGAAAAAGACAAAATTCCTAGAATTCAAAATCCCTTCAATGATTTTAATTTTAGCTCTTGAATCTTTGGTCAAATAAATTTTTGCACAACATCAAAGTTGTAGATCTTGAAAAGTTGAACAACTTTCATTTTGGGCACTTTTCCATTTGAGCTTTGGTTTAAAAGTTATCAGTGGTTTATAGTTTAGTCCCTGGAATTTTTGGTAATTGCAAAATCGCCCTTATTTCCATCTCCCACCTCCCTGCTCTGTTCTCGCCGCCGCCCACCGACAGCGCCACCGCCGGTGCCGAGGAATGCTTTCCCGGCCATTACTCCGCCTCGCGCTGGCACCCACGCGTCGCACCGCTCCTCCTCCCCCTCCTGTTGCCTCGCGCTGGAGTTCCCCGGCCGTGCCACGCGCCCCGCAGCTTCCAGAGCCGCCTCGACGGCCGCCACCGCGACGCCGCCGTGGACAGCCCCGGGCAGAGCCTGCCGCCATCTCCTCACGTGCGCCCGAGCAATAAAGGAACCCCAGAAACGCATTCCCCTCGCTCTCTTGCTTTTCCCTCGCGCCCACGCCTCGGAACGCCGCCGCCGCACCACCCCGAACCCCGGCGAGCTCACCCCGCCGCGGAGCCGCCTCACCGCCGCTCCTCCGCCCGCTCTGACCCCCTAGCAAGCACCGCCTCGCCCTCGCGCAACTCCCAGGCCACTTCCCATCGCCCGAACCCCACCGGAGCCACCCCGCCGCCGTGCTCCGAGCTCGCAAGCCGCCGCTCGCCGTCGACCCGCCATCTCCGGCCCTCCTCTCGAGCTCCAAAGCCACCCAGAGGTGCGCCTTGGTCTCCTTAATCTCCCATGCCCCTTCACTCTCACCGCCGGCGCTCACCATCGCCGGATTTGGCCGGCCATCCTCCCTCTGTGCTTTTCCCCACGGCCGAGGACCCCGTGCTAGAATTTGAGAAACCCCAGGGGGTTATTTGAATAGCTCAAGACACATATGAATAGTGCCTTAGGGACTTCTTTGTGATGATTTTCAGTGATCTTTGAAATTCAATATCAATTCGTAGAAAATTCGTAAAATAGCAAATCTTAATGTTTTGGAATCCTCTTGAAGAGCTCTATGCAGTAGAACCATAATATGTTAGGCTTCAGTGGCAAGTTTTTGCTGTAGAATTTAGTTTGTGTTACTAGTGCATAAATATTGGCTGATTTTATCTTTTTCTTATCTACTGTGTGAAGCCTGATATTGCAATGACATTTTTATGGTGGTTTACTCATATGTATATGGTGTTGCTATAAAACTTTTGTGCTCAGTTCTTATGTGTAGCTTTTTATTTGATTTAATCCTTGTTTAATAGACTTTATTTATGATAAATAGTTTCTGTTCTTGATAAATCCTGAAAATATTGCTGAGTGTTCATATGGAGTATCTTAGCTTGTCCAGGAAGTTTGAGCTTCAGTTCATGGCTAGATCAGGAGCTAAAAATAAATCTTGCTAATCTGTTGTCTGTTTTGTTTATTTTATCATATTTATTTCTGTGTAGATAAAATCATGAAAACTTTACTGTCGTTAGATAATTTTGGTTTCAACCTCCTGTTAAATTTTGAGGTTCTGCTTTGTTCTAATTTGACCTGTATAATTCAAGTTTGTTCTATTTGCTGCCCGCATAAATGATTTGTTGTGATTAAATGGCTTCACGTCTTGGCATGATTTTTATAGGGTAGGTTGCTTTGTTCATGTTCTGTTTAGGGTAATTTTGGCAGCATTTGTTACAGTTTGTACTATGAGTAGTTGATTTGTTAGCAAACTATATTTTGTTTGTTATAAGAAAACCATCCCCACTTGTTTATAAAGTTAGTCAACTTCTTTTGTGCTGTTGATCATGATGCCTTGTGTAGTTAAATTTGATATTTAACTACTCTATAAATGATTGCCCATGTGTGTTTATAATACTATTCTTGCATTACATGTAGACACGACTGCCTTATCGGACGGGACGTACGAGCTGATCCCGGAGTCTGACGGAGGTGATCTCGAAGCTCAAGTAAACACTGCGGAACTAACTGAAGCCCCGAACCAAAGTTCGGAAGAGCCTAGGGCTAAAATAGTTAGCAACTACCGAGAAGGCAAGCCCCGGACATAACCTATATTTCAAATTAATATCATTTGCTGTATTACTTACTTGTGCATTTACAGTTCTTAGGATTTGAATTGAAACCCTAGATGCATGATCCTAGGAACCTATGTACTGAACACTAGACTTGAGTTCGACTACTTGCTAAGCTTATAGGACCGGTAAAAGTCGAGTGATTGCCTGTCACTCGCGAGCTTTATAGGAATTGCCTGTTTGCTTTCTGTTAACAATATAAGGACGACGGACGGGGTTGTGATCGATATCATAACTTCATGTGAGACCCCGTCTATGTTAATGAACTTGCTAAGGTCGCGGTGTGTGGTAGCGTTGGTTAAGTCTTTGAAAGTACTAGCCACATGCCGTCAATATGGTACGCGGCAAGCCTAGTAGCCGATTGGACCGGGGAGTGGATATACCTCCCACTCTCTCTTAGGGATAGGTTTTATTTTATGTTGCGCAACACTACGACTTCTAGGGACAAGGTTCGGCCTTGGAGCCCTATAGTCGGGGAGAGTGGCACTATCCACAAGCCGAAAAGAAAGGTCAACGGTTGTTTGGAAACGACCCGACGGTGTTCCAGACGTGTGTGCTAGGTTTATCCTTGCAAGGTTGAATATCGATTCAGAATCGTCCGCCTCTCACGATGAAATGAGACTGCTTGATCTCTTTGCCACACAGAGTAAGAAGAGCAATAATATTATGATCAATCTTGATGTTTGCTTAAAGTTCTACCATGATTGAATAGTTGTTGCTTACATAGAATGGTTAATCAACTAGAATCTTGAAAGCTAAAACTTGAAAGTAAGGACATACTCTTTATTGCTTTTTGGCAAAAGGAAAACCATAGCCTCACAAAACCTTGCATAGTCTAGTTAAAGTGGGATACTTATACCATTGATGGTTAAGTCTTGCTGAGTATTAGAATACTCAGCCTTGCTGTTGAAACCCTTTTTCAGGTATGAGTTTTGAGGATCAGATCGCTAGCTTGACCTACCCTTGCTCGTTGCCTCCTGGCTGGTCCGTAGAGTGGGATACGTCTGCGACCGGCAATAACTATGACGAGTGATACCATGCTTGGGCTAGCCTTGTGTCCTTTTGCAACGTGTTGTAGCCGTCATGTTTTATCTTCCGCTGTTTTAAACTCTGAACTTAAATTATGGTTTGTATGACTGTTTTACTTAAGTTGGCTTTGTAATACTGGTTTTAACTGGTTTGTAATCGTTACTATGCCCGTGTTGTAAAATTGTGGTTGTAATATCTCTGGACTCGCCTTCGTGCTGGGTATGCTTGTTCGATCCGAGAATCGGTGGTTGTATCGGGACGTTACCCGACAGACCAAGAATTGTTCCGTTTGAAGTGCGTTTAAGCTAATGTTGCCTTATTGGTGATGGCCTGTGCACTTGAGCTGGGATAATTTAGGCGGTTCTGCCACAGCTGGCATCAGAGCTACAAGCGTACACCAGAGGTGTTGGAACCTTAAAAATCGCTTTCCGTATAAAATTGGAACAACAGGGTATTTCGAAAAATTACGTTGGATTCGTTAAGGGTTGTGCATAGAACGTAAAGTCCTAGGGAATTTACGGGAATTACTAGGTGGCTATTTATGTATGGTTTATGTTATCTGACTTCCAGTACTTTACATTTTGTTAAACCATACTCACAAGCAACTCTTAATTCTTGTAACGACGCACCTACGTTGAGGTAAGAAGGTAAGGATCCTCAGTCAGCTGAGGGAGTTTGACCTTCCTGTCGGTGATGCGAGCCGAACGCTGCCCTCAAGCAGTGGCTTACTTGAGGTACTTCCAATATATCGACGATTAGTTGACTATATTGGAAGTAAAGTGTGCTCAGTCAGCTGAGGGAGTCTGACCTTCCTGTCGGTGATGCGAACCGAACGCTGCGCTCAAGCAGTGACCTACTTGAGCTGCTGCCAATATACCGACCTCGGTCGACTATATTGGGAGTAAAGGAACTTGTGAATACGCCTCTAAGTAGCGTATGATAACGTTGGCCATACGGCGGGAATTGTATGGCTGCCGCTTCTATAGTGAGCGGTAATGTTTGGGGACGCTTTCATGAGTGCTGGCATGAAAGGTTCAATAGATATATATATATATATATATATATATATATATATATATATATATATATATGTTCTGTCAATCTTCTGCAGGTACACTAACCGCGATTCGATAAGTTAAGAACGGTTAGAATGTATCGACTAGCTATATAGGGAGAGCCGTATTTATGTATGCCACCGTGCTAACCACGTAAGCCCAACGATAGTTGGCAATTGTTTATCTTGTGAGGACGGTCAGGACGTGCATGCATATCTAGTTGATGTTTGAATTGGTTCTTAGTGTTTGAAGTTGTTACATGAACTTTGTAAGGAGTTTCTGGTATGAATCCTGATAGATAAGTGTTAGTGTGCTTAAACCATAAGTGGGTTAGATTTCGATTTTAGAAGCATGCTTGTTAAATGCTTAGACTTTATTGGTTGAAAACAATGGTTTTGAGTCATGCCTTCATCCTAAGCCCCATCTTGTTGTTATAAGAATCTTTTCATTCCTTTGAATCTCAAATGATGAACCAGTACTGATTGTGGTTTATTATTTTCTGAGTTTGGAACCATATCATCTTTTGATTTAGAGTCATATTTGCTTTTCCGCAGTCTTCTTAAAACTTTATTTGAGAAGTCTTGAGATAATTGTATTACTCACATTTGAATCCTTTTTGATTCAGATGTCGACTTGTTCCCAGATCTTTTGGGATGAGGAGGGGAATGCTCATACCTGCTGTTTGTAATGGGAGGGTTTCCCAAGGATTCTTTGGGATTCACTTCGTATCTTCCACTACCCAGATCCACCCCAGTACACGGGACGCCAGTTTTCTGAGGAGGGAATTAAGAAGAACAGAGTTACAATGACCATTCCTCAGCACCCCACCTTGGAGTGGCCACCGATTGAGATTGAGGTGATTGGGTACCGTCTTGTCGATGCTTTTGAGACAGCAGCTCTCAAAGCAATTACTACTTTTTGTGAGCACCATCCCGAGGAGGTAGCTACATACCCTATCGGTTTGTTTCCAGCAGTCAGTGCTGGCAATGCAGAGTGGCTGTTCAGGGTCACACACTTCGGGCACTTAATTGGAGATGTAGCGGATGAGACGATTGAGGCAGTAGTCAGATATATGAATGCTCAGTCTCACTACCAAATACTCCAGCAGCGACACATGGACCAGGTGATAGACTTGGCCCAGAGTTTTCAGCGAGGCCTTCGTTTGAGGGATACTCAGATTCAGGGACTTCCGGATGCCGTTGCTGGGAGAGATCTGGCCATTGCACAGTTTGAGCATCAGGCTATGGAGCATGGTGCTGAGATAGAGCAGCGCAACATAGTTATTGGTTTTCTTCAGGGGCAGGTGAATGAGCTTCAAGCAGATTGGGCTGATGCTTTAGCACATGTTGGTATGCTCCAAGAGCAACTAGATGCCCCAGCCGAGCCTGCAGCAGCAGAAGAGGACCCAGAGGAGATTGAGGGAGTATCTGATTTAGATTTAGAGCACGCACTTGCTGAGCCTAACCCTCAGCCGGATGACTCTTCTTCCGGCAGTGCCTCTTCTGTGGGCAACCTCGACGACTTCTAGGCGCCTTAGACTAGTCCTAGATAGTTCGTGTTTTCTCTTGTTGTAGCTTATGTACATAGGTAAGAGATGTTGTAAAATAGCCCGAGGGAGCAGTACCACTTGTTGTGTTATATGTGGTAAGGGGGAGTGATGTTAGGTTGTAAGAAAAATGATACTTTGGGTGTAATATAAGTAGCGACTACCAGTTTGAAAATCATGATCTTCCTACCTACCAATTCTCTTCGTTTGTGCATTTCTAGGCTGTTTGATGAATACTAAAGATGTTACAAGTTTTGTGGCATGTGTGCTCATCAAATTTTAGCCTATTGAAATTGTGAGACTAAATTTTTAGTCTAATTACTCCTATGGTCTCTGTTGATTAGCAGAATAGCACATAGCAATGAAGAGTGAATTGCTAGAGTATATTCTTTACCCTTTTGCTCTCAGCGTTGAGTATCGATACGATGGAGCATGAAGCTATCTGACAGCTGACTTGTTCTGAGTTTTATGGGTTGCACACATATGTGTTATGCATATTGTGCTACACCGCATTTAGTTAAATTCTGCTGATTTTATTTTGAGATCCAATATATGATCATTGCATGTACCATTGATTTTGGAAGCAAGAAATATGTATCTAATGGATGTCTTCCATAATTACAGATGGTAGGTCATACTCGTGGAACGCCTGATGGCTTCGGTTGTGAAGCTGGCAGTGGATCTCAGCAGCCACCGCCACCCCCGTCGAATCTGGCCGAGTTAATGGCCATACAAACAGAATTACTTCGCCAACTAGTCCAAGGGCAACAAAATCAGCCACGCCAACAGTATGGAGGACGTGAGGCACAACCAGCGGGTTACCAGGAATTCTTTGGTACCCAACCTCCGCTTTTCAGCAAAGCTGATGACCCACTGGACGCCGATGCTTAGCTCCGTACAATCAA
The DNA here is from genome assembly GCF_016808335.1 of Panicum virgatum. Lineage (NCBI taxonomy): Eukaryota > Viridiplantae > Streptophyta > Magnoliopsida > Poales > Poaceae > Panicum > Panicum virgatum. The sequence continues at coordinate 9,331,619 of NC_053149.1, read as the reverse complement.
TTCCAAGTTTGCTTTGTTAGCAGTACCGTGTGTTGATGCAAACAAGGCCCACTTTGCCGCTCAGCAACTTCGTGGTCCTGCACGTATATGGTGGGATAATTATTGTGCAATGCAGCCTGCTGAACATATTATATCTTGGGAGGAATTCAGAACTACCTTCAGATCACATCATATTCCTGAGGGACTAATTGAAAGAAAGTTGAATGAGTTCTTGGCTCTAGATCAGGGAACCCGCACTGTTCTACAATATGCACAGACCTTCAATCATCTGTGCCAGTATGCGGGTCATCATGCTGATACGGATGCCAAGAAACATGATCGTTTCCGTCGTGGCCTTAATACCAAGCTCAAGGAACGCCTGAACCTTGTTCAGCCCAACACCTATAATGAGCTGGTCAACCTGGCCATTACACAGGAGGACTGTATTACTGCCCATCGTGCTGAGAAGAAGCGGAAGGCACCCACAGGACCCTCGAGTGCTCAGCCACCGAGGTATCGTCTAGTGCAGAATACTCCATCCAGGCCTCCACAAAGAAATGCCCCAGTGGGCAGGTTTGTCTTTAGGCCGCCTCAGCAACAAGGAGGATTCAGACCTCCAGTGCCTCAGCAACAGTAGCAGCAGCAGCAGCAATTTAGCCCAAGGCTGAATGCCCCACAGTTTAATAGTGGGAATAGTAATAATCGATGTTTCAACTGCGGCAGTACTTCTCACTTTGCCAAGAATTGTCCGCAACCCAGAAGGAATAATCCAGGGCAAAACTCCAACCAGAACAACAACAAGGGCAAGGTTAAGAGGCAAATGGTGCAAGTCCGGCAAGGGCGAGTTAACTTCACTACTCTTGCAGACCTTCTAGAAGGAGCACCAGTAATGACGGGTACTTTCTCTATCCACAATAAACCCGCAGTCATATTATTTGATTCTGGTGCAACGCATAGTTTTATAAGTGCCAAATTTGGAGCCAGAATAGGATTGGACTTTTGTCATACTAAGGGATCTTTTATGATAACAACTCCTGGTGGGAAGATAGCTTCCAATCAAATCACTAGATGTGTACCAATTAAGCTGGGTAGCAAATTGATAAAGACAGATTTGATCTTGTTGAACTTAGAAGGCATGGATGTTATTCTGGGCATGAATTGGATGACTACACATAAAGTACTGTTAGATATCTCTTCCCGAGCTATCGAGATAGATTCACCACATCAAGGAGCCACCATACTCTATCTACCACAACGAGAGTGCTTCAACTCTTGTGCCTATACCACAAAAGAAATTAAACTTGAAGATATCCCTATTGTGTGGGAGTATGCGGATGTATTTCCAGATGATTTGCCTGGAATGCCCCCTGATAGAGATATCGAGTTTGTTATCGAGCTTCAACCCGGTACCGCCCCTATATCTAAGAGGTCGTACCGAATGCCTCCAAATGAGTTAGCAGAATTGAAAGTCCAACTCCAAGACCTTCTTGACAAGGGCTTTATACGTCCAAGTTCTTCACCCTGGGGATGTCCAGCCCTGTTTGTGAAAAAGAAGGACAACAGCTTGAGGCTATGTGTTGATTATCGACCACTCAATGCAGTCACTATTAAAAACAAGTATCCTCTTCCCCGCATTGATATACTGTTTGATCAGTTAGCTGGAGCCAAGGTTTTCTCTAAAATCGATCTTCGTTCTGGCTACCACCAAATAAAGATCAAGCCTTGTGATATTCCAAAGACTGCTTTCTCGACCAGATATGGACTCTATGAGTATCTGGTCATGTCTTTTGGTCTTACCAACGCCCCAGCCTATTTTATGTACTTAATGAATTCAGTCTTCATGCCGGAGCTGGATAAATTCGTCGTGGTATTCATTGACGATATTTTGATCTACTCCAAGAATGAAGAAGATCATACTGAGCATTTGCGTATCGTTCTTCAACGATTACGAGATCACCATCTTTATGCCAAATTCTCCAAATGTGACTTTTGGTTAGACAGTGTGAAATTCTTAGGCCACACTATCTCCAGTGATGGTATATCTGTTGATCCAACTAAAGTACAAGAAGTGATGGATTGGGAATCTCCTATTTCAGTTCATCAAATTCGCAGTTTTCTTGGTTTAGCTGGATATTATCGTCGATTCATTACTGATTTCTCTAGAATAGCCAAGCCTATGACAGAGTTATTGAAGAAGGGAGTGAAGTTTGTTTGGAATGATAAGTGTGAAGAAGCCTTCCAAACTCTCAAAGCACGATTAACTACTGCTCCAGTATTGGCTACACCGGACAGTACCAAACCTTTTGATGTCTATTGTGATGCTTCTGGTACGGGACTTGGTTGTGTGCTTATGCAAGATAACCGGGTTATTGCTTATGCATCAAGAGCTCTCCGGAATCATGAAAAGAATTATCCAACACATGATCTGGAGTTAGCATCTGTCATTCACGCTCTTAAGATTTGGAGACATCATCTTATGGGAACTCACTGTAATATTTACACTGACCATAAGAGCCTCAAATATATCTTCACTCAAGCTGATCTCAACATGAGACAGAGACGCTGGCTAGAGTTGATAAAGGATTATGATCTAGAAGTGCACTATCATCCAGGGAAGGCTAATGTGGTTGCGGATGCACTCAGCCGCAAGTCACAATGCCATTGTCTATCTGTAGAACCATTCAATGAAACTCTATGCCAGGAAATGATGAAGTTAAACCTAGAAATGGTACCTCAAGGAAGTTTGAACCATATATCCCTTGAGCCTACACTTTATGATAGCATCATCATGGCACAATTACATGATGAAGGTATCAAGATCATCAAGGAAAAGTTATCACAAGGAGAAGCAAAGTACAAATGTTTTCGAGTGGATCATAGAGGAGTTCTATGGTTTGAATCTCGACTAGTTGTACCCAAGGATCATCAGCTTAGAAAGCAAATCCTTGATGAAGCACATCTATCGAAGTTTTCGATTCATCCTGGTGGTACCAAGATGTACCACGATCTTAAACAAAATTTCTGGTGGACTCGAATAAAAAGAGAGATCGCCAGATATGTGTCTGAATGTGATGTTTGTCAAAGAGTTAAGGCTAGTCACTTGAAAGTAGCTGGTACTCTCCAACCTTTACCCATTCCATCCTGGAAATGGGAGGACATCAGTATGGATTTTATCGTTGGCCTACCCATTACTCCTCATAAGCATGATTCTGTTTGGGTAATCGTTGATAGGCTCACCAAGACCGCTCATTTTATTCCCGTACACACAACTTATTCTGCCAAGAGATATGCAGAAATTTATCTCGATCAGATTGTTCGTTTGCATGGAATTCCTAAGACAATTATTTCTGATCGTGGGCCTCAGTTTATTGCACGTTTCTGGGAGCAAATGCAAGAATCCCTTGGAACAAAACTAATTCGTAGTTCAGCTTATCATCCACAAACAGATGGGCAAACTGAACGAATCAATCAAATCCTTGAAGACATGTTGAGGGCATGCACTATTCAATATGGCAAGAACTGGGTTAAATGCCTAGCACTAGCAGAGTTTTCATATAATAACAGTTATCAATCCAGCTTGCAAATGGCACCATTTGAAGCATTATACTGTCGAAGGTGTCGAACTCCTTTGAATTGGTCACAAGCTGGAGAACGCAAAATATTTGGGCCAGATTTAGTCTCTGAGGCAGAGGAGAAAGTCAAAGTTATCCAGGTTAATCTTAAAGCGGCTCAATCAAGACAGAAAAGTTATGCAGACAAAAGAAGAGATCCTTTACAATTCGAGGTAGGGGACTTCGTATATTTGCGAGTATCTCCTACTAAAGGTGTTCAACGCTTTGGCGTAAAAGGGAAATTAGCACCCCGATACATCGGACCATTTGAAATTATCGAAACTTGTGGACCCGTTGCCTACCGACTTCGTCTTCCATCTCAGTTGGCTGCCATTCAAGATGTCTTCCATGTATCGCAACTCCGGAAGTGTACCAGGGTACCTACTGAGATCCTTGAACCACAAGATATCGAGATTGAATCCGATCTATCTTATACGGAGTATCCAATCAAGATTCTTGACACCAAAGAAAGAAGTACTAGAAGGGAGAAAGTTAAAATGTACAAAATCCAGTGGAATCAGCATACTGTAGAAGAAGCTACTTGGGAGACTGAAAATTTTCTCCAACGAAACTTTCCCGACTTTCTTAGAACCAATACAGGTACCAAGTCTTTGCATCCTTTCTTCCTGTAATCTCGGGACGAGATTCCTTTTAGGGGGGAAGGCTGTAACACCCCGGGTGTCTGCACAGTAATTAAATAGGTGTCTGCATAGTAATTGTGTATGTTTGCTATGCATCATGTGCTTGAAATGCTTAAAAAGGACCTTTTTGTAATTATAAAAGGCTATATGTGTAATTATGATTTTATGCAAGGTCCTTTCTTTAGTTATTTCTGAATATAGCTTTTGTGGAGGGTGTTTCCGCAAAATTTCAGTGCATTTATTGCATGGCATCCAATTTTGCTTGTAAGTCTACATTAGAAGTGTATTTGCTTTGAAAAAGACAAAATTCCTAGAATTCAAAATCCCTTCAATGATTTTAATTTTAGCTCTTGAATCTTTGGTCAAATAAATTTTTGCACAACATCAAAGTTGTAGATCTTGAAAAGTTGAACAACTTTCATGTTGGGCACTTTTCCATTTGAGCTTTGGTTTAAAAGTTATCAGTGGTTTATAGTTTAGTCCCTGGAATTTTTGGTAATTGCAAAATCACCCTTATTTCCATCTCCCACCTCCCTACTCTGTTCTCGCCGCCGCCCACCGACAGCGCCACCGCCGGCGCCGAGGAAAGCTTTCCCGGCCATTACTCCGCCTCGCGCTGGCACCCACGCGTCGCACCGCTCCTCCTCCCCCTCCTGTTGCCTCGCGCTGGAGTTCCCCGGCCGTGCCACGCGCCCCGCAGCTTCCAGAGCCGCCTCGACGGCCGCCACCGCGACGCCGCCGTGGACAGCCCCGGGCAGAGCCTGCCGCCATCTCCTCACGCGCGCCCGAGCAATAAAGGAACCCCAGAAACGCATTCCCCTCGCTCTCTTGCTTTTCCCTCGCGCCCACGCCTCGGAACGCCGCCGCCGCACCACCCCGATCCCCGGCGAGCTCACCCCGCCGCGGAGCCGCCTCACCGCCGCTCCTCTGCCCGCTCTGACCCCCTAGCAAGCACCGCCTCGCCCTCGCGCAACTCCCAGGCCACTTCCCATCGCCCGAACCCCACCGGAGCCACCCCGCCGCCGTGCTCCGAGCTCGCAAGCCGCCGCTCGCCGTCGACCCGCCATCTCCGGCCCTCCTCTCGAGCTCCAAAGCCACCCAGAGGTGCGCCTTGGTCTCCTTAATCTCCCATGCCCCTTCACTCTCACCGCCGGCGCTCACCATCGCCGGATTTGGCCGGCCATCCTCCCTCTGTGCTTTTCCCCACGGCCGAGGACCCCGTGCTAGAATTTGAGAAACCCCAGGGGGTTATTTGAATAGCTCAAGACACATATGAATAGTGCCTTAGGGACTTCTATGTGATGGTTTTCAGTGATCTTTGAAATTCAATATCAATTCGTAGAAAATTCGTAAAATAGCAAATCTTGATGTTTTGGAATCCTCTTGAAGAGCTCTATGCAGTAGAACCATAATATGTTAGGCTTCAGTGGCAAGTTTTTGCTGTAGAATTTAGTTTGTGTTACTAGTGCATAAATATTGGCTGATTTTATCTTTTTCTTATCTACTGTGTGAAGCCTGATATTGCAATGACATTTTTATGGTGGTTTACTCATATGTATATGGTGTTTCTATAAAACTTTTGTGCTCAGTTCTTATGTGTAGCTTTTTATTTGATTTAATCCTTGTTTAATAGACTTTATTTATGATAAATAGTTTCTGTTCTTGATAAATCCTGAAAATATTGCTGAGTGTTCATATGGAGTATCTTAGCTTGTCCAGGAAGTTTGAGCTTCAGTTCATGGCTAGATCAGGAGCTAAAAATAAATCTTGCTAATCTGTTGTCTGTTTTGTTTATTTTATCATATTTATTTCTGTGTAGATAAAATCATGAAAACTTTAATGTCGTTAGATAATTTTGGTTTCAACCTCCTGTTAAATTTTGAGGTTCTGCTTTGTTCTAATTTGACCTGTATAATTCAAGTTTGTTCTATTTGCTGCCCGCATAAATGATTTGTTGTGATTAAATGGCTTCACGTCTTGGCATGATTTTTACAGGGTAGGTTGCTTTGTTCATGTTCTGTTTAGGGTAATTTTGGCAGCATTTGTTACAGTTTGTACTATGAGTAGTTGATTTGTTAGCAAACTATATTTTGTTTGTTATAAGAAAACCACCCCCACTTGTTTATAAAGTTAGTCAACTTCTTTTGTGCTGTTGATCACGATGCCTTGTGTAGTTAAATTTGGTATTTAACTACTCTATAAATGATTGCCCATGTGTGTTTATAATACTATTCTTGCATTACATGTAGACACGACTGCCTTATCGGACGGGACGTACGAGCTGATCCCGGAGTCTGACGGAGGTGATCTCGAAGCTCAAGTAAACACTGCGGAACTAACTGAAGCCCCGAACCAAAGTTCGGAAGAGCCTAGGGCTAAAATAGTTAGCAACTACCGAGAAGGCAAGCCCCGGACATAACCTATATTTCAAATTAATATCATTTGCTGTATTACTTACTTGTGCATTTACAGTTCTTAGGATTTGAATTGAAACCCTAGATGCATGATCCTAGGAACCTATGTACTGAACACTAGACTTGAGTTCGACTACTTGCTAAGCTTATAGGACCGGTAAAAGTCGAGTGATTGCCTGTCACTCGCGAGCTTTATAGGAATTGCCTGTTTGCTTTCTGTTAACAATATAAGGACGACGGACGGGGTTGTGATCGATATCATAACTTCATGTGAGACCCCGTCTGTGTTAATGAACTTGCTAAGGTCGCGGTGTGTGGTAGCGTTGGTTAAGTCTTTGAAAGTACTAGCCACATGCCGTCAATATGGTACGCGGCAAGCCTAGTAGCCGATTGGACCGGGGAGTGGATATACCTCCCACTCTCTCTTAGGGATAGGTTTTATTTTATGTTGCGCAACACTACGACTTCTAGGGACAAGGTTCGGCCTTGGAGCCCTGTAGTCGGGGAGAGTGGCACTATCCACAAGCCGAAAAGAAAGGTCAACGGTTGTTTGGAAACGACCCGACGGTGTTCCAGACGTGTGTGCTAGGTTTATCCTTGCAAGGTTGAATATCGATTCAGAATCGTCTGCCTCTCACGATGAAATGAAACTGCTTGATCTCTTTGCCACACAGAGTAAGAAGAGCAATAATATTATGATCAATCTTGATGTTTGCTTAAAGTTCTACCATGATTGAATAGTTGTTGCTTACATAGAATGGTTAATCAACTAGAATCTTGAAAGCTAAAACTTGAAAGTAAGGACATACTCTTTATTGCTTTTTGGCAAAAGGAAAACCATAGCCTCACAAAACCTTGCATAGTCTAGTTAAAGTGGGATACTTATACCATTGATGGTTAAGTCTTGCTGAGTATTAGAATACTCAGCCTTGCTGTTGAAACCCTTTTTCAGGTATGAGTTTTGAGGATCAGATCGCTAGCTTGACCTACCCTTGCTCGTTGCCTCCTGGCTGGTCCGTAGAGTGGGATACGTCTGCGACCGGCAATAACTATGACGAGTGATACCATGCTTGGGCTAGCCTTGTGTCCTTTTGCAACGTGTTGTAGCCGTCGTGTTTTATCTTCCGCTGTTTTAAACTCTGAACTTAAATTATGGTTTGTATGACTGTTTTACTTAAGTTGGCTTTGTAATACTGGTTTTAACTGGTTTGTAATCGTTACTATGCCCGTGTTGTAAAATTGTGGTTGTAATATCTCTGGACTCGCCTTCGTGCTGGGTATGCTTGTTCGATCCGAGAATCGGTGGTTGTATCGGGACGTTACCCGACAGACCAAGAATTGTTCCGTTTGAAGTGCGTTTAAGCTAATGTTGCCTTATTGGTGATGGCCTGTGCACTTGAGCCGGGATAATTTAGGCGGTTCTGCCACAGCTGGCATCAGAGCTACAAGCGTACACCAGAGGTGTTGGAACCTTAAAAATCGCTTTCCATATAAAATTGGAACAACAGGGTATTTCGAAAAATTACGTTGGATTCGTTAAGGGTTGTGCATAGAACGTAAAGTCCTAGGGAATTTACGGGAATTACTAGGTGGCTATTTATGTATGGTTTATGTTATCTGACTTCCAGTACTTTACATTTTGTTAAACCATACTCACAAGCAACTCTTAATTCTTGTAACGACGCACCTACGTTGAGGTAAGAAGGTAAGGATCCTCAGTCAGCTGAGGGAGTCTGAGCTTCCCGTCGGTGATGCGAGCCGAACGGTGCCCTCAAGCAGTGGCTTACTTGAGGTACTTCCAATATATCGACGATTAGTTGACTATATTGGAAGTAAAGTGTGCTCAGTCAGCTGAGGGAGTCTGACCTTCCTGTCGGTGATGCGAACCGAACGTTGCGCTCAAGCAGTGACCTACTTGAGCTGCTGCCAATATACCGACCTCGGTCGACTATATTGGGAGTAAAGGAACTTGTGAATACGCCTCTAAGTAGCGTATGATAACGTTGGCCATACGGCGGGAATTGTATGGCTGCCGCTTCTATAGTGAGCGGTAATGTTTGGGGACGCTTTCATGAGTGCTGGCATGAAAGGTTCAATGGATATATATATATGTTCTGTCAATCTTCTGCAGGTACACTAACCGCGATTCGATAAGTTAAGAACGGTTAGAATGTATCGACTAGCTATATAGGGAGAGCCGTATTTATGTATGCCACCGTGATAACCACGTAAGCCCAACGATAGTTGGCAATTGTTTATCTTGTGAGGACGGTCAGGACGTGCATGCATATCTAGTTGATGTTTGAATTAGTTCTTAGTGTTTGAAGTTGTTACATGAACTTTGTAAGGAGTTTCTGGTATGAATCCTGATAGATAAGTGTTAGTGTGCTTAAACCATAAGTGGGTTAGATTTCGATTTTAGAAGCATGCTTGTTAAATGCTTAGACTTTATTGGTTGAAAACAATGGTTTTGAGTCATGCCTTCATCCTAAGCCCCATCTTGTTGTTATAAGAATCTTTTCATTCCTTTGAATCTCAAATGATGAACCAGTACCGATTGTGGTTTATTATTTTCTGAGTTTGGAACCATATCATCTTTTGATTTAGAGTCATATTTGCTTTTCCGCAGTCTTCTTAAAGCTTTATTTGAGAAGTCTTGAGATAATTGTATTACTCACATTTGAATCCTTTTTGATTCAGATGGCGACTTGTTCCCAGATCTTTTGGGATGAGGAGGGGAATGCTCATACCGACTGTCTGTACTGGGAGGATTTCCCAAGGATTCTTTGGGATTCACTTCGTATCTTCCACTACCCAGATCCACCCCAGTACACGGGATGCCAGTTTTCTGAGGAGGGAATTAAGAAGAACAGAGTTACAATGACCATTCCTCAGCACCCCACCTTGGAGTGGCCACCGATTGAGATTGAGGTGATTGGGTACCGTCTTGTTGATGCTTTTGAGACAGCAGCTCTCAAAGCAATTACTACTTTTTGTGAGCACCATCCCGAGGAGGTAGCTGCATACCCTATCGGTTTGTTTCCAGCAGTTAGTGCTGGCAATGCAGAGTGGCTGTTCAGGGTCACACACTTCGGGCACTTAATTGGAGATGTAGCGGATGAGACGATTGAGGCAGTAGTCAGATATATGAATGCTCAGTCTCACTACCAAATACTCCAGCAGCGACACATGGACCAGGTGATAGACTTGGCCCAGAGTTTTCAGCGAGGCCTTCGTTTGAGGGATACTCAGATTCAGGGACTTCAGGATGCCGTTGCTGGGAGAGATCTGGCCATTGCACAGTTTGAGCATCAGGCTATGGAGCATGGTGCTGAGATACAGCAGTGCAACATAGTTATTGGTTTTCTTTAGGGGCAGGTGAATGAGCTTCAAGCAGATTGGGCTGATGCTTTAGCACATGTTGGTATGCTCCAGGAGCAACTAGATGCCCCAGCCGAGCCTGCAGCAGCAGAAGAGGACCCAGAGGAGATTGAGGGAGTATCTGATTTAGATTCAGAGCACGCACTTGCTGAGCCTAACCCTCAGCCGGATGACTCTTCTTCCGGCAGTGCCTCTTCTGTGGGCAACCTCGACGACTTCTAGGCGCCTTAGACTAGTCCTAGATAGTTCGTGTTTTCTCTTGTTGTAGCTTATGTACATAGGTAAGAGATGTTGTAAAATAGCCCGAGGGAGCAGTACCACTTGTTGTATTATATGTGGTAAGGGGGAGTGATGTTAGGTTGTAAGAAAAATGCTACTTTGGGTGTAATATAAGTAGCGGCTACCAGTTTGAAAATCATGATCTTCCTACCTACCAATTCTCTTCGTTTGTGCATTTCTAGGCTGTTTGATGAATACTAAAGATGTTACAAGTTTTGTAGCATGTGAGGCCGTCCCGAAAATTGGGCATCATTGTGAGGCCGTCCCGAAAATTGGGCATCAAGGCGCTTGCCTTTAAGAGGGCTCCTACGTAAGTTGTCTAAAAAACTTGTAATTGTAGGATTTTGTATGTGTATCGAGTAGTTTTTAACTACTTTGTCTTGACAGAGACACGCTTCTGCAGGCAAAAGGGGATGCTGAGGACAACTCAGCCCCCAAATCGGCAGTGGAGAAGCCCCCAAGTACTCCTGATATGAGTGCTCGTGATGTAGAAGACATGGCCGATGCCATGCTTCTGGACTCTCCACTTCCTGATGCTGAGAGGAGCGAAGAAGGGCTCTCGAGGGGTAGTGGAAGCGAGAAGCTTCCAGAGGAGAAGGATGGCGAGAAGCTTCCCGAGGGAGGCGACGCGAAGCTGCCTAAGGAAATCCCTACAAGTAAACTTATAAAGCCTTGTACTGATAGAGTACTTCTTTTTTGCTCTTAATTTGATTAAGTAGCGCTTTTCCCTCTAGATTCCCAGAATCCAGGGAATACTGTGGGGGTAATTGAAGATGCACCAAAAAGGGCGAGTTCTGTGGTGCAGGCGAGTACTTCCCAGGTCTTATCGGGAAGTGTCTTGCCATAAGAGAAGTTGAAACTTGCATTCAAGCTGCTGGGGGTAAGTAGTCGAATATTTCGACTACTTGCATATAGGTCGAGTAGTGTATACTGATCTTTTTGTGCTTTTTTGACAGGAGATAATGGAGCAGGAGGGTAGTCTAGTCCAGGATGATATAGAGCTGAATGCTCTGAAGGAGCGGGTAAAAATGATCTCATCCGAGAAGGCTGCCCTCCAGGAGAAGCTTAAGAAGCTCTCCAAAGCCAAGAAAGGTTAGTCTTTAGCATACATGATGCAGTCGACTAGATTATTCTGCTTGGTGTTTATAAGCTTTTCTTTTAATCGAGTACACAGCTTGCGCAAAATCTTTAAAGATTGAGGAAAGCTTGGTACTGGATCTTAAGATTCTTATGTACCGAAACACAGATAAAATTGAAAAGCTGAAGAGGATCAAGGAGGATTCTGACCGGGAGGCGGTGACAGCTATGAAGCAGCTGAAAGACCTGTCAGAGTCCCGGGACTCGATGCAACAGGAGCTCGTGGAGCTGAGGCAAGTAAGGGACGCTGCCCAAGAAGTGGCTGAGACTATGGAGATCCCGGAAGGGAATGAAGACGAACCGCTCACATTGGCAGGGAAGCTTCGAAAAGTACCTGAATGTTTTGAAAGGCACGTCTCCATAACCACTCGACAGTACGTGGGGCATGTACTCGAGTTGGTGAAATCTTACTGGCCAAGCACACGTCTTGATGCACTTGGGAAGGGCGCCAAAGCTGATTGTACTGAAGAACAATTCAGTCAGTATTTGGAAGAAACTTCCGTGGTGGCCAACCAGATAGTAGAGTCCCTGAACAAGCCCGAGTCCCCTTGAACTTGCTGGTAATTTGAGCTGGCGTGTAGGCCGCAAGTACTTTTGAACAAATGTTGAATATTTGTGTAATATCAAGTACTTGTTTTATGTTAGGATTATATAATCCTTTGGTGTGTCGAGCAATCGTACTCGAAAGTCATAAGTTTTGGCAGCATCGCGCCTACTCAATCATGATAGTAGATACGAAGAATTGTATCCGTATGTGCCTTAAGAGGCAAAGTATTCTCGAATAGGATCGAGTTGGATGGTTCTGAATCAATACTCTAGTACTGACCGGTTAGGATTGAATCCCGCAGGATTAACCAAGTGGGAAAAGTACTAATATCATAAGCCGTAGCTTAGTCCGAATTTCTTTGTGGAAAGAAATGTTTTTGTTAGAGCGGTGCTCTTATGGACTCGATTGTCCGATTAAATGAGGGGGGAACTCTTATCGAGTACTTAAAGGGTTTGGAGCTTAGGATGTTCTTTGATAGATGGGTGAACAGGAGACTCTCGACAACTACTCGGAGTACTAAGGAAAACAAAACCCTTTTTGTACCTCAAGCAAGCGAGTAACACTCGTCAAGTACTTGAGGCAAAAAGGGTTCCGTAGTTGAAAATTTCCTTGGAGTCTAAGCAAGCAGGAGACTGGTGTCCACTTATTTTAGAGTATCAAGAACTTATTCGTGCTCCATGAGGGATTTTCACAGTTGACCAGTTAGGATAGACCCCGCTTGGACATCCAGGTAGCATACAACTTTTTATGAAAATATCCCAGACTACTCGATCCAACGAGTAGCATGTCCTGTACTAGGACTGATTTGACTGTTAGGATGAACCCCATCGAGTTAACCAAGACGTAAATATTTTAGAAATATCCAAAACTTACTCAAGCGAGGTGAGTAAGGTGTCCTACCCAAGGACTGGAGTAGTTTTAACGACAGGTCTGTTAGGATGAACCTCGTCAGGTTACCCAAGACGAAAATGCCGAAAAAATATCCCAAAACCTACCCGAGCCAGCGAGTAGGGTGTCCTTAAACCAAGGACTGAAGTAATTCTTAGGACAAGTCTATTAGGTATGAACCCCGTCGGGTTATCCGAGATGAAAATGTCGAAAAGAATATCCATAACCTACTCGAGCAAGCGAGTAGGGTGTCCTAACCCAGGACTGGAGTAACTCTTAGGACAAGTCTGTTAGGTATGAACCCCGTCGGGTTATCCAAGATGAAAATATCAAAATAGTATCCAAAACCTACTCGAGCGAGGCGAGTAAGGTGACCTCAACCGAGGACGAGTAATTCTTAGGACAGGTCTATTAGGATGAACCTCATCGGGTTATCCAAGACAAAAAATGTCGTAGGAACACTCGAAGTAAATCATATAAACTACCCGATTGCTGCTCTGGTGCAGAGCATGGCTTTCAGAGTGGTGTTTGTAATGGGGTATTGGCTAGGTGAGCGAGTGCCAAGTAGTCGATTTATGAAGGAATCAACTTTTATTGGAAATTTATCGAGATTACAGGAGTTGTAAAATGACAGACTCTGACTCTTAAGACCTACCCCTTGCTCGTAGACACGAGCAATGGTTTACATAACTGAATAAAATTGTTCAGGGGATAAACTTAGTCGATACATTAATCGACTAGATTATTGGTAAGGTCTCCTTTAGGAGTGGTGTCCCAAGGGCCTTGCGGAGTGAGTTGCACTCGAAGATCATATGAGAGCTCTTAGAGTGCATGAAGCACTTGCATAGGAGCGTCTTGTTGATCCTGTCTCCGCCCTGAGATGTTTCTCCATGATATGGGGTGCGCGGTTTACCCTAGGGATGGGTACTTGCCGGCTTATGCTTCTTGAAGGCTGCAGAGGCCTTTACTGGGATGCAGTAGTTGGAAGAAGGGTTGTAAGCCTCTATTTCCTCGCTCTCCTTTCTCCTTGAGATGATAACGTTGCGTGCATCACGACCAACGTTGATCACGTTGCGGAGGTCGCAGTTGGAGAAGTCATAGTTGTCGCCTTGCTGTTCCTGCTGGCTGTTGGCGAGGCACTGGCTCCTAAACGCCCTTTTTTGGTTAAGCAGGCGACGACGCTCGTAAAGATCTTCTGCTGGGTGCTGCTCTTCCAATTGCACAGTGACCGTCACTGCTGGAGGAGGTGCAGGAGGATCTTGCTTGATAGTAGCTTGGGCTTCTATGATTGTAAGCGGAGTAGTCTCCATGTTGTACGAGAGATACTCGTCGAAATCATCAGAATTGTAATCGTCGAGGTTGAGACGCTCCGTGGAGTCATCCTTAGGTTCCTAAACCTCGGAGATATGAACCATGAGGATTTCACGGCAAAGATCTTGAACTTCTTGGTCTTGTTTGGTTGAGGACGGGTCTAGTGGAGTGCTCTGCTAGAAGGGCAGATCTGCTAGCTGAGAGCCGGAGGCATTAGGATCTTGTGTCTCCTTCAGGTGCACTGTCCGTCCTTTTGGTGTTGCATATATGACCAAGTTTGGGAGGGAGTCCTGATCGGACTTGGAATTCTTAGTCGAGTTGGACTTGACTTGTTTGCTGTACTGGATTAGGTCATTTAGATTATCCTCTGAGTTGGAAGAGTACCCGGAATCGGAGTCGGTTAGGCCACCGATTTTTGAATATGTGTGCTTTGGGTGAGCAAGAAGCAGGATGCCCATCTCTATGCGGAGGGCGTTCTCATTCATCCAATGCAGCCATGATTGCGTGGGAGTCAGTCCTTCAGGCTCCTTAATCCAGGGCTTGTCGAAAACCGACTTGCTGGATTGTTCTGGGGCTTTGGCTTTTCTCTTTTTGAATTTGGCCAGTTCGCAAATGGCGTCAGCATGTTCGGGTGGATTGGCCATAGTGTTCATGAACAAGTCGACATTGTCGGACCAGTCTTCGAGATCATCGAATGGTTTAAATTTGTCGAGACCGTTCATGAACTGATCAAAGTCCTGATCGAAAGAGGACTTGGAGGTGTCAGTTGTTTTAGGAATCTGACTGTGAGCAGATTTCGGTGAAGGGTTCTGAGGTTTCCTGGAGATAGACGGTCTCATCCGAACAAGCTGGGGGTTTGTCTTATCAGATGCCCCACATATTCCTCCTCCCTATTTTTGCTTCAATTTTTGCAGAGTGCCTTCGGCCATCTTAATGAAGTCGGCGAGCTTGGAATCTACTCGATCAATCCCTGAGAGTATATCACCCGACCATTTCTTTGGTGGGTTCAACGCTTCTAGGTTCTGCCGTGACGTAGATGAGCCAAGGGTGGATTCACCAAGTTTGATGCAGCCCTTAATTGATCGCGAAACTCGATTTACTACATCGAGTAGTTCTGAGTTGTTGATCCTTGGGCGTTTGATTGACTTGAGACAAGTCAAGTATTTTCCGAGGGTTTCAGAAAAGTGAGACTTTTCGGGATCAGAGTTTGTATCGAACTCGGCTAACTTGAGAACTCGAGTTGGAGTCGACACATTTTCTGCGTTATCCAAACCGAGCTCGAGTAGAGCTCTTTTCTCGTCGAGATCTGCAGCTTCGCAGATGTCGGCGGGTTGGAGTGTGATTTTCAGTTTAGGCGAGTTGGGCGTGACAAGGTGGCTGGAGAAGCCGCCCGATCCGTCAGCCGTGCATACCCGAGAACCGAAAACAAGGGTTGTGCCATCGGGCACGTTGTTGGCGTCGCTTGATCTGGCAATCGAATTCGCCGATGAACTCGCCGAAACCCCTACCTGGCGTGCCAGCTGTCGGTGTTTACCGCCAAGCCTGCTCAGGGATACCCTTAGCAGTAAGGTTTGTAGGTAGGGATCGACTGCTCTGGAACTCGATGGTGCAAGGAACACAAAGATTTAGACAGGTTCGGGCCACGAGTTGTGTAATACCCTACGTCCTGTGTGGTGGTTTGTATTGCCTTAGGTGTTGATGTGTTTTGAGGGGATCCCTGCCCACCCTTATATATCCGGGGGGATAGGGTTACATGGAAACTCCTAGCCGAGTACAGTTGAAACCCTACTACAACACAATCGGGTAGTTTTCTTTGTACTGCAGCTAGTTCTACGCCTATTCGGGTAGTTACAAGAGAGGTAAGGTACATCCATAAGCTATCTCTTATTCTAGAATATTCTATGCCTATAAGCAGTCCCGCTGCCCCGGGTCTGACACCCCCTCTCTCCTCTGATGGCAATATTGGTCCGGCGTCGCCTTGGTGGTGGGACTGGGGGTCGACTGGTGCTTGCTGGTGGCGCCGTGGTGATGCTTCGGGCGGTGTCGGGCCTCTTCCGGTTGAGGCGTTGCGGAGGAGAGGAGGGGCGAGTTACTGCCTAGTCCAAGTGTGTGCGACAGGCATGGTGCTGAGTCCGGCGAAAGCCTTCACTGACGATTGGTGGTGGCAGCGCCCTTGTGGCGCCGTTCTTCCTGCTGGGGGCACCACTGTGATACATTGTGTCCTACTGCACGGGGTCCTCTAGGGTGAAAACCCTGTCCATTTATGGACGTGCGACGGCGGCGCTATTGGCGTTGTGCCTTCCTTGGAGGCACCGCATCTAGAGACCCGCTTTGGCTATGCAGTGGTGGTGGTTAGTTGGCAGTGTTGCTTGTGCGCAATGGCAGAGGGGGCGCGCGTAGTCCGTGCTGTTATGGAGGTGCAGAGGGCCCATGTGTGCTGGAGGCCTTGAGTTGGCACGCATGGTGCGGTGGTAACTCCGGTGACGGCTAGACGGATGTGTCGCTCTCATTGCGGTTTCAGATATCTGAGTCCTTGGTAAAGGAGTGCGAGGTAGTGGGAGAGGCGAGACCCCTACGCAGAGTGGCCAAGATCAGTGGTTTCACCGGCGCTGCGACGAAAGTGTTCTTCTGAAGCTCCACTGGGACAGGGGGATTGACGATCGTCTGTGTGCAGCTTGAGGGGATAGTCCCATTGTGGAGGAGTTCGAGCTGCTGCTCAGGCCTGCAGCGAGCCGTGACATTTGGCGTGGCACAGCGTTGATGACGACGGCGCAGTTCGTGGGTGGCTTCTTTTGGTTCCTCTCCCAGGTTGTGGCGGTGTAGTATTTTGTTGTGTGCGTTGTTTGCGTGTGTTATTTGTGTGGTGGTGGTGTTCGCTTCGGCGCATTACATGACGTGGCAGTGCTCTTGCCTTTTATTAAAAAAAAAGAGCGCGGTCCCGGGCGCGTTGGGACTGTAGTGTGCAAATTTCGCACCCGAATTCGCGAGGTTGAATTGATGTCACTTGCGCTCGGCCCCTTGGCCGGTCACCTACCTTACTGAATGACACATTCCTTTGCCGTTTTCTTGCCGATTTGACGTGAAACTTTGGCAAACAACTCGGGCATTCCGCGACAGCCAGCCTTGCTTGATCCACAGACCTGTCCAGGACCCGGCTTGCTTCACCGTGCAGTGAGTTGTAACTGCCTCTTGCCAGAAAGGCAGAAACATCTGGGAGGAGGAGCAGTGCTGCTGAGATCAAGTTTTCTAGTCTGAATGATGGAAACCTTTTGGCATTCCCAACCGAACTGCTCGACGCACACAACGGCACGTGGGTATAATTAGCGTCACACGTCTCCCTCTTGTTGGGCCCTGCCTGTCTCATTGCGGGAAGCCAGGTTCTTCGTGGCTGGTCTTGGCTCCCGTCCTCCATATCACTAACCACCGATTAATCATGTTGCCATTGAGTCAAACCATCTCGCTGTTGCTCGTGGAGTCGTGGGCTCCTCCATATCCCGTCCACCGCGGCTGCTGCAACAGGGAGATCGATCACTGTCAATGCCATCGTCGGCTTCTTGCATTGCAGGTGCGTCGGGATCACCAAGGAGACCGAGCTTATATTAAAGACGCTCGTGGCTCTGTCGCACGGCCACATCGCACGAACGCGACGGTCCAACTGCCCCCCAGTTAGGCAGAAAAAATTGGGTACGGACCGTCCGCACCCAGCCTCCCGTGAGGACCCGTTCCTGATGATCAGCGCGTGGCCACAGATTTGATCCGACGCTCATGACCTTCAGGCTCGTTCGAGACCTGCAGGCTTGCGGACGCACGCATGCTGGCTCGGCTCGCAGCGCTCGGTTCCCACCTTTGGCTCGCGTGTCCATCGAACGCCCACTACGTCGGGAGCCCTAACATTTGGCAGCCGCCGCAAGCAAGGGCATTTCCATCTCTGATCGCAGATCGAACGCCACTACGCCGGGAGCCCTAACATTTGGCCACCACCGCAAGCAAGGGTGTTTCCATCTCTAATCGCACCAAGCAAGGGCAGCCGCCAAGCACCATGGCAGGAGAAGCTGATCCAGACATTCCAACCACTGCAGCCGTCATGCCGGTAGGAGGACAGGTGAAACAAAGCGGTTTCCGATTATCACCAATGGTGTCGTTTGTGCCTGCCCTAGCAAACGACAGGGAGCAGACAACACAGGTAGGATGCATCGTTATTTTAACATTATAGTGTTTCACAGGCATCTCTCGTTGATTATGTGTTATGTACTCTTCATTGATTTGTGGCCATATGCTAGAGTCCACAAAATTCCAGTGAAGACAACAACACAATTGTGCATGAAGCAATATCAGAGAAAGCACAAGATGAGGTAACCAAATTAAAAAAAATCACATTATGAATTCAGAGTTACGTAAATTTAATTTATATCACATTGTACAATAGGTGGTTCATGAAATTGGCCAAGATTTGATCGTTCCTGAAGTTGGTATGGCTTTTGATCCAGAGGAGAAAGCTTGCGAGATCTACAACACCTATGCCGATAAGGTTGGGTTCAGTATTAGAAAGAGTCATTCAAAGCTCCGAGAAGACAAAACTATATATCAGAAATATATAGTTTGTAGTAATGAAGCATATCGACGAAACAAGTCATCACATAAAGATATTACAAGGACAAGTTGTGAGGCTCGTGTTCAGTTCAATATTAGCAAAGAGGGAATATGGACAGTGCAGAAGGTTGTACTTGATCACAATCATTATCCTGCTAGTCCAAATAAGTTGCACAAGCTGAAGTCCCAGCGGCGTGTTACAGAAGCAGACAGGATGCTAATTAGTCAGATAAGGGAAGCTGAGATAAAGCCAGCCCAAGTGTATGAGTTCATGAAGGAGTTTTATGGAGGAGCTTTATGGAGGAGCTAACAAAGTCCCATTATCAAGGATGGACTGCAATAACGCAATTGGCCGCGAGCGCAAAAAGTACTTAGAATCCAATGATGCGCAAACATTGTTGGAATACTTGAAGAATAAGCAAATAGAGGATCCTACATTCTTTTATGCAATTGAAATAGATGAGGAAGATGGTCGGATAGCTAATTTCTTTTGGGCAGATGGTCAATCTATTATGGATTATGCATGTTTCGGTGATGCTGTGTCATTTGACACCACATTTCATACTAATAAGTTTGAAATGACTTTTGCTCCAATTCTTGGAACTAACCATCACAAGCAAACAATAATTTTTGGGGATGCACTGATATTTAATGAGACTATTGAATCATTTGTCTGGCCCTTTGAAACCTTCCTAACAGCAATGTCAGGTAAGCATCCAAGCACAATTTTTACTGATCAAGATGCAGCTATGGCAGGAACAGTTACTTATGTATTTCCAAATACAAGCCATCGTCTTTGTTTGTTTCACATATATGTTAATGTCGCGAAACATTTGGGGCATGTAATTCATAAGCATCCTGGTAAGTTTCTACCAGATTTTAAGAGATGTGTCTATAAAGACAGATCAGAAGCTATTTTCATCCAGAAGTGGAATGAATTATTATCTGAGTATAAGCTTGTGGACAACGAATGGATGAAAAATTTATATAATTTGAGGAAAAAGTGGCCGCTATCTATCGTGACTCCTTCACAGCTGACATGAACTCAACTCAAAGGAGCGAAGATATGAATAATGTATTCAAGAAAAGATTCCATAGGAGACTTGGACTTTCGGAACTCCTTGCAGAATGTGATAAGGTTTCTGCTAGCCTTCATGAAAATGAGTTAGATGCATATTTTAATTCACGTCGAAAGACCCCAGTTACTTACATCCCAAATTTACCCATGTTGAAGACTGCGGCTGAATCATATACAAAGGGGATGTTTTTGGAGTTTGAGGAAGAGTTTAAAGAACAATTTTCATTCTCATGGAAGTTGGTACAAATTGATGGGTCAATCTTAACATAAGAGGTTGCACATATGCACTCTAATCAGTACTATAGATATGACTGCTACATGTTCTTGCCGAAAGTTTGAATGTATAGGTATGTATGTACACACATTTATCAATAATTACCTATTGTTTCTAATATACTATGGGCATATGTAATTAAGTATTTATCTTGTAGGTATATTGTGCAAGCATGCCTTAAAAGTCTTAAATGCAAATAATGTGTTTAATTTGCCACCACAATACATAATGGGAAGATGGACAAAATATGCAAAAAGAGGATTTTATGTTGACAAACAAGAAAGTGGGAGTGAAAGTAACAAAACATGGGCTGCACATATCTCACGAATGGCGACATCCATAGCATTGAAGTGTTCAGTGTCAAAAGAACTTCTTCATGATTTGGAGAAAGGCATGCAAAACTTGGATTTGGAAGCAGATGCTTATCTGAACAAGATGAAAGAGAAGTATGATGAGGTTCCTCTAGTATCAACTGTCTGTGCAAGAGACCCATTGAAAGGCAAAATATCATTTAAAATTCCTCATGTGGTAAAAACCGCAAAGAAAAAACGGTTACACCAAATGTACTTGACAAAAAAACATGGAAAAAGCATAAAAGAGCTAAGAAGAAAGGTACTGATCCAATCTTTTTGTAGCTGATTTTGTTTCCATATTTGCTACTTCTATAGTTTTTCTTATTTTAATCTTTGCGTTTAGGAGATCCAAATAATGCTATAACAAATAAAGATGAAAGTACTGTTCCAGATCAATTCATCGTAAGTCATCAATTTGACTATTCATTTTCCCTATATTATTTACTTAAAAGGAATTCTTATGAACAATTTTGTATCTATGACACAGGACCTTGATGCTGGTGACAATGGTGAAACTAGTGTCATGTCAAACTTTACAAATACTTCAACCATGTCTTCCCCACTAGATGGATATCTTCCTGCGACAAAGCCAAACATTGCAAATTCTATGGTTGAGCAATCTTCTGACATACCTGCACCTTACATCCAAGGAGGATTTACAGATCTTTTACACGGAGTTCTGCAAGAAGCCGCAATGTCCTCATCTTCTAGAAAGTTATATTTCGATGAAAATATGTAAGTGTGTTCTGTTGATTAATATCCCAATTTGCATTATTCTTACTAGGTTGAGCTGCATTAAAAAAATGTAAAAAGTAGGAAACTGAGAGGAAACTACTAGATCCATGTACGGGCTAGAAAAGAAGATTCGTGCTGGTGCCCAATCATAGAAAATCAACAGGCACCACCATCCTCCGGTCCTCGCGGGGCGCTCCGACCTCCGGTGGTGGCGGCGGACATGCTCCAACGGCGACGGCGGCGAACGGCGAGGAGTCTAGTGGCAGACGAGCTCAGGGCGGCGGCGGCAGCAAGCGACCTTGGGAGCGGCGGAGGCGGCGGGCGACCTCGGGGCGACGGCGACAGCAACGGTGGGCGACCTCGCGGCCCTAACGGCGAGGGCAGGTGGGGGACGGGTGTTGTGCGAGATGCGGTGGGGAAGAAACGCGAGCCGAGCCTGGGAGCCAAGCGCTGCGATGCAGCAGCGCTGTGCGAGCCGAGCCAACAACACCGGGAGGCGGGCGAGCTGGTTCAAGCCTGGGAATTCCCAAGTACACGCGTCATAATTTGATTGGCCGTCCGCACGATGCCGGGTGAGGACCATTCGCACCCAATTTTTTTCCAGCTAGGTGGGCACCCGGGTATCGGAGCTATGCCGCGAGAAACATTACCATGCATTTCTCCACGGATCCGGCCGGTTAGGGGGAGTTTGGTGGCAAAGATAGAAATATCTAATTTAAAATTAAAATTTATCATTAAACTGAACAAGTATATTTGTACTTCTGTGCACGGTGGATCCAGTGGTGGGGTGGGGGTACCGCCGGAAATCATATAGAGCCCCCCTAAGCTCTTCCTGCAAATTTGTTGAGGAGGAATGAGGAGGGAAAGGGGGAGGGGAGTAGGAGGAAGAACAAGAGAGCCCTCTTGGCTCAATCCTACATTCGCCACTAAGTTATGTTTGGCAACATTAAATCTTTTAAGGTCTGTCAGTGCATAAACTATAGCTTTTCCCTTCATTTTTTCCCCTTTCAATATCGATGAGGTTAGAAACTTTTACGATATAATCCTTGTGTTAGTATTGGTTGCTCCCTCCGCAAAAAAAAATGGAAGTTATTTTTCTAAGTCAAACTTCTCTAAGTCCACTGATATCTGTCACAAGGAAATAGAGAAAAAAAATATTTTCCAAACATAACTAGCATTGCCAGTTGCATAACTTTTATTTATTGCAAACAACGGCTTATTGTTCGCGTGCATAGTCAAGAACAAGCACATACCACACAATAATGACACGAACTCACGACACACAATAACCATATATATGCTCGTGTATAGTAGGATCGGAGGACCGCATGACCTCTCGGTCCTGCATTTCCCAAGCTAAATTCGATCCAGCCCATGCTGGGATGCTCGCACATGCATTTAGCACTTTGGTCCGCACATGCCGAGGAAGGTGTCTGTGCACTTGAACTTGTTGCCGGAGTAGGTCTTCACGGCGACGCACTTCTTGCAGACGGGGTCGCAGTCCTTCCTGACGTCGTCGCAGGTGTAGAGCCCCGAGAAGGAGAAGTTGCAGTTGGTGCAGCACTTGAGCTGACCCGGGTTGATGTCGATCGCCTTGCTCTCGCCCACGGCTGCATTACATTCAGTACACATCTCGATCATGTATATGTCATCTCCAACAACCATAGATCGTTGTTGATCAAGGAAAAACTAACGACGCATACCATTTTCTTTTGCCACGGCTGCGAAGATCCCCATGATCAGGGCGGCCTGCAGGCACAGGAGCACCAGGAGCGTGCTGCTCTTCATGGTCGCTTCGCTTGGCGCTTCAGCTACCTGCAGTTTCCTGTACAAGCTTTTGTGTCTTGTGTTCTAGCTTGTTGTGCTGCCAATAGCGCGATGGAGAGGGCTCTACTTATAGGCGTCCAGATCTGAAATGCCATGCCGCCGTAGCTCTCTCTCTCTCTCTCTCTCTCTCTCTCTCTCTCTCTCTCTCTCTCTCTCTCTCTCTCTCTCTCTCTCTCTCTCCATCCAGACGGATGGATGGATACTTCGCATTCATGCATTTTGTTAGGCCAAACTTTGACCATGGCTGCGCGAGTCGTATGCCGCATTTGTTTTTCATGATCATGTCCAACCATCCTCATCAGCTCCCGGGTCCAGAATGGACTATCATACCAGCATAATTTATGTTCTGGCTAAACAGAGCTTGCTACTGTATATACATTAGCTGTAAACTTGTTGACCTTGCATGCATGTATGTGTTGAAAGGAGCTGTAAAATGGGATGTTCTGCCTTCCCTGTAGAGCAACTAACCCCGGTTTAATTTAAAAGTTCTAGCACGTTATGATTAGTTTGAGGAATATAATAGGGTGATCCATCACATTTTCACTCTTATTTTCAGTTTGGTTTGGAAAATGAAATAGGTTGATCCATGATTGTAGTTTATTATGAGTAATGGGGTTTTATCCCACACAAATTTGTGGGGTTAAACTCATCCTGTCATGCATTCCATTCTAGATGAGGTGATTAACTTAAACCTCATAATAATGCATCTTGTCCAATCAGGCAGTGCATTTTATTTTGTTGGACTGGCTAACTACCACTTGGTGAAGAACGGCACGTCCTAGAAAAAAAGAGCAGGTGATCATTTCTTTAAAGCATCATCAATGATATAATGGTTAGTTAAATGCAAGCAGCTGTGGAAGTCATCTTTTATAGTGGTGGATGCGTGAGAATAATGAACTATTCCTTCATCTAAAATGATACTACTACATATCAGGATTTAAATTTGTACCAACGAATTTTGCAGCCACGAGTGTTTTTCGGTTGGGGACGCCGTAAAAGTTGTACGCTGGTTTTCCGATCCAATAATTTTTTGAAAGACGCCGATTTATAGCTAGTTAAATTGTATTTTTAGAGCAGCGGAAGAGAGGAAAATCCAGAAATATCCTTTGACTGCCAATTCTTTGGCTGCTGCCAAGCGCCGGCCGTCGTCGCGTCGGCGCAGCTGCTCGTTCCGCTATCAAAGCCAAAACGTTTCACACTGCCTCATGAATGCACGATTGAGTATATAAAAAAATGCATCCCAGCAGCATCTGCGTCTCGCCGCGTGGACCAGTCAGCCATTTCTGTCACGTTGTGGTGGCCCCGAAGGCCGGCGGCTATTGCCTACAAACGCCACCGGTTTGACGCCGACGTGTCGTGTGGCATGAGCGTGACTGATGCCTGTCTAGCTGCTAGTTTTTTTTAGGAAGTCTAGCTTTTTTTAGGAGGTGTGCCAACTTTACTCAAACAGCGTAGGTAGTACAAATTCCATCAAAAAAATCAAAAAACCAAATATGTCTTCCTAATGATTCATAAATCGAGCTTCTAGCTAAAGCATGGGCATCAGTGTTCGACGCCCTCCCTTCATGGACAATTTCTGCTCTTTCGAAATTCGCCATACCAGCCTTCATCTCTCTGATACATGGCCGTATCGACCCATTCCAGGCCCTGCCATGCTTCGGACAGCACAGGCGCAGTCTGTGGCAATCCGCACCCTCCTGATCATGAGGTCCGCTGCAAGGGCTAGGCCTTCACGGCACGCTAGCACTTCCGCCGTCTCCGGGTCGGATATGCCCTTCATCACTAGGGCCGACGCTCCCATGAAAGCGCCCGCCCCATCCCTCGCCACCGCCGCCATCGTCACAATATCAGAATTCTTCGAAAGTGCGGCGTCGACATTTACCTTCATCAGGCCTTGTGGGGGCGGAATCCATTTGGCATAGCCGTCTCCAAGTCTGCAATAAACCTCTCTATGAAGCTGTGAGTGGACAACGGGCTCTGAAAAATATTTTCATGAATTGCCTTCCTCCTCGCATGCCAAATTGCCCACAAAGTTACAACAAGTCTCACCAACTTATCATGAGCGAGACCTGCTATTGCTTCGTGGATCCACCCGCGTGCATTGTCATCTTGTGCCGTTCCCGTGTCGTGACCAGCATCCGGTAAGCCGATCTAACAGAGAAAACTCCGGACTTCTCGTAATGCCAGGCCCAAAAATCCTCCTACCTCCGCCCAGACAGCGGAATGCTTCTGATCAGCTCGCCATCCATCGGCAGGAAGTGTGTGTCCACCGCTTGTAAGTCCCATGTAAACGTCAGCGGGTTAATCAGTTCACTGACCTTTCCCGGCGGTGTGTCATTGATGCAGCATATTGGTCGTAGCTGCCCATCCCTCGGAAGCCAAATTGAGTGCCACACCTCTGTATCTTCCCTGGTTCCAATCCTACGAATTAAGCCTTGTTTGAGCACTTCTTTGCCATCGACAATAGCCCGCCAAACTCTAGATGGAGAGGGTCCCAGGTCTGCGTCCAAAAATAAGTTGCTCGGAAAGTACACTACTTTGAGAACCCTTGCGCTATGCGAATCAGGATCTTGCAGGATCCGCCACGCCTGTCGTGCCAGCAGTGCAAGGTTGAAAATCTCTATGTCTCGGAAACCCATGCCTCCCATGTATTTTGGTTTGGCCATCTCCTCCCATGCGACCCAGCATGTCTTCCTTTTACCCTCCTTGTTTCCCCACCAGAAACTCCGGAGTAGATTGTCAATGTGCTGGCATAGCCCCCGTGGTAGTCTGAAGCATGACATAGAAAAAGTTGGGATCGCTTGTGCTACAGACTTGATCAGGACTTCTTTTCCTCCAGATGAAAGAGTCTGTTCCATCCAGCCTTGAACTCGCTTCCACACCCTATCTTTTAGGTACTTGAATGCCCCATTTGTTGAGACACCAACATCCGAGGGCATGCCCAGATACTTCTCACTCAATGCAACATTATGGACCTGTAAGGAGTCCATGACAGCCTCACGAATGCTCCCACTAACACCTTTTGCAAAATGTATCGAAGATTTATCCATATTAATCCGCTGCACAGAGGCTTGGCAGTAGATGTGTAGCACATCCTTCACCTGATCCGCACTCTCCCGGTTTGCCTTAAAAAACAGCAAGCTGTCATCTGCGAACAGTAAGTGACTAACCATTGAAGCCGAGGCTGCCACTGTGATTCCCCTGAGGTTCGATGACTGGATTCTGGACTTCAAGAGGCACGAAAGGCCCTCTGCAGCTAGCAAGAACAAATAGGGTGAGACTAGATCCCCTAGCGGATCCCTCTAGAAGGTACAAACCTCTCCTGTCGCTCCCCATTAAAAAGAACAGAGAAAGAAACCGAGGTTACCAATCTCATAATGGTGTCGACCCACAAACGATGAAAGCCAAGCCGTAACATAATAGCCTGTAAATAGCTCCACTCTACCCGGTCATAGGCTTTTCTCATATCCAGCTTGAGGGCAGCGAACCTGCTGTCGCGGGCTCTCTTCTTCTTCATGAAATGCATACACTCATAAGCTGTAATTATATTGTCAGTAATCGAGCGCCCTAGCACAAAGGCTGACTGCTCATCTGAAATAAGATCAGGGACACCTTCTTCAGCCTATTGGCCATCACCTTGGAGGCAATTTTATACACCACGTTGCAAAGACTTATTGGCCGAAACTGGCCTAGCTCCTCTGGGCTATCGACTTTTGGAATGAGCACAATACAAGTGTTATTAAATATTGATGGATCATCCTCCCCCCTCAGTACTCTGAGGACAACCGCAGTTACCTCATCGCCGCATAATTCCCAATGGCGCTGGAAAAAATGTGTTGGCATGCCATCTGGCCTAGGCGCCTTGGTCGGAAACATTTGGAAAAGAGCTATTTTTACTTCCTCCTTCTCGAAGGGCGCCAACAGTCCCTCATTCATAGCCGTTGTCACCTTAACAGGGACTGTGTTCAAAACACGGTCCATATCAGTCGTGCCTTCTGATCGGTACAACGTCTTATAGAAATCTGTCGCCATAGCTCCCATCTCGTCCTCATTCTCAGTGAACTGACCATTTGATTTCTTGAGCTTTGAGATTTTATTTTTCCTCCTTCTTTGGCTGGCCCTAAGATGGAAGAATTGTGTGTTCGTGTCGCCCGCTGACAGCCACATTATTTTGGATCGCTGTTTCCACATAAGTTCCTCCCTGTAATTCAGCTCCATAATTCTCTCCACCACCTTGATCTCTGCATGCGACGGCCCCACGCGCGAAGGAACTGATCTCATACGGTCGAGTTCCTCATTTAGCGCCTTCAACTCCTGGAGGACATGGCCAAACATCTGTGTATCCCACAAACTGAGACTCCCAGCTAAAGATGTCAACTTGTCATGCAATTCTCTAAGAGTATGCGCCTTCCCAGCGCCCTACCAAGTTCGAGCCAACATGGCCTCAAACTCGTCGTGAGACTCCCACATCACTGTAACATCCCGAAAATCCACAAAATAAATCACGCGCTAAGTTATTTTCAAAATTATTTTTTTGTCGTTGAGCTTGAGATCCTCCTAAAGCCCTAAACCCTAGATTCCGGAAACTTTTCCCTGTCCCGAACACCCGATGTCCCATCTTCTTTTTCACGCTCCGCGCGACGCGCTGCGTGTCACCCGACAATGCGCGCGTGGCCGACCAGCCCGCGGTCGCCGCCGCGGATTTCGCTGGCACGCACATGATCTCTCTACTCTCTCCCTCTTTCCCTTTTTCTTTTCATTTTCCATTTTTCCTTTTTCTTTTCCATTTCCTCTTTTCTTTTCTTTTCTTTCTCCTCTCTCCTTCCTTCTCCCTCCCCCCTTCTGCTCTGTCCCGCTCCCCCCCCCCCCGAACGCTGCTCGCAGCCACGCCCGCTCGCCACCCCGGCCGCATCACGCTCCCGGCCTGCCCACGCACCGCGCACATGCGCGCGCACATGCACGTTGCGACGCCCAGCCCGGCCGCCTGCCCCGCGCAGACGCCCTGCCCTCACACCACCAAAGCGTGCACGCACGTGGCGCTCGGCGCACCGAGCCGAGACGCCCGCGCCACGCCGTGGCCGCCTGTAACACCCTAATTTAAATTTCAGTATTTATTAATAAATTTAATTGGCCTTATTTAATTTCCTAAGGTTTATTGTGTTTAGTTGGCATTTAATCTAATTTTTGTTCCTTAATTAATTAAAAATTTATCATAGGTTTAAATTTTTGTTGCATTCATGCTGGTGCATAATTTTATTTGAGTGTGGTTTGAATTCAAATTCAAATTTGAATTCAAACTTTGTTTGAATTAGATTAAGAAATGAGAAGAATAGGAAATAGGAAAGGAAAATAGAAAGCCCAAAACCCAGCCCAACCCCAAGGTCTGGCCCAACCCACTCCCCTCCTTTCCCCCCCCCCGCTCGGCCCAGTCCGGCCCGCGGCCCATCCCTCCGCAAGCCTGCTTCCCGCGGCCTGCCTCCGCTCCACGCGCCTCGCGCCCGGCCCGCCCGCGCTCCCCGCTCCGCTGCCCCTGCCACCGGGCCCCGCTCACAGCAGACCAGCGCTCCGCTCGCCCGACCCCGTCTCGCTGCAGCCCGGGCCCGCCTGCCAGCTCCCTCTCCCCCGTTCCTTCCTCCCCGCCGCGAAACAAAGCCCGAGATCACCAGCGAGGACGCCGGGATCCTTATCCCGCTGCGCCCCGCCGCGATCTCCGCCCGGCCCCTCTTTTTAGCCCGCAGCCGCACCCCTGCGACCTGCCTCCAACCCTAGCCGCCGCCTCCGCGCCGCTCTGCCCCGTCTCGCCAAGCTCCGCCGCGCAGAGCTCTGCGCCGCCGTAAATCCATCACCCCGCTGCATCCCAGCCACAGCCAACCCCCCCGCAGGAGCTCCGCCCCGTGCTCAAGATCCGCCCCGACCTCGCTTGCCCCGGTCCGAGCCACGTCCGCGCCAGATTTTCAACCCGCGACCGCCGCCGGTGAGTTGCTCCGCCGTGGCAATTTCACGCCGTCGGAGCACCCCGGACCACCCTGACCGTCGTGGCTTCCTTGTAGGCACCCCTGGAGCCGAACCGAGGAGCCTAGGAGCCCGGAGACGCCCCCCTTCGACCCATCCGCGCGCTCCGCCCGAGCGCCGCCCGCGACCCTCGCCGCCGTCGCCCCGCCGACGCGACCTCGACCACCCCGCGCCCTCGGTGAGCCCCCAGCGCCTCCCTTGTTGTTTTCACTAGATATCTTGGCCCGTAGACCGCTTTAGCGCCTAGGACGCCGCACGCCGGCGATGCGCCGCCGCGCCTTCCGCCCCTCGCCGTGGCGAGCCCCGCTCAAGCCCGGCCGAGCCATGCTTTCGCCTCCAGTGGCTTGCGCATGCCACGTGGATGCCAACCGACCCAAGCCCGGGTCAGATTGACCCCCGGAGCGCCGGTTTGGGCGTCTCCGACGAGCCCTCCGCCGCGGGAGCCCCCTCGCCGGCGACAAATCGCCGCCGCACCACGCCCAACCTCCCTGGGCCGCTCGATCCCAGAAGCACGGCTCAGATTAGATCGGCGCCGCATTAGATCTCGGCCGCCAGATCCAGATCCAGCGGTCTGGATCCACGCGTACCGGTCAACGTCAGTAGGTTTTGCAAAAGAGACCCTGGATTTCATAGAAATAAACCCGCCGTCCTTGGTAGTTGAAAAATAATTCCAAAACCACCCCTGTTTTTACGTTTTAGACCCTGAACTTCTTTTAAATGGAACCCGCAGTCCACCCGGCCATTGCCCTTGGTCTTTTTGCACGCTATCCCCCTGTGTTTAATGTTATTTACGTTTTAGTCCTCGGTTTTAGCAGAAAAGACCCTGGAATCCTGTTTTTCTTACAAATAAGCCCCTGAACCTTGTTTTTAGCCTAGAAAATGCGTTTTAGCTCCGTTTTTAGCGTTCTTTATATCCACGCGATCGTTGTAACGCGTAGAACAGTATTAGAGTAGTTTAGTGTGCTGTTTTTATGTATTGATGTATTGTTTCTTAGTTTTTGTTAGTGTTTGCTTGTATGCTTATTCCTGTGCATTGTTTTGGCCATGTGTTCGTGAGTAGACGCTGATCCAGTTGAGGAGCCCCAGTACCAGTACCCGGAGCAGCCGTCTTGCGAGCACTTTGAGCAGCAGCCAGAGCAGTACGAGGAAGGCAAGTATAACATGAACAACCTATCACTTTAAATACAATTTCATACTGCATTTTAATACTGTATGCCTATAAGGATTTCCTAGCCACTTTATATCCTTTATATATACCTTTGGGTTGCATTTTGGTTAGTTGTGCTAGGTTGCTGCGCTATAACACACTCTGGTCCTTTTTAATTAATTTGATTAATGTTTTACTTGAACTTAATTCTGAGAGTGGCACTCTGTGTGGCTTGAGTGGCTCACTTCTCGCTAAAAGATGTTTTTTTTAGAAACATGGTTTAGGGTGCCAGCACGGTGCTTAGTGCTTGGTTGGCCACTCTCCATAAGGACCGGTTCATAGAGCGACAACCTGGGACAACAGCGCTACCACAAGACTGGAATGGGACGGTCTTGGCTTACTAATTAGGCCATTTTGGTTCGGGAGTAACTTACCGACGGGGCATGGGGGGTGGTGAGCTTCAATGGTGGCCAGGCTACGAGGCTGGTCTGTGTGTCTTGTACCCCCTCGAGGTGGTTACCATCGTTGCGGAGCCTGATTCCTTAGCGGTTACACCTTACCAACGTGTCCTTTGTAACGGCCTCGTAGTGAGTCGCTAGTCATCTCACCTAAGGAAGTGTGATGAACAACTGGCGTAGCTCACGACTTGTGGGTAAAGTTGTGCAACCTCTGCAGAGTGTAAAACTGGTATACTAGCCGTGCTCACGGTTATGAGCGGCCCAGATCCTCCTTTTGATTAGTGAAGTTATCTCCTTCCGACGAGGGAGGTGCTTCTCGGGGTTTACCTTGGTGGCTTGGTTTCGGTTTGGTTCCCAGTAGTAACATGAATAAACTTGATTAATTACTATGTAACTGGGTTAATGGTAATTCATCAACTAGTAGTAAATAGCTTAAATAAAATCTGCCAACACTTAAAAGCTAATGCAGTTGAGTCAGCCAGCCTAGAGCCTCATAGTTTGTGTTATACTTGTTGAGTACAAGTTGTGTACTCACCCTTGCCTCTTCTCTACTTTTTCCTCTTGGCTACGCTACTGCTGCTCAGTTCCTGCCGACGCGAGGGAGTTCGCTCAGCGCTTCCAGGACTACGAGGACTTCTAGGTGCTTCGTCTCCCAGTCGACGTCCCTGTGGCGCCCCGCTTCAGCTTCGGAGAGCTTTTACCGTATTTTGTACTTCGCTTCCGCTGTATCAGACATTTTGTCATTAATGTAATAAATAACATTCGTATTCGCTTTATTATATCTTTTTACGTGATATGTGCTATGATATACTGTTCATTCTGTTGTATATACGTGTGACCTGATCCTGGCACGTATATGATTGCTCGGTTTATGTTCTTTTATAAACCGGGTGTTACAGAGTGGTATCAGAGCCATATCGACTGTAGGACGAAGCCTAGATAGAACTGGTCGAGTTTTAGGACTTCTTCTCTCTAATCCTTGTCTGCTGAAACTATTTTACTATTATACCCCTTGACTTCTATGACCTTTACCCTTCTTGCCTTGATTTCTCTCTCTGAAGAATAGTTTCGTAGATTTTGGCCTGAATCAGTCATCTGACCACCATGAGTAATGGCTAGGTGACCTTTTATAATAAAACGATAGCACGTTCTGCGACGCGTTGTGTTAGTCGAGTCTTTTGTTAAACTCGGCTAAGTTGTGAAAATTGTCTGCTTGTTATTATGCTACATGTTTGATTTGGATTTTTGAATGATTGCGTAGCTTAGTAGTTTAATTTTGCTTAAAGAAAAATCACTCAGATGTTAAAGCTAACTAAATTAATAAAATGAGTTAGATCGTTGGGGGTAAAACAGTCAACTCTATCCTGTCTACTTTATCATGGCTGAGTCTTTTTCCGCAAAGAGTTATCATATCCATCTGGGTTTATTCCTGCAATATCCTTACTCGTGAAATCTTTTGTTCAAATCAGATGGTGAACACCAGGAGCACCGGTTCAGGTTCTGGCCAGCAGCAGGGTCAGAACAACCAGGGTACTGGGATCCCGATGCCTCCGCCTTTGACTCCGGAGCAGTACTTCCTAGCTCCAGATGCAGATGATGGCTACCCTGAACAACACTGTTCAGGCTCTTCAGCACGCTCACGCTCAGCCTCCGCCTCCTCCACCGCCGCAGCCTCGCGACAGGCGTGCTGAGTTTCTGAGGGGTCACCCGCCGACGTTTTCTCACACGTCCGACCCTCTTCAGGCTGACGACTGGCTCCGTGCAGTGGAGCGTCAGCTGGACATCGCCCAGTGCGATGACCGTGAGCGCGTCTTGTACGCAGCAGGACAGCTGCGAGGTGCAGCTTTGGACTGGTGGGAGTCCCACCCAGTGCACGACCGCGAGTCTCTCACCTGGCTCCAGTTCAGGGAGCGTTTCCGCAGCCACAACGTCCCCGCGGGCGTTATGAAGATGAAACAGAAGGAGTTCCTTGCACTGAAGCAGGTAATCTTAAATATAATCATTCCGCGGTTTCTTTTGAGCTAATGCCCCTTGTTCTATCCTTATGAGTCTTGAGTTAATCTTCCGATATCTATCTGTCTTTGTGAATTCAGGGGACTATGTCGGTCACGGAGTATCGTGATCGCTTTCTTCAGCTGGCACGCTACGCCCCTGCCGAGGTTGCGGATGACCGCAAGAAGCAGGAGCACTTCATGGAGGGTCTTGAGGACTACCTCCAGTACGCGCTGCTCAACCTCCGCTTCGACGACTTCAACCATCTGGTTGACAGTGCGCTCAACACTGAGCGTAAGCACTTGGAGATGGAGGACAAGAAGAGGAAGGTTGTCCCCGTTGCTTCCGGCAGCAACACTCGTCCTCGACTCCAGCCGCCCCAGCATTACCAGCAGCAGTACCGGCCTCCTCAGCAGTACCAGCAGAGGCCACCGCAGCAGTACCCGCCTCGACAGCAGCAGGCAGGTCAGGGCCCGAGGTTACCGGCACCTCCGGCTCGTGCTGCTCTACCAGCTCCACCGGCACCGCAGGCTCCACGTCCGGCAGCTCCTACCGGACAGCAGACTCCAGCACCTCGCGTCTGCTATCACTGCGGCCAGCCGGGGCACTACGCCAACACTTGCTCCCGGAAGGCGCAGGCGGGACAGCAGGGGCGCCCAGCTCAGCCCAGGGCGCCAGCACAGGGCAGGGTGAACCACGTGACGGCCGAGTCAGCGGCCGAGGCTCCCAACGTGGTTATTGGTACGTTCATGGTCAACTCCCATCCAGCTTCAGTGCTTTTCGATACTGGTGCTACTCATTCTTTCATCACCAAGTCATTTGTTGAGGAGCATAGTTTCTTTACCACTGCATTAAAGAACTGTCTGCTAGTTTCTTCACCGGGAGGGGAGTTGAGATCCCATATTGTTTGCCCCCGAGTCAGTGTAGCCATAAGGGGGGCAATGTTCAGTGCTGATCTGAGGGTGCTAGACACCAAGGGTATCGATGTGATTCTGGGAATGGATACTCTTGCCAAGTGGGGAGTCAGAATTGATTGTGCTCATCGAGCAGTTCACCTGACAGCATCTGATGGCCAAGAGGTGACAGTTAGTGCTTCAGAGCCTTCTGGATTTCTTCACCATATGGAGGCTAGACCCACGGACGGTATTCGCGTGGTGTCTGAATTCCCGGATGTCTTTCCGGATGATCTGCCAGGTATGCCGCCTGAACGCGCCATTGAGTTTTGTATTGATCTCTTGCCTGGCACAGCTCCTATTGCAAAGCGGCCCTACCGCATGGCACCTATAGAGCATGAAGAGGTCAAGAAGACTATTGATGAGTTGCTAGCCAAGGGCTATATCCGTCGCAGCTTCTCTCCTTGGGCTTTTCCATTATTGCTGGTAGATAAGAAGGATGGCTCGAAGAGGATGTGTGTGGATTATCGTGAGCTGAATGCAGTTACTATCAAGAACAAGCATCCACTGCCCCGTATTGAGGATCTCTTCGATCTGCTTCGAGGTGCTCGTATATTCTCGAAGATTGATCTTCGTTCGGGTTATTTTCAGCTGAGGATCCGCCCTGGGGATATTCCGAAGACGGCATTCACCTGCAAGTACGGGCTATATGAGTATACAGTCATGTCCTTCGGCTTGACTAATGCCCCGGCTTTCTTCATGCATCTGATGAACATGGTCTTCATGGATTATCTGGATGTCTTCGTGGTGATTTTCATTGATGATATTCTGATCTTCTCCAAGACCGAAGAAGAGCATGAGGAGCATTTGAGGCTCGTGTTGCAGAGATTGAGAGAGCATCAGTTGTATGCCAAGTTCAGCAAGTGCGAGTTCTGGATTGACGAGGTTCCATTCCTCGGTCATGTTATCTCTCAGGGAGGCATTGCTGTTGATCCGAGTAAGGTGAAGGATGTGCTCGAGTGGGAGACACCGCAGACAGTGAAGGAAGTCAGATCTTTCTTGGGCTTAGCTGGATATTATCGGAGGTTCATCGAGAATTTCTCCAAGATCGCGAAGCCTTTGACTTCTTTGCTGGAGAAGAATGTGGCTTTTTTGTGGACTGATGAGCGTCAGATGGCCTTTGATGAGCTGAAGAAAAGGTTGACTACGGCGCCAGTCCTGACTCTGCCAGACCAAACGAAGAGGTTCACGGTATATTGTGATGCTTCGAAGGATGGTCTTGGGTGTGTTCTGATGCAGGAGGGACAGAGTGATAGCTTATGCTTCACGGCAGCTACGCCGGCATGAGCTGAATTATCCTACTCATGATCTTGAGTTAGCCGCTGTTGTGCATGCTCTGAAGATTTGGAGGCATTACTTGTATGGGCAGCGGTGTGATATCTACACTGATCACAAGAGCCTCAAGTACATTTTCACGCAGAATGAGCTGAACATGCGGCAGAGAAGATGGCTAGAGTTGGTCAAGGACTATGATCTGGAGATTCACTATCATCCGGGCAAGGCCAATGTTGTAGCAGATGCTTTGAGCAGAAGAAGTTATGTCAACATGGCCGTGGCTTTCCAGATGCCTCCAGAGTTATGCGAGGAGTTCGAGCAGTTGAGTCTGGGCTTCTTGCATCATACCTCCAGTGCAGCATTTGAGGCAGTACCGACTCTAGAGGCAGAGATCAGGCAGCATCAGAAAGATGATGAGAAGCTGCAGGAGATCCGTGAGTTGCTCAAGAAGGGCAAGGCTCCTCATTTCAGAGAGGATGATCAGGGTACCTTGTGGTACAAGAACCGGATCTGCGTGCCTGATGTGCATGATCTCCGGAAGTTGATTCTGAGTGAGGCCCATGATACAGCTTACTCTATTCATCCGGGCAGCACGAAGATGTATTATGATCTGAAGGAACGTTTCTGGTGGTATGGGATGAAGCGTTCAGTGGCAGAGTACGTGGCTATTTGTGACATCTGTCAGCGTGTCAAGGCTGAGCATCAGAGGCCAGCAGGTCTGTTACAGCCTTTGAAGATTCCAGAGTGGAAATGGGAGGAAATCACTATGGACTTCATTGTTGGATTGCCTCGTACTCAGAAAGGGTACAACTCCATTTGGGTAGTAGTGGATCGTCTGACGAAAGTTGCTCACTTCATTCCAGTGAACACTACCTACTCCGGTGCTAGACTTGCAGAGTTGTACATCTCTCGGATTGTCTGCTTGCATGGTGTGCCGAAGAAGATTATATCTGACAGGGGGTCTCAGTTCACTTCTCGGTTCTGGGAGCAGCTCCATGATTCTCTGGATACGAAGCTGCGTTTCAGTACAGCTTATCACCCTCAGACAGATGGGCAGACAGAGAGAACCAACCAAGTGTTGGAGGATATGCTGAGAGCTTGTGCTATTCAGTATGGTACTAGTTGGGATAAGTGCCTGTCATTTGCTGAGTTTTCATATAACAACAGCTATCAGGCCAGTCTGAAGAAGTCACCCTTCGAGGCATTGTATGGCAGAAAATGCAGGACTCCTCTCTATTGGGATCAGATCGGTGAGAAGCAGCTCTTTGGCCCTGAGATCATAGATGATGCAGAGCAGATGGTTCAGGCTGTGCGAGAAAATCTGAGGATTGCACAGAGCAGGCAGAAGAGCTATGCTGGATGGCAAACGGAGAGACCTGACTTTCAGTGTCGGTGATTATGTGTACCTGAAGGTGTCTCCGATGAGAGGGATCCGCAGATTTAATGTCAAAGGGAAGCTAGCACCTCGGTATGTGGGGCCATTCAAGGTGCTAGAGCGGAAAGGCGAAGTTGCTTATCGCCTGGAGTTACCTCTCAGTCTCTCAGGAGTTCATGATGTTTTCCATATATCTCAGCTGAAGAGATGTCTGCGAGTACCCGAGGAGCAGGCACCCCTGGATGGAGTCGATGTCCAGGAAGATCTGACTTATACTGAGCATCCGGTGAAGATTCTGGAGACATCAGAGAGGGTTACTCGGAACAAGCGCATCAAGATGTGCAGAGTTCAGTGGAGTCATCACAGTGAAGCTGAGGCTACTTGGGAGCGAGAAGATGAGTTGAAGAAGACATATCCAGATCTCTTTGCTAGCCAGCCCAGCTAAATCTCGGGGACGAGATTTCTTTAAGGGGGTAGGGTATGTAACACCCTAATTTAAATTTCAGTATTTATTAATAAATTTAATTGGCCTTATTTAATTTCCTAAGGTTTATTGTGTTTAGTTGGCATTTAATCTAATTTTTGTTCCTTAATTAATTAAAAATTTATCATAGGTTTAAATTTTTGTTGCATTCATGCTGGTGCATAATTTTATTTGAGTGTGGTTTGAATTCAAATTCAAATTTGAATTCAAACTTTGTTTGAATTAGATTAAGAAATGAGAAGAATAGGAAATAGGAAAGGAAAATAGAAAGCCCAAAACCCAGCCCAACCCCAAGGTCTGGCCCAACCCACTCCCCTCCTTTCCCCCCCCCCCCGCTCGGCCCAGTCCGGCCCGCGGCCCATCCCTCCGCAAGCCTGCTTCCCGCGGCCTGCCTCCGCTCCACGCGCCTCGCGCCCGGCCCGCCCGCGCTCCCCGCTCCGCTGCCCCTGCCACCGGGCCCCGCTCACAGCAGACCAGCGCTCCGCTCGCCCGACCCCGTCTCGCTGCAGCCCGGGCCCGCCTGCCAGCTCCCTCTCCCCCGTTCCTTCCTCCCCGCCGCGAAACAGAGCCCGAGATCACCGGCGAGGACGCCGGGATCCTTATCCCGCTGCGCCCCGCCGCGATCTCCGCCCGGCCCCTCTTTTTAGCCCGCAGCCGCACCCCTGCGACCTGCCTCCAACCCTAGCCGCCGCCTCCGCGCCGCTCTGCCCCGTCTCGCCAAGCTCCGCCGCGCAGAGCTCTGCGCCGCCGTAAATCCATCACCCCGCTGCATCCCAGCCACAGCCAACCCCCCCGCAGGAGCTCCGCCCCGTGCTCAAGATCCGCCCCGACCTCGCTTGCCCCGGTCCGAGCCACGTCCGCGCCAGATTTTCAACCCGCGACCGCCGCCGGTGAGTTGCTCCGCCGTGGCAATTTCACGCCGTCGGAGCACCCCGGACCACCCTGACCGTCGTGGCTTCCTTGTAGGCACCCCTGGAGCCGAACCGAGGAGCCTAGGAGCTCGGAGACGCCCCCCTTCGACCCATCCGCGCGCTCCGCCCGAGCGCCGCCCGCGACCCTCGCCGCCGTCGCCCCGCCGACGCGACCTCGACCACCCCGCGCCCTCGGTGAGCCCCCAGCGCCTCCCTTGTTGTTTTCACTAGATATCTTGGCCCGTAGACCGCTTTAGCGCCTAGGACGCCGCACGCCGGCGATGCAGCCGCCGCGCCTTCCGCCCCTCGCCGTGGCGAGCCCCGCTCAAGCCCGGCCGAGCCATGCTTTCGCCTCCAGTGGCTTGCGCATGCCACGTGGATGCCAACCGACCCAAGCCCGGGTCAGATTGACCCCCGGAGCGCCGGTTTGGGCGTCTCCGGCGAGCCCTCCGCCGCGGGAGCCCCCTCGCCGGCGACAAATCGCCGCCGCACCACGCCCAACCTCCCTGGGCCGCTCGATCCCAGAAGCACGGCTCAGATTAGATCGGCGCCGCATTAGATCTCGGCCGCCAGATCCAGATCCAGCGGTCTGGATCCACGCGTACCGGTCAACGTCAGTAGGTTTTGCAAAAGAGACCCTGGATTTCATAGAAATAAACCCGCCGTCCTTGGTAGTTGAAAAATAATTCCAAAACCACCCCTGTTTTTACGTTTTAGACCCTGAACTTCTTTTAAATGGAACCCGCAGTCCACCCGGCCATTGCCCTTGGTCTTTTTGCACGCTACCCCCCTGTGTTTAATGTTATTTACGTTTTAGTCCTCGGTTTTAGCAGAAAAGACCCTGGAATCCTGTTTTTCTTACAAATAAGCCCCTGAACCTTGTTTTTAGCCTAGAAAATGCGTTTTAGCTCCGTTTTTAGCGTTCTTTATATCCACGCGATCGTTGTAACGCGTAGAACAGTATTAGAGTAGTTTAGTGTGCTGTTTTTATGTATTGATGTATTGTTTCTTAGTTTTTGTTAGTGTTTGCTTGTATGCTTATTCCTGTGCATTGTTTTGGCCATGTGTTCGTGAGTAGACGCTGATCCAGTTGAGGAGCCCCAGTACCAGTACCCGGAGCAGCCGTCTTGCGAGCACTTTGAGCAGCAGCCAGAGCAGTACGAGGAAGGCAAGTATAACATGAACAACCTATCACTTTAAATACAATTTCATACTGCATTTTAATACTGTATGCCTATAAGGATTTCCTAGCCACTTTATATCCTTTATATATACCTTTGGGTTGCATTTTGGTTAGTTGTGCTAGGTTGCTGCGCTATAACACACTCTGGTCCTTTTTAATTAATTTGATTAATGTTTTACTTGAACTTAATTCTGAGAGTGGCACTCTGTGTGGCTTGAGTGGCTCACTTC
The DNA here is from genome assembly GCF_016808335.1 of Panicum virgatum. Classification (NCBI taxonomy): domain Eukaryota; kingdom Viridiplantae; phylum Streptophyta; class Magnoliopsida; order Poales; family Poaceae; genus Panicum; species Panicum virgatum. The sequence goes on along the minus strand of NC_053149.1, from coordinate 9,292,554 downwards.
TCGCTAAAAGATGTTTTTTTTAGAAACATGGTTTAGGGTGCCAGCACGGTGCTTAGTGCTTAGTGCCAGCACGCCGCCTAACCTTCTCCTCGCCACGCTCGCACGCGCCTGCACCCGGCCACCTCCACGCGCTCCACGCGCACGCCACCGGGCCGCCATCTCCGCAGCGCCGCCCGCCGCTGGCGCCCTGCCCTGCTACTGCTCCCACGTGCGGCGCCCCGCCACCACCGCTGCCACTTCCTGTGCTCGCACAGCGCCGCCTGCGCCGCTCGCCGCCTGCCTGAGGCGTCGCGTCACCAGTGCGCGCCTCGCCACCCACGCTGCTCCGCTCCGCGACGCCGAGCCCCATTAACACCGCCCCGCACCGCTCGCCGGCCTCCTCACCGACCAACACCGCTCCACCGCCTCATTTCGCCTATAAAAGGGCCACCCGCGTCGTCCTTCACCTCCACGACCGCCACTGCCGCTCCTAGCCTTCTTCCCGGCCCTGCAGCACCGCCGCCACACACACACCTCCGCCGCCGCCATCGGTCTCTGTGGCCAAGCCGCCCCACTACACCCCAGCTCGCGCTAGGTAGGGGAAACGGACCCTCTCCTCCTCCTCTCCCTCTTTCCCCCACTCTCTGGCCGCCGCCATGCTCCACAACGCCGCTGCCACAGCGCCGCCACTCGCCACCCGCCGGTCCCCGTGACGCCGCCGCCTCACTGTGCCCCGGCCCAAATCGTGGTGGGGGATCAATTCCCTACGCCGCCCTCCTCCTTCTCCCTCCCGCTGCGGCCGACGCCGGGGCTCGGACCGGCCGGATTGACCGCCGCCGATGCCCTAGCGCCCCCTCCCCTGTTTCCCGGTCGAAAGGAAGGGGATAAAGGGTTGTTTTGCCCTTAAGCCCCTCCCATTTCCTCTATTCAGTAAAGAGCCCCCACCATTTTAAGCCTTTTTGCAAAATAAGCCCCTCCTTGTGTTATAATTCAAAATAAATCCTTTCCCATATAAACATATTTCTAACTGAACCCCTGACCCTTTTTAGAATGACCCAAATAGTTTCTAAAATACAAACCAAGCCCCTGCCTTCTCAAATATAATTACAAACAAGTCCCTGGACCCTTATTTAACCCCTAAACCTGTATATAACCTATCATTTCATGCGCCAAACAACCTCCGATTAATCCGAAACTTTAACACGCCTTTCATAACATAGTTTTGACCGTGACATTAGGAAACCACCCAAAGATATTACTCCGGACTCCATAACTTAATTGTTTCCGATTCGAGCTCAACAATAAAACTTCTATTTCTGTTTCTTGATTGTGTGCATGTTTGTATGCGTCGTAGATCACGGTGTGAACGAGGGAGAACCCGTCGACGAGCAGTATTGTGAGCAGGCGAACGAGGACCAGTTTCACGACCCCGAACTCGAAGGATAGTGCTTCGATCAGGACCTCCCGGAAGGATTTGAAGACGGCAAGTTCCATCCCATCCTTTGATGCATGCTTTTGTCCTAGTTTTTATAAACACAACCTATTGGCCTGTTTTACAAAATTGCATATGTTTTGCCTGCTGAAAACACGGTTGGATAGCCACCCCTTGATTTGTTATAACCATTCCTTGACCACCTAGGTTAATGTCTGAATGTGTTGTTTGGACGTTAATCACTGCTAGAACGCTTAAAACCTCATACGCAATACAACTTGTTTTATAAAGAAAATGTGTGTGTGGGGGGGAAGGGATAAAAGTGGAAATTTTCGAAAGATGAGTCAAGACGAGATGGATGGCATTTCTGTGTGATTTGCCGTTTGGTGTGCTTGTGCCTGTGTGGCAGAGCAAGGAAGGGAGATATCCATCTTGTCACCACTAAGGACCGAGTTGGTGTGTTATCTCACCTAACTCCACTATCGTGCAAACCACTCGACCGTTGAATGGGCAACGGCTTAGCATAAACCCCACTAGTTAGTCTGATAGCCATCAGAAGAGCTGAGAGCAACGGGTGATCAAGGAGAAGGGATTAGCTCTGTATGACTTATGCCCCGATTACAACCTCTGTGATAGGTCAATGACCCCTTGGTGCATCCCGTGATGGATAGTCAGGTCTAGCTAAGGTGGGTAATGGCTTTGTTGGGATCTGCACCGACACTAAGGTGATCGAGTTGCGGTACCCCGCTTGTGGGTAAAGTTGCACACCTCTGCAGAGTTAAGAATCTATTCGAATAGCCATGCCCACGGTACTGGGCGAGTTACGGTGTGGTCACATAACTATGTTTATTTTGGGTTGGGTTGGAGTGAGTTGTTTCGGAAATGTGTCCGGCAGTTGTGCCGTGTGCTACGGCAGATGAGGAGTCCGGTAGCAGTTTAAAACTTGGATCCTGTGTGGATCAACCCTCCGTGTTACTCGGTACAAGAAAACTGGTTTTGGAAATGTCATTCTTCCAAATGAACCCTTGCATAAAATATTGCTTTCTGCAAAAGTAAACCTTAACCTTATCCTTAAATTACACTATGCATTATACTCTGTTTATTCCCCCTCCGTGGGTGTGGTTGGACTTGCTGAGTACGTTTGTACTCACCCCATTCTAAATTTTTACAGAGGAAGACCCCGACTTTGTTCCAGAGGACGTTGAGTAGGGTACTGTCCTGCACCCAGCCTTGCCTGTGGATTAGGGTCACCCGCAGGAGATACCGCATGGTGCAAGACTCTGATGACCCCCCCCTTTTTATATTTAATATTGTTGTGTGGGTGTGGGTTGTAATCCTCGCAATAGTGGCGCTTCTCTGCTTACTACCGCGTAGAGTTGTACGGTGATGAACCATCTGATGTAATAAATGTGTCATCAGCCTCCTGGGACTGATGTTTGTATCACATTTAAGTCTTCTCTCATGAGGGGACACTTCAATCACCTCATATCTAAACATCTTCTTCCTGTGTTTCCTTCTTCACCGCTCCACCTCCCTATCCCAGCGGAGGAGGATGGGGTCATGGTCTGAGGCAGCAGCAGTGAGGTGCGACACCTGTGCAAGAGGAAAACGAGAACATCAATCTGCAGTCGCTAGTGCTCTGTCCAGCCTCACGCGGCTGAAAGTTCCTCCTGCCACTTTCTTCTCGAAAGTCCACTTCCGACCCACAAAACCAAGGTTGTACAAACCACAAATGTCAACCATCTCCCGGAACCCCTCGATGTGCGCCCGGCTTCGTTCTTGCACCCCTGAGTGCTCATCTCTATGCAAGACCTCATTAAAATCGCCAATACAGACCCATGGTAAATTAGATGATGCCTTGATAAATTTCAACATATCCCATGTCTTATGGCGCTATGCAACCTGTGCCTCGCCATAAACACACGTCAACCTCCAGGGGTCATGCCCATTCTCCGTAACAATAGCATCAATATGGTACTGGGAGAACGGTAAGATCTCAACTCTAGTATTATTGTTCCAGTAGATACCGAGTCCACCACTGCGGCCAGCACTACTTACAGCAAAAGCATTATCATACCCTAGAGTATTCTTCGGACCTTCTACCCGTGCCTTGTGCACCTAAGTTTCGAGCACACACAGCACGGTCGGGGCAACCTTCTTCGCGAGATCGCGAAGTTCCTTCATCGTCGAGGCGTTGCCCAATCCTCGACAGTTCCAACTTAAGCAACTCATTGCTCCTGGCGGCGCTCCGACATGGAGCCCGCCTCATCGTGTGAAAATTCACCCCCCTGTGCTCGTCGTGCTCTTCTTCCTGTCTCTCGGCAAGACGTACACTGCAGCCATCCATTTGATCACCGGTAAAACCGCGCTGTCATCCTTCGTTAGCAACACCCCCTCTCGTTCCGTCTCACTGAGGCAGAGCTTCTGCTCCTCCACCTCGACGTACTGCTTCCCTATCTTCGTGCGCGAAAGTCCCGCCGCCATGGTCACTCTCATCCTCACAGATCGAAAACTGAAACCCACCAAAGCCGGGCAGCTGAGTCAGATCAGCCCCATGGTCAGCCGAGTAGGAACAGATCGAACCCAGGTGAGGAGGAGGTGCGGCGTCGGTGGAAAGTCCTTCGCCCGGCGGAGATCGCCGATGGAGTCGCCTGGAACCCTGGCGGCGGCGCAGCCAGTAATCTGTCTGATTGCTGAGGAAGTCTAGCTGCTAGCTAGCGCCGCGCCGTGTGTGGCTGGACCGGTGCACGAGCATCCTTGACAGGCCAAGCCGATTCATCGCGGCGGCAACGTTGGGCCCGGGACGTGCTATGCAGGCCGCCGAGGACCCCAAAGCCTGCATAGTTGTCTTTGGGCCGGTGACGGGGGAGGCTTTCTGAAAAAAAAAATTATTGCGAGAAGGCTTTCTGAATCTTTCCTCTCAAAAAAAAAAGAATCTTCCTTCGTGCCTTTGTTGTCTTGAGAGTTGAGACCAACCAACCGTTTCCAGGAATTTGCATCCATGATGGTCTGAAGAATGTTTGGTCTACAACTACAAGCTAGTAAGTACTTTGCAGTGTTAGTTTTATATGTTCGACTTGCCTGCTTTCAGCTTATTCCGCATTATTTTCTCACATATAGGTAGCTTCCCCCACAGACACATGGGCAAGCTTTCATCGCACTCCATGCCCATCCTCCAAGCAACCGGTAATCAACAACGACACAACCAAAAAGCACCTCCCGTGCCAAGCAAACAAAAGCCATCTTTCAAAGAAAAAGACCACTGCTCTATCTATCATTGCCATCTTTCCAGTTCACCCATATGTACCCTTCTCCCTAAGTTAAACCGACCACAATTTGTAGGCCAAGTTTTCATATTTGCACTCACAAGCACTCATAATTATTTAGCATGTTTGGAAGGAAAACGTAAATTCACAAGCTCTTTTTTGTGAATTTCATAGGAATTTTATTGTTCGGTTAATTTCCGGTGGAATGGAGAATGTTCATTCCGAATACACGCAGGACTAAATATACACAACTATTTGGTGGTACAACGTACAAGTTAACTATAGAACTCCCTACTCTTCTTGGTCTTGCTGCTGCAGTCACAGAGCAAGTAGCTCAGCACGTTGGCCACCCCCGTGCCGATGAATGGCATGTTAAGCACCGGGCTAACCCTAACTCCATGGCCGCTACCTTTCCTGCTACCACCATAGTAATAAGCTCTTGATGAACTGCCACCACCACCACCGTTACTAGCTGGCGACACTGTACCCCCGAACTTTTTGTAGTACCGAGGCCGATGGCTGGCGGCGGAGTCCGGTACGGAGGCGGCGCCCAGGCCACCGTCCCGCGCCACGGCGGCCGAGGCTGACCGGCTTCGCATCAGCGGGAACGGCGGGCACCCGAACCTCCCCGCGGACCGCGGCGCGCCCGTCTTCGCCGTCGTGGCGGAGTTCACGCTGCTGCTGCGCGAGAACGGGGACGCCCACGAGCCCGGCCGCTTCTGCGGGCACGTCTGCGCCTTGACAAGGATGCCGCCGCTTGGCTCTTGCTTGCACGGGCTGGGTTTGGGAGCGGGTGGCGGCAACGGCGGCATTGGCAGCAGCTTTCCGCCGGCGAAGAGGCGGTCGGCCGGGGCGACGTCATCGGCGGCCGCAGTGGCGTTGGCGAAGTCGAACTCCGGCTCCGGGAGCCGCGACGACGACGACACGAGTAGCGCCGCGTCGGACCGCCGCGGCTGTGCTGTGAAGTTGGCTAGATCATGGGAGAACGAGATCCTCGGGCTGATCAGCTCCGGGCCTTCCTCCATTGGCGGGAGTCTGGGAGAGATCACGAGCGAGCGAGGACAGTGAGAGGCCGGCCGGTGGAGTAGTTGGGAGGGGAGCGGCTAAATAGAGCCTGCCGAGAGCGCGGTCCCGGGCGCGCTGGGCCCGTGGTGTACAAATTTCGCACCCGAATTCGCGAGGTTGATTCGATGTCACTCGCGCCTGGCCCCTTGGCCGGTCACCTACCTTACTGAATGACACGTTCCTTTGCCGTTTTCTCGCCGATTCGACGTGAAACTTTGGCAAACAGCTCGGGCATTCCGGCGACAGCCAGCCTTGCTTGATCCACAGACCTGTCCAGGACCCCCGGCTTGCTTCACCGTGCAGTGAGTTGTAACTGCCTCTTGCCAGAAAGGCAGAAACATCTGGGAGGAGGAGCGGTGCTGCTGAGATCAAGTTTTCTAGTCTGAATGATGGAAACCTTTTGGCACTCCCAACCGAACTGCTCGACGCACGCGACGGCGATGTGATGGTGGGTTCAGCGCCGCAGTAGTACGAAGCTCCCTGCAGTCAACTAACTGCTTTGGGGTGAAAAGGAAGGCGCATTGCAATGCCGATGTTACATTGCGTGCATACCACTGTTCACGCTGCGTGGCGAGACGTCGACAGGGAAAGGGAGTTCAACACTTGCTGGGAGCAGAGTATGATGGGAGCGGTCTCTGAGGTCACTGTCTCCACCGATGGAAGGATGGAACCGGCGAGAACACGGGGGGATGGGAGCCCGATGTTGCCTCAATCTCATGAGCACTCCGATCAAGACCTCCAAATCATGGTACTCGTCGTCAGAGAGCAAGCACAGAAAGAGGATCGAGAAAGCAAGCTCTGCCCATTTCCCTTTCTGCTTCCGTCGCAGAAAAGGGGCGTCGTCCTGGCGTCCTGCGATGCGGGGCAAGAGGAGCACTCAACTGGAAATGGCGAAAAGGGCGCACCGAAAAACCTGCCCATCTTTTGCCCTACATACAGGTCAAAACTCGGCTAGGATCTTGATGGAAGAGCTGCCAATTCAGTAACGGAGCAGCTTCATCTTTCTGAACGTGACGTGTCGAAGAAATGTGCAACACCTCATCGTTGCTGCCTCATGGACGCACGCTCAATCATTCGTACGTGCCTTCCTTCGCTTTTTCTGCAGCGCTGGACCAGAACGGACTGCGAATTATTGTGCGCTGCAACTGCAAGTCACGCAGAATGATCTGCTCTGCAATTGATGTCGCCAGAAACTTTCTGCAGCCAGCCAGGGAGAATGCCTGGTGTAAATTCAGGTGATTTGCCAGCCAATCAGTCAGAGTTGACACACCTGGTACTGGTAGATAGGCTGGTACATGGATCAATCATGTAGCTACCATTCTGAATTCCCCATGGAGACAAGCTTGGCTCGGGTACCGAGCGGTAGCGGTCAGGGAGTAGGGGGCATCTGAAACAGCGCCACCCCTGAATTTCAGGTCACTATGGTGGCATCATGCATGATCTGAATGAAGAGATCAGCGAAGGGTTGGTCGTGTGGTGCAGTCATTAGGGCTCGTAGCCATACTGTTTCTGCTCAGTACAGTTCACTGTTCTACCTGGCTGGCGTATCTCGTCAGTGCCGGTTCTGATTGTGCTCGAGTACCTGTAGTTAAGGGGTCCGGTTCCTCAATCCATGGTGGTCTTTGGCACTTTGTAGCTTGTACACAATCTCTCACTGTTCAGCTGTTGTCTAGTAAGGAACAAAGTAGGGGCCGGGGATTGAGTGGATGGCAAATGATTCAAGAGTAAGTTCTGCAAACCATCTGGTCATAGTCATAGCAGATATTGCTGATGTATCATTCAGACAAACATAAAGCAACACCAGGGTTTCAGAAAAAATATGGCGCAGTTTGTAGGATTTGAATCACGTAAGGATTTTTTAAGTAATAGAATGTTTTGAACAAACAAATCGCACGAACAATTATTTTGCAGATACTATCAGCTAATGCAACTCTGATCGATCATATGTACTAAAGCAGATGCATATCAGCATGTCAGTCAGACAAACATGCAGCCAATGAGCTGAGACCGTTCATGTGATAAACCAGGTCACAACAGCTTGGCAGTTGAGCATAAACTTTCATGTTCAGTGGCAGGGAAACAAAACTGTACTACTGCTTCCATCCAACATACTAAAATAATGTAGGAAAAACTGATTACAAGCACTGGGTTTTCCTGCAACAAATGATGATGTAAATGATTGGTGAACCAACTGGAGATTGGAGGTTCGAGAAATACAAGGCCATGGAGGAAGATTCATGCATGCCACCAGCTAATGCTAGACTGGGTGGCAACAAAAATCGGTGTAGATGCTATGCCTAGGATTCCACTGCAGCACGGTCTCTGTGGAATATGTACCTGCGAGGCTGTGACTTCAAAATCTGGAAAGCTCCTGATAGCAATCTGTCTAAATTCATTTCTACTTCTACTGGTAGTGTTATTTCTACTACTAAATTTGTTTAGCTAGTCTACTCCTAATAGCAAACTTCTCGTGCACCGGAGGACGGGCAGATGGCAATGGCATAGGACCCGAAGAGTAAGCAGAGTATAATCGCCGAGGGTTCTTAAGGTGGTCAATTCCTTGTCTTCTAAGAGCGTTTGGGTTGACACCTGCCTTGTGAGCAGCGACAACTCCAATAGCTTCCCAGTAGTTCCGGACATTCAGCTGAGGAGAAAACATTCAAAGTTGCTAACAAATGCTAAGATATATGAGCTTATGAGAAAGAGACAGAATTTGGAGGATGATGAAAGACATAGGTTGCATACCGCTTCTATGCCAAACTTGTCTGGGGTATCATCAAGCACTGTCTCATTTTCCTCTACGGTAATGATTAAGGGCTGCAAAAAAAGAGGTGTGCAGTTTAGCTGACCGAGTTGATTGTGTTCTTAAAACTTTTTATGACTAGCTCCAATCATCATGCTAGCAGAAAGTGTGCTATTAACTTTAACCTATGTTTCAAGTGCATAACACACTGAAAATGCAGTCTAACTGGGTGCATACTTCATCTTTCATCACTAATTAATATAGACACTATACCTTATGCTTTCTTGAAGCTCGAGCAAAGGCTAGAGTACCCTCTCCTCCACAAGAGTCTTTTGGAAGAATAACACTGTCAACATCACCAGCCACAATACAATCACTGCCCAAGATTCCTTGCCTCCTCGTGACATACTGTGGAGCGTTGCTTAACCCAGCAAGCACACAAGGCAGAAAGGTATATCCAATCTGTTTGGTAAAGACATTAGGTATGAATAAACAAACGAAACATAAAAGTAATAAACAATCAGGCTACAAAGAAAAAAAGCTACTAAGTTTGACATGGAACAAGCACATGTCTGACATTAGGTATGAATGAATAAACAAACAAAACATAAAAGTAACAAGCAATCAGGTTACAAACAAAAGAAGCTACTAAGTTTGACATAGAGCAGCACATATCTCATATCTGTATATGACCAAAGAGGCAAAAAGGCTGCTGAAAACCTTAAAACCAGAAATTAACCCATTGCAGTAGCCTGATATATGTGTTGTATTGGTAGTAGGATTGTTATCATACCACCAGCATCAGTAATTACTTAACTCAGTTATGGTAACTGCACGAGTACAGGACATATATATACCTCTTCAGCAGCAGATCTAGGGGATACCAATGGGCTGAGTGGTGGGGGTAACACTGCAGGAGCGTGGGCAGCAGGGATTTTGAATTCTTTCACAATTAGATGACTGATAATTGCTTCAACTCCTGCCAACAGATCAACGCCCTGCAGTGACATATCAGTCAACAACATAAAGGACGAGAAGTATAAGAACATTATATTGCGCTAGCTGGGAAATGCAGAAAATGAAAGATATGCTTGCTTGCCAACAAGTGATAACTGCACCATATTCCGTTAATTGTTATAAAGTCAATAGAACTGAGATCCATGAATATACGCATCCAGTCTCATAAATGGCAATGACTTCCATATTCTAAGAGAACAGTGACATTAATTCTCTATTCACTAGTAACATTTATACCAGAATCCATTAGTTATCAGACTTCTAAAACTGAATTTCTTGAAACTTCCAAGTATTTCTCTTGATATTTCCGATCGCTACCAAAATACTCGATGCAAATGTCAATGGTAAAGGCCAAAACCATACGTATTTAAAAAAAAAAACTAGCTACTCGAGCAGGCAAGAGTTAGTTACCTTCCCTTCCCTGTAACAATCTGAATCTTCTGGATCATCGTCTGGAAAGCGTGCAACCACGGCAACCGCATTCACATCTGAATGGTTCACTAGTGTGTCAACAGCTCTCAGCAGAGAATCAGAGTTCCCAACACTTCCCGTCGATTTCCCACACTTAGGATCAAACCATGTCTTGATCTACACCAGACATTGGCAGGCCATAAGCAAACACCAAGACTTAATTACCCTTACAACTACACGTACTATTATCAAAACTGTATATGCACCTCCAGAGGAGCATCTGTGACAATGTACTCGACTACAGGCAGCCCAAGAGATGCCCTTGCGGCATCGGCAACCTGCAAGCGGCGTAGCCGGAGGTCCTCCTCTATTCCAGAATCCAACACCAAGCCTACCTAGGTTGGATCAGTTACAATGGGTCATTGATACGAAGGAAAACGCATCCTCTAGTAACAGTTGTGCCACCCTTGTGGTCCTTGTGGATGGCGAGTAATCCACTAATCCGCACAGCGCCTTACCTTGTTTTGGTGAACGGGTTGGAGAGCCCAAGATCCTTCCGCGAACCTATCAAGGGCGTATCCCTCCACGTAAAGCGTGTTGGGCATTGGCCAGTACAACATCGCAGCGTTCAGCACCTGCGATATGAAAGCTTTCCATCGCTCAGCGACCAAATTCAAATGGAGTAGCAAGTGAAGTACAGCAGCGTAAGTCTTCGGACGGTTGCAATTACGTTGGGGTGCGAGATGACGCAGTCGGAGACGGCGGCGAGGGTTCTAGCCACCGGGAGGGCGTCGCCGGCGAAGCCCCCTACGGCCGCGCCGACGCCCGTGGGGACAATTAGAACGGACGTGTAGGGCCTCCTGAAGCACGGGGTCCGCGCGTCTGCGGACGGCGAGAAGGGGCGGGCCCCGGTGCGCCGACGCGGCGCCGCCGCCTGCGACGGCGTGAAGCGCACGCCTGGGAAGGGAGGAGAGAGAGGGAGCGCCATTCGCCGGAGCCCGGGGCGAAGGGAGAGAGCGGGCAAGCGGATAAGGCTACTCGCAGCGGCACCGGGCCTGGCCCACATGCGTCAGCCCAATAGGGTGGGTACAAAGCCAGTCTTGACTGGGCTGGGCCATCCAGTTTTCCTTCCTGGCTCCACCTGTCAGTCAGTCTCTCCGATTTCCAGACCCAGCACGTTTACCCTCCTCCCTCTCCTCCCTCCGCAGACCGCAGACCGCAGCCACTGGGCAGACGAGGAGAAGCTTCGGGGACGCCATGTCGTCGCCGTCGCCGCTGTGCGCCGCCTCCTGGTCCACCGCTCCCCGCGCGCCACCGCCCCTCCTGCGCTTCCGCCGCTCGGCCGCCCCGGTCTCCGCCGCGGTGGCCCGCGCGGCGCCGGCGGTCTCCGACGACCTCGTCCTCCGCATCGCCGAGCAGCTCGAGGACTCGGTGACCTCCTCCTCCCCGCTCCTCGACCCCCTCCGCTCCGCCTCCGCGCTCTCCCTCCTCTCCACGCCCTGGCCCACCCGCCGCTCCAGCGAGGCCTTCCGCTTCACCGATATCTCCTACCTCCGCTCCTTCCCCATCTCCCTCCCCTCCGGGGCGCCCGACCTCGCGCCGCCCGCCTCCCCTTTCCCCTCCCACGTCCTCTTTTCAGACGGGCTCCTCGTGTCCGCCTCCGGCGTTCATGTCAGCGCCCTCGCCGATCTTCCCCCCGGCCGCGCGCGAGACCGCGCCGCCGCGGCGCTCGCCGCCTCCGCTGAATTCGCCCACAAGGACCTCTTCTACGACTTCAACGCCGTTGGGGCGAGGGATGTCGTGGTCGTGCACGTGCCCGAGGGGGTCAAGGCTGCCGACGACCCTGTTCACATCATGTTCGCTTATACCAATTGCGGTGTGGAGAGTATGCTGATGTCCAATCCGAGGATTCTGGTCGTGGCCGAGAAGGAAGCAGAGGTGGCCATAGTGGAGGAGCACTTTGGGGCTGGAGAAGAAGGTGGTCGTTATTGGGCCAATCCACTAGCGGAGATTATCGTCGATGCTGGCGCAAAGGTTGTTCATTCATACTTGCAGCGGCAATCGTTTGATGCAGCACATACTAAATGGACTGTCGTCCAGCAGGTGAGTCTGCATTTGAGATAAGTATTTTAAGATTCTTAAAATTGTAGTTATCAAGTTTGAATGTGATATACTCTTGAATTGGGATAGAATAGTGATGATGAGAGAACCCAATTCTGATTATTGTTATTGGAGACAGATTATCAGTATTACTAGATTGGGGGCATTGGTCATTCCAGGTTCTCATTGTTTGATCTACCTAATGCTCAAGATAGGTGCCTCCATATTGCTTGTTAATTGTGATTATGGGTATATTTGGGTACTTGTGCTTGTGGTAGTGGGTTGGACTGTGATAGTTCCATGCAGAGGCGAAGCTGCGTAAAAAATGACCCTGGTGCACACTCTACTGATTAGAAGAAAATTAGCTACTTTATTAGATGGTAAAATTGAGTTATCTCCAAGCAAAATTTTGTTTTACCATGGTAAGTGCACGTAGCTTCGCCCCAGGTTCCATGAAGCTTTGTTAAAAAGGGTAAATCAGTCTTATTTGTTGCAAAACATTATTTTTTTTGCAGGATACATCAAGTAAATATGAGTTTGTTGAGGTCAGCACTGGAGCAAAATTGAACAGGCATAATCTCCATATCCAGCAATTAGGTCCTGATACAGAGACAGAATTGTCAACACTTCACTTAACATCTCAGAATAAGCAGATACATGATCTCCGTAGCAAACTTATACTTGATCACCCCAGAGCTTTTTCACGACAGCTCCACAAGTGCATTGCTTGTGGCACAGGGAATAGCATATTTGATGGCAATATTAAGGTCAACAGGTATATTGTCATCTAAATTCTTGGATTGTTTTTTTTTTTGGTTCTTTCAGGAAACTTTCATCTATTATAACCATCTTTCTAGTATGCATTGTGGAGTTTTAGATTTATAGTTTCGTGCCTGTGCCATTCATGTTTCATTGTTCAATATCTCACAGTTTCTGAATGTAGGGTATCCTGATATTATCATATTTTTTGAAGGACAGCTTATGTTAACTGGAATATGATATAAGCTGCATAGACAGTAGTGCTGTATTCATGAAATAAATTGTTATTGATACAAATTCGGCACAAAGCCAGAAACATCTTTAGTTGTAGCAAATAGCTCTTCCCCTATATATAGATGTTGCAATTCGTTTCAGCTATTATATCATTTTTCTTTAATTGTCTAATTCTTAATGTGTCCCAAATGAGCAATGTCAGTATTTGAGTCATGACACAGTTTTTAATCCAGTTGCAATCTGTATTCCCACCCTAAAGTTTTGATGCTCTTAATTTACAGGTATGCACAACAAACTGATGCTGGGCAAGAAACCAAGTGTCTTATCCTATCACCAAAGGCGCTTGTTAATGTCAAGCCAAACCTTCAGATTATAGCAGATGACGTGAAGTGTACACATGGTGCTGCCATCAGTGGTGAGCTTGATCCAAATGAGCTCTTCTACTTCCAAGCGAGAGGCATCAATGCGCAAACTGCAACGGATGCCCTACTATACTTTTTCGGAGCCCATGTGATAAAGCGCATACCATTTAAGCCTATAAATGAGAAGGCATTAGCAGAGTTCAAAGAGTTGCTTGCTTCCTCCAGACAAACAGCAGATGAGGCCCTTCTTTCATGATCTTGTTTAACATAGTTCAACACATTTTTGTGAGCTGAGAAGAGTATGGGAGGTAGAAGTTTTTCAGCCAAACAAGTGAAGGCGGCACTATATTCTGGTTCATATGATGTAAAAAGTATCACTCTAGCTTGCAAATGCAGTTTATTTGCAAATGGCTTGTTCCTCTGATCCTCTCTACTAAGAGGAAGATGCCATGAGCTTCAAAGTAGTCGTTTTTTTCACATGATACATTAATAACTAGAGTCGACTCTGTACTTGAAAAGTATTCTGTAAAGAAATACCACGGAGCAGCTCCCTGGAACAAATAAAGCTCTTCTTCTCTAACCAAATGTTTTATTTATACATACAGAAGTCAGAAGGTTTACTACTTCTTATCGGGTTCCAGTTGTTACCATGTACAAATTTTCTGCAACAGCTTGGTTCAACACGATTTTCATCGTGTGTGTGCTTCTTTATGACTGGCTTCTAAATACTCTACCAACCACAGTTCATGCTGAGTTGGAAGACAGAGAAGAGATGTTACGAATAATTAGCTTCTAAAAAATTCTTAGTCACATGCTTTCGTAGCTCAGTTGGTTAGAGCACCCGTTTAGTAAGCGGGAGGTCTTGAGTTCGACTCTCAACGAAAGCAATTCATGGTTTTTTATTGTCAGCCTCACCAAGATTTCATATTTTGCCATTCAGCCTGCCGTTTTTCTTTTTTTGTTCATCCTGACTCTAGCATCGAATTTAGAATTTCTGATCATGAAGCTGCAAGCTGGGGTACGAGGAACGCCTGTCGTCTAAAGTTTTGCTCGCATCAATACTTGATGTGCACATGCTTAACAGTATTCAAAAACTGTAAAGCTATGAGAAATGAGCATTGCAGAGTCATTCTGAACTTGTATACATGAAATTGCGGAGTTTTATGTAAATTATTGTATGTTGCTACAATCTTAAATGCGGTTTTGCGGTATGCAATAGCCATTCAATTACAATGGTTCAGTTCCACAAACATATCACAGCAAACAACTTCCATAACAGCAACTACAGTGCCAACAACCATCCCCACTACTATTACAGATACAGAACTCCAAAGATTTCAACGCTTCGGAACAACTCCGCATGAATTGCAACCCTTATTAAGCTATGCTTTCGCTGAACTCTGATGTCGAATCTTTTGGATCGCTCACTGAAGAACAAGCTGGCTGAAGTTGAACCATTCGGATCGCTCACTGAAGAACAGACAGATTCAAGTAAGAGCCCAGAATTCAGCAACTGGCCAGCACTGAATCATCACAAAAACGAGACGCTTACCTTCTTGTGCGAGTCGGACGGCCCGGGAGGGTCTGTTTGCTGGCCGGCGATGTAGAAGAGCAGGCAAGAGGCCGCGCTGAGCGCCAGAGAAGCGCCGAGAATGGCAAGGATGGCGAGAATCCTTGGGCTCCCGTCAGTCTCTCCTGGTCCGCCAACCTGTGACGTGAGGAACCTGTCCAGAGCAGCATTGCTCCGGTGAGCCTTGGCGCGGGCTGCGGCCACGGCTTCCTCGGAGTCGGAGGTGAAGTGCTCGGGGCGGCGCTGCTTCCTGCTGCGAGAAGGTAGGCGGCATGATGAGGACGCCGCCGCCGCGTCCTTCGCGTTGGTGCCGCTCTTGCGATCGCCGGAACTCGGCTTCGCGACGGCGGCGTCCATCCCTGGCGCACGCCTCGTTCCGATCAGATGAAATGGGGAAAGTGGCAATATGGCATCCAAGAACGAGCCATAGGCCATACCAGAGCGTGTCGCCGTCGAGCCCAGTGCTTCATTCCTGGCGCCATGGCTGGCATTGACCATCGCAAAAGGACCGGCGGATCGCAGCGTCGCCGGCGCTGAGGCGAAGCCGGCGGAAGGCGGTGGACCGCCTGCTGCTGCTTCTGAGTACGTGCCAGGATCATGAGCATTGGCGCCGCCCGACCCTGCGCCTCCCTTGTCGGTCAAGCGAGTCGGATTGTACCGCTTCCTGCTTCGGAGCGGCATGTGGCGGTAGGACGACGGCGGCATAGCGCGCATGATCGCGCGCCTGGCGGGTCGAAACCCTCGAAGCTCTGACGACTCATGGTTAGAGACTCAGAATCAACAAGACAAACAAGAACAGGGTGAGCACGTCGGGCTGATTTGGAATTGGAAACCGTACCGAAGTGATCAGTCGCCGCAGGGTTCTCCTCCGGCACCTCATGGTCCTCGTTCCGGGCGCTCCTGGAGTCTACCCCACGACCGGCATTGCCCGCCGGAGCGACCGCCACCGACTCCTCCGTCAGAGCCTGCAGCTCCGATGAACAGAGAAAGAAGAGTCAAGAACGGGGCATTTCGGAATTCAGAACCGTCGCTTCGCGTCGCCGGAGAAATCGAAGATCACCTCATTTTCCTCCTCGTCGTCGCTCTCCGACTCGGCCGCGCCATGGCCGCCTGCATTACCCGTCCCCGAGATATCCTCGTGCTCCGAGGAAGCGGCCTCGCGCGCCATGCCGCCCTCGGCACCGGCCACCGCGCCCGGCACCGGGACCTCGCCTCCCTGCTCCTCTTCCCCCTCGCGCTGGCCAGCAACCGCGCGCTCGTATCGCTCCATGTCGATCGCGCCTTCTTTGGTTGTGGAGCGTGGAGGGGAGGGAGGAGTTCGAACGAACCCGAGCGGGGGCGGAAGAAGTGGTGGTCGCGGTGGCGGAGGGACAGGGCGCGAAGCGAGCGGTTATGAATTCTGATGAAGCGGCGGAGACTGCAGCGGTTGCTTTTTTTTTTTTTTTTTGAAGATTAACTGCAGCGGTTGCTGGCTGCGGCATGTATGGGGAAGCACGGTGGACCCAGTTGGCAGGATGAGAATGTGGGCGCCCCGCTTGATTCGTGTGAACGCGCGTGGGAAATGTTAATGTCTGCGCGATTTCGTGCTCTGACTATATATATATGTCAAAAAAATCTTTATTTCCGCTATTCTACTCAAAAGAATCTAGGTTTCTACGATTTTGTAAGTTTAATTAAAACCTTATGATTTTTTGAAGAAACAATTAAAACCTTATGATTTCTATTCTTGTCTTATGATTTTACAATTATGATAACCTTTCTCCTAAGATCCGACAAGATTAACGACCACAACCGACGTAGGGAGTACTATAACACAACACGTAGCGAAGTAATAAAAAATACACACACCATTTTCTAACCAGGATCCTAAAAGAGAAATGAGATTTGTGGATACAGTCGAATAGTGATGAACATTGTTGCGAGTTCGGGTCGTCAAATGTAGCCATTATAAGTATAAATAATACAAGAGTTTTGCTTCGGTGGTCCTTTTTATAAAATTACATGAACATTAAAGCACAGATGTAATTAATAAATATTTTATATTATTTTAAGTTCGGGTCTCATATGGGCCCGGCCCTATCCATGTCCAGATAGAGCCCAGCCATGCCCATGGGACAGATTGGTCCGTTTCTCCCGGTGGTCATGCAGATCAGATCCGTTTGTTGGAGTCTCATTCACCGCGTGCCGGGCTCGCTACGTCATGAGATTGAAGATCACGCCGGCAATGGTGTTGCGGCACATCATCTCTGCTCTTGATCCGTCCTCTCCTCTCCATTCCATTCTACCTTGGCGCTAGCCCCATTGCAATGCTGCCGAGAGTTCTTTGCAAAACGTTGCCGCCGGATGGTACAGTCGTGACTCCTTGCTCCTGCATGCCAGTCAAGTCCACGCGCTAGATTCAGAGAACAGATATATGTGAGGAAGATAAGCTGTGAGGAAGATCAAGTAGATAAGATAAATGTGTTCTCTAATTGCTGCATTTTTGTCAAACAGATATAGATAGGGTTCTCTATATCTCAATTTCCTTGTTGGCAAATAGCTACAAACCTAGTACACTTCTCAAATTTATTGATTTAAAACTCTGTTTTTCTAGGATCCACCTTCTTTATTCAAATGTTTTGCGTACAGAACTAAATAATTCCACTAAACGTGCCTACAGTTTCAGAAATTGCCTATGTGAAGATGTAATACTAGATGCAAGGTTGCTCCAATTGAATATCCAGGGCAGTTCTCTGAGAGCGATGTTGCTGCTGATCACAATCTGATTCGAGGGAACATGCTGCTTCTTCCTGCATATATTCCAACGATTATTTTTTCTGCTTCCTATCAGATCTGAACTTTATTTTTGTCTTCATGCAAGTGAATTTGAGAACACTGCATGTTGATTGGAGCAGCAAAGCCGGCCATGACGCTAATAGTGCTTGGAGCTACTAGTTTCCCTCTTCACATATTAAAAAAATGGTCAGAGGTCTTTAAGCGAAGTGCACAAATACAGTTTAATTATTTGAATATATTTTAAACAAAAAAGACCAAACACAATGGAATTGACGCGTCCAAATAAATTAGAAAACAGTGGATACTGTAGTTTACATGGTTACAAAACCAGTGAAATTGTAATGTTAGAATTCACAACTGATTAATTTTGGCACAACAAAGATCAAATTGGGTACACAACCAAGTAGTCATTTCTCAAATATCAGGTACTGTTTGCAAGCATAATATCTGCCAAACTACCATCACCTAAACATGATATTTATCCCCAAACTTGTGTTCGGTGTGTTCCATCAATGGAGTGCTCCTTGTATTAATCTGTAGAACAGGAGAACCAATATAATGTTGTTCGGTGTGCTCCATCAGTGGACCACTACTCATATCAATCGGAGCAAAATAACCTGCGAACACGTAGACAACACTTTGATCATCAAGAACTCATAACAATGCTACCTTGATTGTAGTTGCTCACCCAGTTCAGCGAGTACCCCAAAATAAAATCTGTCACATGGAGGAAGCACCCCCACGGTGTGAATCAGGGCAGCAGGAGGGTGACAAAGTTATTAGGATGGGGAACGGGTTACCTTTGCCGGCCTTGTGTCTTCTCAGTGTTCTCTCTCGCCATGGAGCTCTGCCTGTCCTCATCCACACAGAAATGCGCCTTTGCTGCCAACAAAACCGGATCGGGGAGGAGATAGGGTGCGGCATCGCTAGCCGCGATCCAGGGTGCGCTCAAACTAGCGGATCAAGATAGAGATCAAACCGCAAGGCACGGGACGGCCTGACAGCAAGACCTGCCGCCGAGCACCATGGTCGATGGCGGCTGGCGCCGCCGTTGTTCATCCGTTCGACACAACCGCACGAGTGAAAGAGTAAACATGAAACGAAATGCTCGTCAATCCCAGGATAAGACATAAACCAATCTGAATTGGGTATGGTCGAGGCTCCAATTGGATATGGGTAGACCGGCCCAAAACATAATCCACAATAAAATTAATTAAAGTAATTATTTGCTTGCTTTAAGATTCGTGTAATTTTATGGAAGGGACCACCGGAACAAAACTCATAATACAATACTGCTGCAATCTATAACGGTTCATGGATCTTTAATCGCTCTGTTCGGCTTACTGTGGCTGATGGCTGATGCTTTTTTTTGTTATGAAAGAAAAATACTGCTGGCTGGCAGAGGCGGATCCAGTAGGTGGGCCGGGTATGCCATAGCATACCTAAATTTCTGGCCCACCCAGTAAAGAAAAATTACCATCTCAATTGCTAAGCCCAAGCCCAGGAACGTGAACCGAGCGCTCCCCTCCGACTCCCTCACTCCCCTCCCGTCGCCTCCCTCGATCCCTCCAAACGCCGCCCGACCTGCGCCCTCCGCCGGCGCCTGCTCCGGCCTCCGCGCGACCCCGCCGTCGGGAGGGGCCTCCTGGCCCTCGCCTTCCTCTCCGGCGACGCCTCCCCCGGTTTGTCCTCCCCATCCGGCCATGGCACCTCTCTAGCTCTTCGCAGATCTGATGCTGCCCCTCCTGCAAGACCCCGCAGGCCATCGTTGCCCCCTTCCTGCAGGCCGGAACTGGAGCTGGTCCCTGGAGGCTAGAGGTTGGCGCCCCCTGCTCCCTGGAGGATGGCGCCCCCTAGCCCCTACTCCCTGTCCCTGATGTTAGCTTAGTTAGCTCAGCAAGTATATTACATTATATGTATTCTAATTTCTATTCTATATGGTACATGATTCAGTAAGTATATCACATTATTGATGCACTTTCATACTTTGTCTGTACTATGTAGAATAATTGAACTATGAAGAGGAATGAGTATTGTTTCTCTTTTTAGGATTTAACTGTCGAATTTAAAATTTTGAATGTAATTTATGTTCTTGATAACTGAATTTCTTGGTGAAATTTAAATTTTATTACCGAATTGTATATGGATTATACCGAATTGCAAGTGGAGAAAAAAATATCGTGACATACCCTCTCTCAAATTCTAGGTTCGCCACTGCTGTGTGGCTTGTGGTTGGTGGTAATTTGTTATGAAAGAAAAATACTGCTGGCTGTATAATGCGAACAGAGCGAATATGATCCGCATACTATACTATGATCCCATGCGACAAATTTATCAGCATGCAAATTTTGGATTACATCTGGAATGGGTTGCCACTCACTATTTCTCGTATGGTACGCGACTGTTGAGCCCGGACGGTCGGGTCTCGTGCTCGCGATACGGCAAGCAAGGAGCACGTCCCGTCGATGCACGCAGACCACGGACGAATCTACAGGCGCGCGAATCAAACACTCGGACGGTCGGGTCGCGTCGCGAAAAGCTCCCTCCCCCCTTCTGCCTGTGTCTGCGTCGCATGGAGCCAGCCGGTCAGGCCCCACATGGCAGCCACGCAGTCGCGAGCAGGAGCAAGTCACAGCCCACAGCGACGACTCGTCCGGCGGGCGGCGGGGACTGGGAGCGAGCGGTCACGTGAACGCCGCAGGCTCGCAGCACCCCGTTCCCCTGTGAGGCCCTGTTTGGTTACGAAGTGAAAAAAAATTCATGAAAACATTTCCATATGTTTGGTAAAACCAAGTTCATAGAAAGTCAATAAATACTACATGCACACACCTATGTGTACCTGAAATGTGAAATTGATAAGTTCACATAAACATGTCCGCAAACATTCCAACACAGCATACATAACTTTGTGCCTTTGTGCCAAAAAAAACATCTGTCAGCATACATAAATTCACACACACATGCCTTTGTGCCAAAAATCATGCATATGCAATTTCATCGCGGACCGCATTTATGTTCACATTGTCTTCAACTTCATAGGCCTCACACGTGTTCGCGTCATCCTCATAGCAATTCCCACTTGTTGCACAGCTCCGTCTTCATAGCACCATGCCCTCTCCACCTCCCCGTCATCTTTCTCCTTGCCCCCTGTGTCCTGTGATCGCCATTCCCAGTGACAAGGTCCGTCAAACATAGAATCCGTGTAACAAAAAATAAGTTCAGAATTGGTTTGCCGAATTAAGCCATATCAATGCCCTATCAGCTAACAGAGACAGATAATCAGTTTGTAACCATCAAACATAGAATTCGTGTAAATAAATATTGAGTTCAGAATTGGTTTGCCGAATTAAGCCAAATCATCAACGCCCTATCAGCTATAACAGACTGCTAATCAGTTTGTAACCAAAATGAAAAAAGTTACGAATTGATGAATTAAGGCCATTTTACTGAACCTGCTACTTCAGCTTTTTTAGGATAAATTTTGCTTATTCAGATTGACCAAAACCAAGCAAACCATAACATCACCACACCTTTTCCGGCATTCCCAAAATTAAAGATCATATCTCAACATCCAGTTGCAGCATAGGCAGATGCAAAACATGAGTAAAAAATTTGAGGTGTAATTCCAACTTGTCGAATTCAGCAATGCCTGCCTTGTGTAACCATGAGCTGAATGCTTTCGAAATTTCAGTACACTATTCTGAATTAAATCCATTCAACATATCCTGACCATTTATGCAGTTGTAAATGCCTGATGATTCCAACCGAGAATTACCAGTGCTCGTGTGATTCTGGAAGCTAGTGTTGAGTTCTCCCCCAATTTAATTGTAGCATAAGCCAAACTGCTCCCGATTATTACCAAATTTCAGGAACTAGTGATTTGTTATGTGCAAATTCTAGCGAGAGGAACATTGAACAGGCAAGGTTCTGGGCGATGTGAAATTGCTGCTATCCAATAGTGAGATTTGGGGTCTAACCTCCTTCGCCAGGGACGCGCTGTGGTTGGATCTCGCGCAGTGGCTGCTGTGGCGAGATGAAGCACTTCGAGCGTATGGAGATGCTCTTCGGGGCGCATCCGGATGCTGCTTCAGCTTGCACGGGCTTCAGCGGCGGTGCCAGAGCCACCGCGGACGCCAGATTGCTCTGCTCGGCGACCACGAGCTCCTCGACGAGGAGGAAGAGGTGCAGGTTCTCGACGTGGAGGTAGTGCAGGCGTCGAGGAGGCCGACGGCAGCGTGAATGAATCGGGATGCACTGGGGAGGAGGTGTGAGGCGAAGAGGCGGAGCCCGGAGGTGGCCGCGCTCGGGAAACGGGGCGGCAGGGCGGATGTGGCCGGACGGTGGCCGCGGCAAGGAAGGATGGCGGACGGCGGCCGGGGAGGGATGCGCGGCGGGACGCTGGATCCCGCAGAAGCCTGGCGCAGAACGTGCAGCGGGGGAAGGCAGGAGGCCGGCCTGCGCACCGGATGAAGGCAGGCGGAGGTGGCTGAAAATGGGGCACCCAACCTTGGGCGGCGTAGGTCTTCCACGGGAGGGGACGGTGCCGCGGCCGAGAAGGACGACGATTGGGGCCGACGGCGGCGGATCCGATGGCCTGCGCGGCGGAGGAGGGGCCGAACACGGGGCGGCGGCCGCCGGTCCGGCCCCGACCTTGAGGCGCCGTTGCTGCGCCTCCTACGATGGCGGTAGGTCCGCCGACCGCAGATCCGGTGTGTGGTGGGTAGCGGCCACCGGATCTGTGGAATGGACGGCAATACGGCGGCCGGCGGCGGCACGTGTAGGGGAAGCGGAAGAGTCCTGGGGGAGGGGGGAGGCGGGCGCATCGTTGCGCTGGGGCAGGCGACGGGTGCGCGTAACGCAAGCGGCCGTGGGCCCCACCTATGGCCCCATCCCCTGGGCCCAAATTCCCGACTGTTGCAACTAAACACATGGATTTGAAAACCAGAAATTTTTTTCTCTTTCCCCAACCAAACAAGACCTGAACATTCGAACCAGAGCCGAGACATTTTGATCTTCCAGACCAGCACTGTAACATCCCGAAAATTGACTAAAATAAAACATGCGCTAATGTTGTGTTTCGTCGTTGAGCTCGAGATCATTCTGAAAACCTAGAACCCTAATTCCCGGAAACCTTTCCTGTCCCGAACCCCTCTCTTTTTCCTCACCACCGTCCTGTTCCGCGTCGCACGATCGCTTGTCGCCCATACGCGACTGCCTGTCGTGATCGTCGCCGCGAATCTCTCTCCCTCTCTTTTTCTCTCCTCCTTTCTCCCTCTCCTTCTCTGCCGAGCACGCTTGGGTCACTGCCACATGGACCCCACTCGTGCAGGCCCACACGCAGTGACTCAACTGCACGGCGGCCAACTGCAGCGGAGCCTCGTCCGGTTGTGCCTGGCGCGCGCTCGCAGATGGATCCGCTCGCGCTCGCGCTCGCCTCGCGTTGCGTGTGGCAGGCGGCCAACTCAGCTAGCGCCGGCCAGGCCATTTTCCCCTTCCCCCCTTTTGCTCCTCGCATACCCCGGCCGGGGCTTCTTTGCGTACAAGACCGCACGGTGCTTTCCGAACAATCATCAGGGAATCCCCTCGGGGGCATGTCGCTTTCCGTGATCATACCACGCACGCGCCCCTCTATCTTGCAATCGTCTAGGGCTGGTGCTGCAAGAACAAGCCCGTTGCTCGAAATCTTGTGGTTTCCATGGGAATCTAATACTGGCAACACATGTACTGTTCGATAGCACATCGTCCATTCCAATGTTTGAATTTTGATGTGCTATGTCGGTATGCTAGGCTTGCGCACGGCACGCTGCGACGCGACGCCGCGACACGAAGCGACTGCCGTTGACGCTGCACAGCGGCGGCGACTTCGGCACAGCGCCGCCTGCGCCGGCCGCAGCCGCAGCGTCGTGTCCCATCGCCATGCGCGCCCGCCCCGTTGACGCCCGCACAGATCCTCGCCGCCCACGCCATTAAGGGCCGTTCTCGGAGCTTCCCCGCCGGCCACCTACCCCGGCGTCGCCACCGCCTATCTCGCCCTATAAAAAGGCCACTCACGCCGCCCGTTCGCTCTACAACTGCCTACTGCCACCTTCCGCCCTTCTCTCCCACTCCGCAGCACCGCCGCCGCACGCTCTGCAGGCCGCCGCCGCCGCTTCCGTCGCCCCGCCTCCTCGCGTCGCCTCGGCCCAAGGTAGGGGGCGCGCGGAGTTCCTCCCTTCCCCCTATTCCTCTACCCCCGCCAACCCGTCCCGAGCCGCCCTGCTCACGCCACCCAGGGCCGCAGAGCGCCCGCCGCGGCCATGGCCGCCGCTCTCCCCCCCCTGCAGGCCCCTTCTCCGAAATTGGAAAAGGGAATCGAGCCTCCAGGGCCCCAGTACCCTTTCCCCCGTGATCCCGGCCGCCCTCGAGCCCCGGACCGCCGGCCCGAGACCGCTGCCGGCGTACCCCCCTCCCCTGTTTCCAGCGCGGGGGAGGAAGAGGACAGGGCGTTTTTGCCCTTAACCCCTCCCCTTTCTTATATTTCCTTAAGAGCCCTTCCACCTCTTGATACTTTTGCAATTAAAACCCCCCTTTTTGTTATATTCCCAAAATAAACCCCCACCATATAAAGTTATTTACAACTAAGCCCCTGACTCTTTCAGATTAACCCAAGAAGCTTCTAAAATATAAACCAAGCCCCTGCCTACTTAATCTTAATTACAATTAGGTCCCTGGACCCCTGTTTAGGGCCTAAACGCTTCCCTGACCTATCATTTTATGTGCTTAATGACCCCGGCTTAACCTAAAATTTTACCCCGCCTCTCCTAACTCAGTTCTGGCCATACCATTCAGAAACCATTCAAAAATAACAATCTATGCTCTATATTTCATGTGTTCCCGTTTCGAGCTCGACGACAAATCTTTATTTTCTGTGTTTTGATTGTGTGCCTGTTTGTGTGCGCTGTAGACCACGGAGTGAACGAAGGAGAACCCGTTGACGAGCAGTGCTGTGAGCAGGTGAACGAGGACCCGTTCCGCGACCCCGAGCCCGAAGGACAGGACTTCCCCGAAGGCTTTGAAGACGGCAAGTTCAATCCCATCCTTTGATGCATGTTTCTGTCCTAGTTTTTATGAACACAACCCAATGGCCTGTTTTATAAAGTTGCATATGTTTTACTTGCATGAAAACACGGTTGGATAGCCACCCCTTGATTTGTGATGACCATTCCTTGACCACCTAGATTAATGTCTGATTTTGCTTGGACGTTAATCGATATTAGAAACGCTTAGGACTTTACCCTTAATATGATTTATTTGATAAAGAAAATGTGTGCGTGTGGGAAGGGATAAAATGTGGATTTTCGAAAGATGAGTATGGGCGAGATGGACGGCATTTCTGTGTGATTTGCCGATTGGTGTGCTTGTGCCTGCGTGGCAGAGCGAGAAGGGAGACATCCATCTTGTCGTGTCTAAGGACCGAGTTGGTGTGTCATCTCACCTAACTCCACTATCGTGCAAACCACTCGACCGTTGAATGGGCAACGGCGTAGCATAAATCCCACTAGTTGGTGTGGTAGCCATCAGGAGAGCTGAGAGCAACGGGTGACTAAGGAAAAGGGATAAGCCCCGAGTGACTTATGCCCGGTTATACCTAAGTGAACGGTCAATGACCCCTTGGTGTATCCCGTGATGGCTAGTCAGGCTTAGCTATGGTGGGTAATGGCTATGTTGGGATCTACACCAACACGACGGTGTTCGAGTTGTGGTATCCTACTTGTGGGTAAAGTTGCACACCTCTGCAGAGTT
This sequence comes from Panicum virgatum, assembly GCF_016808335.1. Lineage (NCBI taxonomy): Eukaryota > Viridiplantae > Streptophyta > Magnoliopsida > Poales > Poaceae > Panicum > Panicum virgatum. Next base: position 9,267,059 of record NC_053149.1, on the reverse strand, counting down.
AAGAATCTATTCGAATAGTCCGTGCCCACGGTATTGGGCGAGTTACGGTGTGGTCACATAACTAGTGTTTCATTGGGATGGGCTGGTGTGAGTTGTTTTGGAGTTGGTTCCGGCAGTTGTGCCGTGTGCTACGACGGACGGGGAGTCCGGTAGCAGTTTTAAGACCTGATCTCTGTGTTACTGCAAAAACTGATTTCTAAAAGGTTTTTCGTAAAATAAACCCCTGCATAAAATGTCATTTTTCTGCAAATTAAACCGTAACCTTATCCTTGATTTACCTATGCATATTATTCTGTTATAACCCCCCTCCGTGGGTGTGGTTGGACTTGCTGAGTACGTTTGTACTCACCCCACTCTTACTTTTTACAGAAGAAGACCCGGACTTCGTACCAGACGACGCCGAGTAGAGTTATCGTTCTACACCCAACCTTGCCTGTGGAACCGGCCCTGTTGAGATGCCTCCGCTGTCGCAGTACTCTGAGCCCGTAGTAGACCCTATGTGGTTCGCGGTCTGGTGTTATGTCGTAGCTTGGTTAATTATTATTATCATCTGTATCGAGTGTCCGCCAAGGTTTGTAAGGTTTTGAACCATCTGATGTAATAAATGTGGCATCAGCCTCTTGGGACTGATGTTTTGTATCACATTTAAGTCTTCTCTTATGAGGGGACGCTTCAGGTGGTATCAGAGCCGTAGGTTGGCCATAGGACGTGACCCTAGGAGCGAAACCCTTTTTCAGGACCTTTCACCTTAGGACTTTTCTATCCTTAATCCTTTCCTCACACAAATACTTACCTTTGGTTCTTGCCCTGTTCCAGATGGCTGACAATGGATGGATCGGCGGAATCTGTTTCGCAGAGCCCGGCCTTCCAAAGTTGTTGATACTCAGCCTGGAACGCATTGGAGTTGTGGATCCGCCAGAGTTTCTTTACCGGGAGTACGACTCCAAGGGCACTCTTCGGTGTGACCTGATGATCTTCATAGCAAGAAGCACCCGCTATCCTGATGTGGACCCTTGGTTCATCTCCACCACTGGATTCCGTTTCCCGGATACCTATCGGAAAGCCGCCCGCAAAGCCCTGCGGCGTCTGCGTGTGATCTACAGGCATCACCTCCAGCGTACTCCTATGGGATTTTACCCGCCGACCGAAGGAAGAGGACGCACGTGGATTGCCAGGATGAGAGGACTTGGAAGAGAAGAAGAAGACCTGGAAGACACGGTCTCTCACTTATCCATCTATCTCACCGGCCTGGATGAGCTCTATCGCGAGCAAGCAGCACAACTGAAACAGCAGGTCCACAGAGCAGAAAAAGCAACCCAGGAGATGGAGGAACAACGGTCGAGGACTTTCCATGCCGAGTATTCCCTAGCCGCCCTCCAAGTCCAAATGGATGAAAAAGAGGAAGAATTGGAAGAACAGCGGGCAAGAGCCACACGCGCCGAGGACTCGCTAGCCGCTTTCCAAGCTCGTATGCGGAGGTATGAGGCTCGTTGGGGAATAGGTGGATGGATAGAAGAAGACGAAGAAGAAGAACCCGAAGAGGCTCAATGGGATGTAGGCATTCAGGCCGAAGAGGAGGAGCCCATGGAAACCCATTGGGATGTTGGAACTCAAACTGAAGAAGAAGAACCTGAAGAGACCCACTGGGATAAAGGAACTCAGACCGAGGATGACATGATGGATCAGTATCTCCCACTGAAGAAGCGCCCTCTTAGGATCGAGGAAGAGTCTCCATGATAGGAGTTGTCTCCAAGCTAGAACCTTTAATAATAATCATGTACCCACGAAGTTGTACCTCACCATGACGCCATAAATAAAAATCATCTACCCCTTTGTGTACCTCAAATAATTGTGCAAGTTTTTCACCATATCTGTGTTTTCAGATGGCTGAGGAAGGATGGACCCAGGGCGATTGCCAAGCTGCACCTGGCTTCCCCAGCCTCTTGATCAACGCCCTGGAGAGCCTTGGCGTCACGGAACGCCCAAGGTACTACAGCAGAGAGTACGAGCATCATGGCACTCTCCGCTGCAGGGTGATCCTAGTCGTCGCCAGAAGTGACCGCTACCCCGACATTCTGTCATGGCGAGTGACTGCTACAGGGTTTAGGCACCAGGACACCTATCCCCTAGCCGGCAGGAAAGCACTTCGTTATCTGTGCCGGATTTTCGAAAGACACCTCACCCCCACACCAATGAGGTTCTTCCCACCAGCCATCAGAACTCCAGTTTGGGAAGCCCGAATGAGAAGCCTGGAACGGCGTCGCCATGAAGAAGTTCTCCTGTACCAAGTGGCTACCTACCTAGCCTCCCTGGATCAGCTCTTTGATGAGCAAGCCAACCTGCTGAGGGAACAGACCCATCGAGCCGAGCAAGCAGAGCTCGCGCTAAGATTGCAGCAGATCCGAGCAGTCCAAGCCGAGGCAAGAGCCGCAGCCGCGGTCAGCAGTGAAGCAGTTGCTCAGGAGAGCCTCAGGCAAGCCCGAGACCGGCGTATGCAAGAATGGGCTAATGGTGGGACCCCAGTCCCGGCAATAGGAGAAGACCATGTTCTGCTCGGAACGCCCGTCATAGGATGGGGACCACTCGTTGGAAACCCACTAGCCCCACCCGAGAATCTTGGGAGGTCTACGGCCACCGCCGCAAGAGAAGCCGCAACGCAACCCCGGGAAAACGGAGGTCTAGAGGATGGCGAACCGGGACCACTCGTTTCCCCGGAGGTCGTGAGTTCCTTTCCGAGGGAGGAACCCACACAAGCCAATGAGTCTGCCTGAAGCGCGAGCAACCGACAAGGAATGAAGCCGTGTGGTCCGAAGAAGATCAGTGCCCCTTTTCTTTTGTTGTTGTGTACCCGGTCGTGTAGTACGCGTTGACCTTGCCCCTTGTTGTACCCCCCCTTTTGCAGTAATAAAGTTGTTGTGCTTGTTGTTTGATTTGTTGTGTGCTTGTGTGCTTTTCTGCAGTAGAAAGATGCTGCCTTTTCAAAAATACGAATTAACCAACTTAAACATCACCTAATCTTAGTCCCAATCCACTCGTTCTGCAGATGGTTTCCCGGAGCATCACAAGGGCCTCCCGCGTCAGGGACCCTGCAGCCGCTGATGCAGGAATACACCCTGACGGGCAAAACCATCCTCAGGAAGAACAAGAAGTGAGTCAGGGCAGAGGAGAAAATCATGGTGCCCAGCTGCCACCACCACCACCACCTTTCGTGGACCTGGCACAAGTAATCCATAACCAGACTCTCATACTGGAGACACTGGCCAATGCTCTAGTGAACAGGCAGCCACGAGAGCAGACCTTTAATGACAAGCTGACAGCTTTTCTGAGGGCCAAGCCACCCACTTTTGCCGGATCCAGCAACCCCTTGGATGCAGATGACTGGCTCCGCGTGATCCAAAGGAAGCTCGAGCCATTTGGGTGCCAGGATTGAGATAAAGTTCTTCTGGCTGCACATCAACTCACCGGGACTGCCTTAGCCTGGTGGGAGAATTACTGCGCTGCTGCCAGAGATGCCTCCATCATCACCTGGAATGAATTCGTGAGGGAGTTCCGCCGTTATCACATCCCCTCGGCCACCATGAAGCGCAAGGCGGATGAATTCCGCGCACTTCAGTAGGGGAGTATGTCGGTGGAAGAATATACTCACCAGTTTATGGAGCTGTCTCGATATGCACCAGACGAAGTGAACGACGACGAGAAGAAGCAGGACATGTTCAAGGAGGGACTAAACCCAGAACTCAGGACCCTGCTCACTCCTCAGATCTACCCTGATTTCAACACCTTGATGAACAAGGCAATCCTCACCGAGAGGGCTAAGATTGAGGAAAGAAAAGAGAACAAGCGCAAGTTCCTGGAGAGTAAGTCACGCCAGCAGGATCGTTTCCAGAAAACCAGAAGTCTCAACTACAACGCGCCAAGGTCCCAAGCCCCAATGCAGTACAAAACTCAGTCTCAAGTGACAGGACCACGGACCCCTAACACACAGCCCAGAAGCCAGAACACCATGAGGGCCTCACAGAATAATGCGAGCCAGGTCACCAACAACAACAGCAATGTGAGGGCCTGTTTCAACTGCCGAGAGACAGGGCATTTCATCGCCGACTGCCCCTATGCCAAGAACAAGCCTGCTACTTCGGCTTTCTCCAACACAGTAAACGGACCCAAGCCAGTGCTGACCGGTGCCAACCGAGTGCCCCTCCGTGGCAACAGCAACAACAACAACAACCAGCAGAGGCAATCCCAGCAGTCTTTTGGACGAGCCCGTGTCAACCACATCGACGCACAGGAAGCTCAAGGAGCCCAGGGCGTAGTACTCGGTGAGTACCTAGTCAGCTCAACTCTTGCAACAGTACTGTTTGATTCTGGAGCATCACACTCATTCATATCCTCGAGCTTTGTGGAGAAACATAAAATACCTACGGTACTACTAAAAACACCCCTAATAACCCGGACGCCCGGAGGAGACATCAGGTGTCAACTGGGTTGTCTACGGGTAAGGATCAATTTAAGTGGGGTAGAGTTTCTAGCAGACCTAGTAGTACTTAAGTCAGAAGGGATAGATGTGATCCTTGGAATGGATTGGCTGAGCAAACACAATGGCCTCATAGGTTGTACGGACAAAGTAGTCCATCTAACAAACCCGGAGGGAGTCCGAGTGACCTGTCATACCCGGGAATGTGGAGCAAACCCGATGGTATTCAGCATGGAAGCCAAGTCCTTGGAAGAAGTCCCAGTAGTGAATGAATATCCCGATGTCTTTCCCGAAGAACTTCCCGGTATGCCCCCAGATAGGGACATAGAATTTGTCATTGATCTTGTTCCTGGAACCGCCCCCATAGCCAAAAGACCCTATAGGATGGCAGCCTCTGAGTTGGCAGAGTTAAAGAAACAGCTAGAGGAGTTACAGCGAATTGGCTTCATCAGGCCAAGTTCGTCACCTTGGGGAGCCCCGGTCCTATTTGTCAAGAAGAAAGATGGAAGTATGAGGTTGTGCGTTGATTATCGAGCACTGAACGAGGTCACTATCAAAAACAAGTACCCCCTTCCCAGGATCGATGACCTTTTCGATCAATTAAAAGGAGCTAAGTACTTTTCCAAGATTGACCTAAGGTCCGGATATTTTCAGCTCAAGATTAGGGAAAGCGACATCCCGAAGACAGCCTTTGTCACCCGATACGGACAATTTGAGTTCACAGTGATGTCTTTTGGACTAACAAATGCACCTGCTTATTTCATGAACCTCATGAATAAGGTTTTTATGGACGAGCTAGATAAGTTTGTCGTAGTCTTCATTGACGACATACTTATTTACTCGAAGAGCATTCAGGAGCACGAGCAGCACCTGAGGGTAGTTTTGGAAGAACTGAGAGTGCATAGGCTATACGCCAAGTTCAGCAAGTGTGAATTTTGGCTGGAGAAAGTAGCCTTCCTTGGTCATATTTTGACCGCAGAAGGAGTGGCAGTAGACCCCGAGAAGGTCGAAGCAGTATCCAACTGGCAGCCGCCGACCAATGTGAGTGAGATCAGGAGTTTTCTTGGATTAGCTGGGTATTATCGGAGATTCATTGAAGGGTTTTCTAAAATAGCCCGGCCCATGACAGAGCTGCTCAAGAAAGAAAAGAAGTTCACCTGGACGGAATCGTGTGAGAGGAGCTTCCAGGAGTTGAAGCGAAGATTGACGACAGCCCCAGTGCTAATCCTGCCGGATATTCATCGGGATTTTGTCATCTATTGTGATGCGTCCCGACAAGGATTGGGTTGTGTACTGATGCAAGATGGAAAAGTCGTTGCATATGCTTCCCGTCAGCTCAGGACTCATGAGCAAAATTACCCGACCCATGACTTAGAACTTGCAGCCGTAGTGCACGCACTTAAGATCTGGAGACATTATTTAATTGGAAATAAGTGTGAAATCTTCACCGACCACAAAAGTCTGAAGTATATCTTCACCCAGCCGGACTTGAACTTGAGGCAAAGAAGATGGTTAGAATTAGTCAAAGATTATAATTTGGAAATTCAATATCACCCAGGGAAAGCAAATGTAGTAGCTGATGCTCTAAGTCGGAAATCTTACGGGCCTAAGAATGACCATTTACAAGAAGAAATGGCGCGACTAAATGTGCACATTGTCCCTCGAGGCTCCAGCCAAGTGCTGAACGTTCAATCCACTCTGGAGGAAAGAATCAGGAAAGCCCAAAGATCGGACAAAGGACTGATGGAAATCCGGAGGCAAACCGGAGAAAATAAGGCCCCAGACTTTCGAGTTGATAATAAGGGAACGTTGTGGTATAAAGACAGGATTTGTGTGCCCCAGAAAGGAGATTTCAGGCAGATGATCATGGATGAAGCCCATAACTCGGCCTACTCAATTCACCCAGGATCCACCAAAATGTACATGGACATAAAACAGAAGTATTGGTGGAATGGGATGAAGGCAGATATTGCACGATTTGTCGCCCGTTGTGATACTTGCCAGAGAATCAAAGCTGAACACCAGAAGCCGGCAGGATTACTGCAACCCCTACCCATCCCGGTGTGGAAATGGGATGAAGTAGGAATGGACTTTGTGGTGGGCTTGCCCAGAACCCAGAAAGGACATGACTCCATATGGGTAATAGTGGATCGCCTTACTAAATCAGCTCACTTCATACCCGTACGGACCAACTATGACGGGGAGAAGCTAGCTAAGCTCTATATAGAGAACATAGTGAAATTGCATGGTGTGCCCAGCCGAATCGTTTCAGATAGAGGGACCCAGTTCACCTCAAGATTTTGGAAGAGCTTGCATAAAGCTATGGGCACCAAGCTAGACTTTAGTTCTGCTTATCACCCGCAGACTGATGGTCAGACAGAAAGGGTAAATCAGATTTTGGAAGATATGTTGAGAGCATGTGTTCTCACTTACGGCAAAGATTGGGAACAGAGTCTACCCTATGCCGAGTTCTCATACAACAATGGGTATCAAGCAAGCCTGGGCATGTCGCCGTTCGAAGCTCTGTACGGGAGAAAATGCAGGACCCCTCTGATGTGGTCAGAAGTCGGAGAACGTGCCCTAGTCGGGCCCGCACTCATAAAAGAAGCAGAAGAAAGAGTCGCCGAGATCAGGAAAAAGATAAAGGCGGCCCAGTCTCGGCAGAAGAATTACGCCGACAAGAAAAGACGGGAAGTAAATTTCAACCCAGGAGATTTCGTGTATCTCAAGGTGTCACCCATTCGAGGAACCCGAAGATTTCAGGTACAGGGAAAGCTGGCTCCCCGATACATTGGACCATATCAGGTTCTAAAGAAAGTTGGGACAGTAGCATACCGTCTGGAGTTACCAGAAGAAATGTCAGATATACATCCAGTGTTCCACGTCTCGCAGCTAAGGAGATGTTTGAGGGTACCCGAGGCAGAACACGTGCCAGTAGAAACAATAGATTTACAGCCAGATCTACGGTACCAGGAGATACCGATCAAGATCCTAGATACTGTTACTAGAAGAACTAGAAACTCTGAAGTGCGAATCTGCAGAGTCCAGTGGAGCAGACACGGTGTGGAAGAAGCGACCTGGGAACGCGAGGACGCTCTAAGGAAGGAATTTCCCCACTTATTTAGGAACCAGTCGAATCTCGAGGACGAGATTCATTTTAAGTGGGGTAGGTTTGTAACATCCCGAAAATTGACTAAAATAAAACATGCACTAATGTTGTGTTTCGTCGTTGAGCTCGAGATCATTCTGAAAACCTAGAACCCTAATTCCCGGAAACCTTTCCTGTCCCGAACCCCTCTCTTTTTCCTCACCACCGTCCTGTTCCGCGTCGCACGATCGCTTGTATCCCATACGCGACTGCCTGTCGCGATCGTCGCCGCGAATCTCTCTCCCTCTCTTTTTCTCTCCCTCCTTTCTCCCTCTCCTTCTCTGCCGAGCACGCTCGGCCCGGCCCCTCCCTTCCTGCCGCACGTGGCCGCCCCGCCACCCTGCTCGACGTGCCTCACCTTCCCTGGCCCGCGCACGCGCGACCGACACCGCGGGTGGCCGACCGCGGCCGCAGTCGCCGCCGGGCGCACTCACTCTCCCTCTTCCCTCTTCCTCCATTTTTACTTTCCCTTCTCTATTCTTTTTTTCTCTTCTTTTCTTTTTCTCCATCTTTTCTTTTCCCCTTTTTCTTTTTTTTTCTCCCCTCTCCTTCCTTTCCTCCCTCCTTTCCCGAGCGCGGCCGCACGCCCCCTGGACCCTGATCCCGGCCGCTGCCCCGCACGGCTCGGCCGCGCCACCCTCGCCCCAGCTCCCTCCCCGGGCCGCTTCCCGCTCTCGGCACTGCCCCTGCCGCGCGCGCCCACGCTGCAGGGCAGCCCCGCGCCCCGGTCACCTGCCGCCGCCGCGCGCTCACCACCCCCGGGCCGTGCCCACGCGTACGCACACGCGCGCGCAGGCACAGGCTCGCCACGGCGCCGACCGCACCACGCCACCGCTCCCCACCCCGACCTGTCCAGGCCGCGCGCACCGCCTCCGGGCCGCCCGTGCACGCTCACGCGCACGGCACGCTGCGACGCGACGCCGCGACACGAAGCGACTGCCGTTGACACTGCACAGCGGCGGCGACTTCGGCACAGCGCCGCCTGCGCCGGCCGCAGCCGCAGCGTCGTGTCCCATCGCCATGCGCGCCCGCCCCGTTGACGCCCGCACAGATCCTCGCCGCCCACGCCATTAAGGGCCGTTCTCGGAGCTTCCCCGCCGGCCACCTACCCCGGCGTCGCCACCGCCTATCTCGCCCTATAAAAAGGCCACTCACGCCGCCCGTTCGCTCTACAACTGCCTACTGCCACCTTCCGCCCTTCTCTCCCACTCCGCAGCACCGCCGCCGCACGCTCTGCAGGCCGCCGCCGCCGCTTCCGTCGCCCCGCCTCCTCGCGTCGCCTCGGCCCAAGGTAGGGGGCGCGCGGAGTTCCTCCCTTCCCCCTATTCCTCTACCCCCGCCAACCCGTCCCGAGCCGCCCTGCTCACGCCACCCAGGGCCGCAGAGCGCCCGCCGCGGCCATGGCCGCCGCTCTCCCCCCCCTGCAGGCCCCTTCTCCGAAATTGGAAAAGGGAATCGAGCCTCCAGGGCCCCAGTACCCTTTCCCCCGTGATCCCGGCCGCCCTCGAGCCCCGGACCGCCGGCCCGAGACCGCCGCCGGCGTACCCCCCTCCCCTGTTTCCAGCGCGGGGGAGGAAGAGGACAGGGCGTTTTTGCCCTTAACCCCTCCCCTTTCTTATATTTCCTTAAGAGCCCTTCCACCTCTTGATACTTTTGCAATTAAAACCCCCCTTTTTGTTATATTCCCAAAATAAACCCCCACCATATAAAGTTATTTACAACTAAGCCCCTGACTCTTTCAGATTAACCCAAGAAGCTTCTAAAATATAAACCAAGCCCCTGCCTACTTAATCTTAATTACAATTAGGTCCCTGGACCCCTGTTTGGGGCCTAAACGCTTCCCTGACCTATCATTTTATGTGCTTAATGACCCCGGCTTAACCTAAAATTTTACCCCGCCTCTCCTAACTCAGTTCTGGCCATACCATTCAGAAACCATTCAAAAATAACAATCTATGCTCTATATTTCATGTGTTCCCGTTTCGAGCTCGACGACAAATCTTTATTTTCTGTGTTTTGATTGTGTGCCTGTTTGTGTGCGCTGTAGACCACGGAGTGAACGAAGGAGAACCCGTTGACGAGCAGTGCTGTGAGCAGGTGAACGAGGACCCGTTCCGCGACCCCGAGCCCGAAGGACAGGACTTCCCCGAAGGCTTTGAAGACGGCAAGTTCAATCCCATCCTTTGATGCATGTTTCTGTCCTAGTTTTTATGAACACAACCCAATGGCCTGTTTTATAAAGTTGCATATGTTTTACTTGCATGAAAACACGGTTGGATAGCCACCCCTTGATTTGTGATGACCATTCCTTGACCACCTAGATTAATGTCTGATTTTGCTTGGACGTTAATCGATATTAGAAACGCTTAGGACTTTACCCTTAATATGATTTATTTGATAAAGAAAATGTGTGCGTGTGGGAAGGGATAAAATGTGGATTTTCGAAAGATGAGTATGGGCGAGATGGACGGCATTTCTGTGTGATTTGCCGATTGGTGTGCTTGTGCCTGCGTGGCAGAGCGAGAAGGGAGACATCCATCTTGTCGTGTCTAAGGACCGAGTTGGTGTGTCATCTCACCTAACTCCACTATCGTGCAAACCACTCGACCGTTGAATGGGCAACGGCGTAGCATAAATCCCACTAGTTGGTGTGGTAGCCATCAGGAGAGCTGAGAGCAACGGGTGACTAAGGAAAAGGGATAAGCCCCGAGTGACTTATGCCCGGTTATACCTAAGTGAACGGTCAATGACCCCTTGGTGTATCCCGTGATGGCTAGTCAGGCTTAGCTATGGTGGGTAATGGCTATGTTGGGATCTACACCAACACGACGGTGTTCGAGTTGTGGTATCCTACTTGTGGGTAAAGTTGCACACCTCTGCAGAGTTAAGAATCTATTCGAATAGTCCGTGCCCACGGTATTGGGCGAGTTACGGTGTGGTCACATAACTAGTGTTTCATTGGGATGGGCTGGTGTGAGTTGTTTTGGAGTTGGTTCCGGCAGTTGTGCCGTGTGCTACGACGGACGGGGAGTCCGGTAGCAGTTTTAAGACCTGATCTCTGTGTTACTGCAAAAACTGATTTCTAAAAGGTTTTTCGTAAAATAAACCCCTGCATAAAATGTCATTTTTCTGCAAATTAAACCGTAACCTTATCCTTGATTTACCTATGCATATTATTCTGTTATAACCCCCCTCCGTGGGTGTGGTTGGACTTGCTGAGTACGTTTGTACTCACCCCACTCTTACTTTTTACAGAAGAAGACCCGGACTTCGTACCAGACGACGCCGAGTAGAGTTATCGTTCTACACCCAACCTTGCCTGTGGAACCGGCCCTGTTGAGATGCCTCCGCTGTCGCAGTACTCTGAGCCCGTAGTAGACCCTATGTGGTTCGCGGTCTGGTGTTATGTCGTAGCTTGGTTAATTATTATTATCATCTGTATCGAGTGTCCGCCAAGGTTTGTAAGGTTTTGAACCATCTGATGTAATAAATGTGGCATCAGCCTCTTGCGACTGATGTTTTGTATCACATTTAAGTCTTCTCTTATGAGGGGACGCTTCAAGCACGCTCCACACCGACGTGCGGGTCCCACCTCCACGGGCCCATCCGTCAGTAGCCTCACCCGCACCGTACGCCCCAACCCGTGGCCTCTCTCTCACCTTGTGCGAGGGCGACAGAAACGGAAAGGCGGCGTAGAAAAACCACACCGACATGTGGGGCCGCTCGGGGCGGCCGTTCCCGTGGCCCGCATGTCATCCCGTCGGTCGGGGGCCGGGACGTCCGGACGCCGCAGGTGGTTGTGCCTGGCGCGCGCTCGCAGATGGATCCGCTCGCGCTCGCGCTCGCCTCGCGTTGCGTGTGGCAGGCGGCCAACTCAGCCAGCGCCGGCCAGGCCATTTTCCCCTTTCCCCCTTTTGCTCCTCGCATACCCCGGCCGGGGCTTCTTTGCGTACAAGACCGCACGGTGCTTTCCGAACAATCATCAGGGAATCCCCCTCGGGAGCATGTCGCTTTCCGTGATCATACCACGCACGCGCCCCTCTTTATCTTGCAATCGTCTAGGGCTGGTGCTGCAAGAACAAGCCGCCGTTGCTCGAAATCTTGTGGTTTCCATGGGAATCTAATACTGGCAACACATGTACTGTTCGGTAGCACATCGTCCATTCCAATGTTTTGAATTTTGATGTGCTATGTCGGTATGCTAGGCTTGCGCACGGTAAGTGATGATAGGAGTAAGACATAAGAGGTGCTACGATTGTACTAAACTTTTATGGGTGTGGCCACACTTTTATTTGTGATTTCTTGAAAACAAATCGATATTATAATAACAAACGACGAAAATGGGGGAAAGAGGGAAGATAGCAAATGTTAAACATCTACACACATAAGAACTAAGAACAGAACGAATCCAAACTATCTCAGCGTAATGCCAGCTTCGTGTGTTGTTATGATCTCCACTCCCATCTCCTACGCTATTTGTTGTTATCGCCACCGAGCTAACGGGCTTCTAAGATGTTCGCCGTAAGATGAGAAGGCCTCCTAATTTTCTAGATGCATATCTCAAACTTAACAAAGAGTATTTCCCAAAAAAAAACATAGCAAAGTTGATAGCGTGAAGTGAGCCATGAAGTACATTAATTTTATAAAAATTCAATCCCCATATAAATACGAAGGTCAAGAGTATGCAAAAACACATCTCTGTATTGCCTCTCTTAAAAGGAACCGAATAGCCCAAATGGTGTTGCATGCAAATTCCACACAACACTCGGTCCGTGCGGCTGCAGTTGCTGAATGCAATTCACCAATCCACATCAACACCAACACCAGCACAGCAGTAGCAGGGGCGTAGCGGGGGTGGGGACTGGCCCTCTCCCAATTTTGCATTATAAATTTGAAATTTAATTAAATTTTTATATAAATTAATATGGTTGGTCCTTCTAATAATGAAAATAACAAATTCCTGGCTCCTCCCCGGGGCAGTAGCACACTCATCTAAAATCCCAGACGCAAAAAAAAACGAAATGAAAACACTGAAATACCCATCAAGCCCTCAATGCACACGCCCCCAATATTTATTGGAAAAAGTCTACTTAACCCCCTGAAGTATCAACATGTGTCTAACCTACACCACCAACTATAAAACCAGCTAATGAACACATTAAACTTTACAAAACCAGGCAGAGAACCCCCTCGGGCGGTTTGGGAGGCTGGTTTTGCCTACGTGGACAGACAGCGTGGCAAGCTTCTGATGTGGAGGGCTGGATTGACTGGGTTGACGGTGGGACCCACCTGTCAGGCTCCCTCCCCCACATAACAGCCGAAGCCTCCTCTGTTTCTCTCCCTCCGATTTTGCTCGCCCTCTCCGTTCGTTCTCGTCCCCGGCAGCGGAGTTCCCGAATAGCTAGGGTTTCGGCGGGTTCTCTCCGCCCCTCTTTCCCCGCGTTTTGTTGCCGTCTCCGGCTTGTCGGATTTGCGGGGAAAGAGGGGCGGAGAGAACCCGCCGGAACCCTAGCTATTCGGGAACTCCGCTGCCGGGGACGAGAACGAACGGAGAGGGCGAGCAAAATCGGAGGGAGAGAAACAGAGGAGGCTTCGGCTGTTATGTGGGGGAGGGAGCCTGACAGGTGGGTCCCACCGTCAACCCAGTCAATCCAGCCCTCCACATCAGAAGCTTGCCATGCTGTCTGTCCACGTAGGCAAAACCAGCCTCCCAAACCGCCCGAGGGGGTTCTCTGACTGGTTTTGTAAAGTTTAATGTGTTCATTAGCTAGTTTTATAGTTGGTGGTGTAGGTTAGACACATGTTGATACTTCAGAGGGTTAAGTAGACTTTTTCCAATATTTATTCGTCCCCAACACCCACTATTCCATCTATTTTTCCTTTCCGCCCACACTTCCATCACCGAGGCCTGCTCTTCTCGTCTCCTCGCCCTCTCCCTTCTCGCTTCTCCCTCACCACGTCCCGTGCGCTCCTCTCAACGCTGCCGTCGCCGCCGCCCTCCGAGCCGCCTAGGGTTTCTCCCGGCCCCGGGCGCGCCGCAGCCACGTCGCCCACGACCATGGTGATCCCGGCCGAGCCACCCCCGCCGCCTGCTACCCCGGATCCCGCCGCCGACGCCGCGGCGGTGGTGGAGGCGGCGGCCGCGGCAGCGTCGAGCGCGCGCCAGGCCGCCGCCGCCTTCTCCTCGTTCCCGTCGCTCAAGACATGGGGGAGCCACCGCGTGCTGCGCTGCGCGGCCCACGTCAACCGCGCCGACGCTGCCGCCAGGCGCTCCCCGGGGAAGGTCGACGCGGACGCGGAGAAGAAGGTCCCGCGCCACCCGAACGGGGTGGAAGCAGGGAGCAGCGACGCCGTCGGCTCGGGCCACCACTTGGCGGCGGCCGCGGAGGACGCGGAGCCTGCCGCCGCCTCGCGGCCGTGGAAGCTGCGCACCCGGCGGCGCCCCAAGTTGCCGGCGCCGTCCGCGAGCGCGTCGCCGCCGCCCGAGCGGAGGCCGTCGCGGGCCCGCGCGGAGCCCCTCGACCGGGCGCGGTTCTCCGTGACGCTCACGGCCGAGGAGATCGAGGAGGACGTCTACGCCGTCACCGGCGCCCGCCCGCGCCGCCGCCCTAGGCGGCGGCCCCGCCCCGTGCAGAAGCAGCTCGATGTGAGTCCCCTGCTCCTCCACCTCCTCCCGTCCTCCGTCCCTTCACCCCCCTGCACTCCCAGGGATCCGCTCGTAATTTCGTAAAACCTCCCGTCCCCAGATGCTATTCCCCGGCTCGTGGCTGTCGGAGATCACCGCCGAGTCCTACCGGGTGCCGGACGACCGGTGAGTGGCGCGGACCCCGTCGAGCACCCCCGAGCCGTCGGCGAGGACGCAACGCAAGGCAAGCGAATTCGCCAATCGGAACCCGGTGTTGTTAATTCTTTCTTTAGCCTCCGCCCGTCTCCTGCCGGTGATGTTACCGTGATCTAATCAGCTACCAGTAATTCTAATTATTATTAATTGATCGAAATGGAATGCTAGTAGCAGTAGCAGCAAGTGACTCGTATCAAGTTGTTATCTTTAGCGAAAGTACGTGAGGGATAGTTTGGTCTGGTGCGTGCTGGTGTTGGCCGTGTTGGCCCTTGATGGTACATTTCTTATTAATAGTTCATTACTTTAGTACGTTTATTAGTTGGTTTTTTTTCTGAAAAATATGATCTAGGCACAGGCAGTGAAGATCACAGCACAATTATTTCACAGCTGTATTTTTTCTAGTAGGAATGATCGACATCAGACTATGAGAGTGGAGCTTTTTACCGGCAACGGCTAGGGTCTGACTAGGGCGGTATGGTTGGTGCACTGCCGGGGCCACATGGTCAAGACCCCTTTGGGCACGAGCACGGCTGTTCGGCTGACATGCGGGCCCGGCCGGCGCCGGAACCGAACAGTTTGGAGAAGGAAACACCCCTCTCTGCCTGGCGCCCGCTCTCGCCCGGTGGCAGGGCCTTTTCGTTGCCTGTTTTAGCGCCCAGTGAGGGCCCGCCTGTCAGTGGAGGGGGGGGCATAGTTGGTTGACACATACTCGGGTGGTCCCGGCCCGTGGACCGTCCAAGGCTTGGTTTCTGGTGACGCCGCGCCGGCTTGTTTGTCCGCTTGCTCGGTCCGTGCTGCGGTGGCCTGGCCGGTCCATGGGCCCGGTCCACGCGCGCCCCATGCGGTGGCGGTTATTAGGCTCTCTGGTGGCCACGGCTTGAAACCAAAATCTGCTCGCAAGCTTTGGTTATTGATGGTGACTGGTGAGGAGTGGAAACCCTTACAAATCATAAATGGCCTCTCATCCTCCGCCGCCGTCTGATCGGCGTCGCACGGCTGCGGTCGTACGGCGCACCCAACCGCCCGAGTGTGACGTCCTCACGTTTCCGTAGTTATTGTTTTATATCAAGTTATTTCAGTTGGTTTCTAATGAAAATCTTCCTCATGTCATATTTTTTTCCGCAGCTGTCATTTATTTTATGTAAATTCTAAATTTAAAGCTGTTTTATAAATATTTATGTCATTATCTATTTTGTGAAATTATATTATGCTGGTACCGTCTGTGCTCGCCGTTGCGCGAGACTTCTGGTGTGTTTCGATCGGCCTGTGGGTTGGAAACAGAATGTCAGGTTACACTTAATTAAGCTAATGCGCCTGATGTGTTTAAATGATGACAATTACGCTTAATTAAACCGTTTAACTTGGCGGTTCTGTCACACCGAGAGAGGCTCCAAACAAGTTGCACGCAAATGTGGTTGGTGCCTTGGGCCCTTGGAGCACCATGCCTGATGCTTAGGCGTGTATTTAGGGAGGATCCATGTTACCCTGCAGGTGCAAGGCAGCCCCACTCCTTGCTAATCCCTGAAGAAAAAAAAGCCCCACTTCTTGCTCCTTCCGGGAGCGCTGGGCCTGTGCTTCCTTCGCAAGGCTCACCGGTCTTGCGGTATTGCAGAAATTCAGCGACACCAACAGAGGACGCACAGAAGTCTACCGGGTAGCCGGCCTGTCAGGTTGCTGGGATGCACAGGCGACGGAAATTTTTTACTGCGGCGGTGAAATTCGCCGTCAAAGGAGGGGTGGTACGACCGCAGAGCGCGCGGTTGACTTTTCGGCACGCGAATACAGTAGTGGATTTAGGCCCTGTTTACTTTCCACCCTATAAATCTCGTAAACACAAAAAAAAACCGTCACATCGAATGTTTCAACATATACATGGAGTACTAAATGAAGTCTATTTACAAAATTTTTTGCATAAATGGGATGTAAATCGTGAGACGAATATAATGAACCTACTTAATCCATGATTTGCAACAGTGATACTATAGTAACCATCCGCTAATTATTGATTAACTATGGATTAATTAGCATCATTAGGTTCGTCTCGCGATTTACAACCTATCTGTACAAAAAAATTTGTAAATGGACTTCATTTATTACTTCAAATTAATAAGATTCCAACACAAAAAAAATTTGCGCTGGAACTAAACAGGGCCTTACTTGACCCTTGTGTAGAGACGGTTAAGGACTCAAGGTCGAGCGTGCACGTAGAAAGCCGTATTTTTAACCCAACATTGTCTGGCTTAATGACCTCAGAGACGACGGCACGTGCTAAACAACGCCGTCCCGCTCTACCGTGGGCCGTGGCGGCGGCGGGCTGACAAGTTTACACGTTGATTGGATCGGAGAGAGTAGAGTAATCAAGTGGTCATGGTCAACACGCCGGGTCGGGTCGGGTCGGGTCGGGTCGCAGTTCAGGCATACGGTACCGGGACCTAGCCCAGCACCGGTTACGGGTCATGCGTGGAAGTAGTAGGAAACACAGTTGTTGCTGGTGTGCTTTCCCTGCTCGGCCAGACCGGCAGGCAGGGGCATCGTCCGCGCGTGTACGCTGGGTTCCACACGGATCACATACCCAACACACATTCTTAGCTACTAACGTACTACGTGATCGAACTCGCAGCGGTTTTCTCTAGTAAAATGCACTAGAAATTCGATCGGCCAGAGGCAATGTTTGATGCCTCCCCGAATTGTCATAGGCATCGACGGATATGGTGTGCAGGCTGTCGTGGTCCTGCTCGTAGTCGTAGCTGGTTTTGTCAATGTGGCGTCATTATTCAAATGGGCTATTTTCCATTTTCGTGGTATCAAGCCACAAGTACCTTTTTTCGTTTCAAGATTTTTTTTTGAACGAACGGGTGGGTACGAGATTGTGCCTATTTCATTGATAAAGAAGAAGAGTACATCCTGCTAACCGGAAAGAAAAGCAAAAAAAAGATTACTCTCTCCGTATTAGTAACTCCATATGTTTAGCTCCAGCGATAGCCCAAGTTGCAGCCTCATTCTTTATTTTGGAGAAAAGCCCCGGGGCTGACATTTCCTGCTTCCTAAAAATTATGGTGTTTCTCTCACACCAGATCTCCCAGATAATCAAAAGGGAAAGAAACGCTTGAAGATCGTTTCGAGATCTTATATTTTGTTCTCGCAGTATTGGCCTAGACCGTACTGTTTTTCTTTTGAGGGGGAGATAAACAGCACGTAGAGTTATATGACCCACCATGGCACCATCAGTGTATTCAGTACCTCCTAGCACAGTCACATGGAACGTGATACGGTACCTACGTTCCTGTATCGGGAACGCGGTCGTCGATCCCGTATCGGGAACGCGGGTACATTTTCATTTCAATAATGTTAAAATCACTCTTAAACAACGTACCATATATCATATACCACGTTCCTCAATCCATCGATCCGAAAACTTTTGTGACTGTGCCTCCTAGCTAGTACAGTTTAGTAGCTGAGGAGGAAAAGAAATGTTTCAGAGACACGTCAGGCGTTTTTCCAACATAAAAATAAAATGTGAACGATTGTGCGTTACATCCACAGGAATTCCATCCGCAGAGACCACACCGACCATAGCAGATCTCGAGCGAGGCGACTTTGTAAAATAGAGAGCCAGGTGAGCACGGACGCTCTATAACAGTAACACTAGAGAGCCACTAGAGAGGCTAGGGCCTGTTTGGTTCCCTCTAGCGCAAATTGCGATACGAGGAATCTTGTATGCATGGGGTACTAAAAGAAGTCTATTTACAAATTCTTTTTACGGATGAGTGTAACTTTTCGTGACGAATCTAATAACAGTAATTAATCTATAATTGGCTACATTAATGCTACAGTGCCATCCTTTAATTATACGGTCAAATGCCCCATTAGATTCGTCTCGCGAAGTAGCGCAGAAATTGTGAATTTAGTTTTATAAATTGTTTTTATTTAATACTTCTAATTAATGGTTAATATTTGCTACATATAGCTCTACTAAACCAAAAAAGACCTAGGTCCGGCGCAGCAGGCAATTGTCTGCAGCGGCTCCACGCACGCGCGGACCATATCGCCTGCACATAAGATTCCTCGTAAGTAACAGTTAGTGTTCTACCAGCCCTGCATAGCTGAGTTGATTTGCTCAACGGGCAGGTTGCACCGTTCATTGAGGGGCGGATCCTGGACCCGTGCCGGTCTAGTTTATCTCAAGTGAAGTAAATGTATGCATGATTTTTGCTTTGTATTCCCTCCGTTTCAAATTATAAGTCATTCCAAGAATATTAGAGAGTCATCTTAAAATTTGACTAAAATTATAAAGAGAAACATAAAAATTTATGATATCAAACAGGTATAGTGTAAAAATATAGCTAACAAAAAATCTAATGATACTTAATTGGCATCATAAATGTTATTACCTTATTATATAAATTTGGTCAAATTTGAGAAACTTTAATTCTTCAAGATTTTTGGAATGACTTATAATTTGGAACGGAGGGAGTACCTAAAACTGTTAGAATTCTGCTAAAATTCAGCAAACCCAGCATATATGCCCATAGGCCCAGCCCTGGTTGCAAGTCATTTCCGGCTCCGCCCCTTGCATTGCAGGCAGACTCCACTCTCCACTGGAATGAATTTGGGGATCAAGAAAGAGCGAAGTAATCAGGGTGGTATGCTTGGGGCAGGGGCGAAGCAAGAGTGTTAGGCCACCAGGGTCACACTTCTAACACCATGGTTTATTAGTTACTTGGAAGGGTAATTTGTTAGGCTGTGTTTAAATCCTGTAAACGCAAAACACAAATTTTTTTGTAAATCGTTTGCATGGTATACTAAATATAGTCAAAAAATAAACCGCATTATAAAAATGGACTGTAAATCGCGAGACGAATCTAATGAGCCTAATTAGGACGTGATTAGACACTAAATTGCTACAGTAATACTACAGTAAACATGCTCTAACGATCCTCTAATTAGGCTCAATAGATTCGTCTCTAGTTTACAGATGAGATATGTAATTAGTTTTGTAATTAGTCTACATTTAATACTTCAAATATTAAAGATTCCCTTGCAAAAAAGCAAAAACGCAAAATACAAAGTGAACTAAACACACTCTTAGCTTGAAAAAAAAGGAACTTGCAGTGGAGTTTAAAAAGGTCATGGGGATGATCTGACCTCGACGAATACACGTAGCCCCCGCCCCCTGATTGGAAGATGACAGACACACTACTATTAGCAACTCTGATGGAATCTCAGAGTGGCGTGTGGAATCAAGGGAAATGCTTCTTTTCTGGCCGAGATGACCTCGCTGTCCTCTTTTCCGTTTCCCTTCCCTTGCTCTGCTTTCCGTGTGCAAGCGAGAGGCGTGGTGGTGCATCCCCAAGGCCAATGCTACTACGCCTTTGTGGAGCCTTGACGCCTTTCAGCAGTGCAAGTTGGTGTCCCGTCACGCGCGGTGGGAAAATTATCGAGGCCGCACGTGCCATTTCGTTTGCGAGAGAACAGTGAGGCGTTGCATGGGTTTCAGACTCTCAACGGTGCTCCTCCCGTTCCAAACTATAAATCATTTAAAAATCTTAAATAGTCAAACCATCTCAAAGTTTGACCAAAATTATAGAGTAAAACACAAAGATTTATGACATCAAATAGGTGTACTATGAAAGTATAGCTAACAAAAAATCTAATGATACTTAACTAATATCATAAATATTATTATTTTGTTATATAAATTTAATTAAATTTAAAAAAATTTGACTCTTCAAAATTTTTAGAATGATTTATAATTTGGAACATAGGAAGTAGCTAGCTATTGGGCTCCGGTGCTAGGCGTAGTGGCGAAGCTACAGCTAGCTATTGGAGTCCGCCGACCCAACGAAATTTTGATAATCCTATGTAAAGATACTGTTTATCACTGTTTTTAGTGTTAATGACCCCGTTAAACAATAATGATGACCCCGGTGGCCATAATTTCTGGCTTCGCCCCTGGCCAGGCGTCGTCGGGTCGCAGAATCGGAATCAGTGTTCGGAATTCAGAAACCACGAATCCAAGGTTGGACGATCGGAATTGGCACCAGTAACCCTCCACACGTTTTTCCACTCCTGGGTACCTGATGTGCGCATTGGACGGGGACGTTGCATCCTTTTGGTCCAGCATCCACCCCGAGGGCACAAAGGCTTGGGAGACAAGTTTCAGATTTTTTTTTCCTGTCACAGTACACTAGGCCACTGGCAAAGTCCCTAGTGCCGAACCTAGGTACTAGCCGTCTGCTGTAAAGAATACTTTGGGCCCAAAAAATTTCCAATAAAATCCGTTCGAATACATGCATAAAACATAAAATGCAGTTAAAAATAACTAATTATACAGTTCGGGTCACGTTTAATTTCCAAAAAATATTTACAGTACTCGTCACATCGAATCATCGGACACGTGCATGCATTGAGCATTAAATGCAATTGAAAAAATAACTAATTACACATTTTAACTATTTTATACGAGATGAGTATTTTAAATCTAATTAGTCTATGATTGATTATTAATTGTTAAATAACAACAAAATATGTGACAATGTCAAAATCTAAACTTTTTGTGAACTAAATACAGTATTCACATGAGAGTGAAAACAAGAAGAGCGCTCAAACAAGAAACGTGCCAAAGGGTTGTTTGTATAAACGACACGTCACCATGTACTACGTACTTCATCCGGATCATATCCCCGTCACAGTGCATAGACCGGTAGCACTACCCTGTTGACAAGTGACAGGACGAGGACGACAGCGTCAAAAGGCTTTCCATTGGCGTAGAATTGATCCTTTTTCCAGAGAAGCCTTTTCCAACAGCAACAGGGGTTTTTGCTGTTTGATGAGAAATAGTGTCACAAAGTGCTAAAAGGGAATTGCTGTCCCCGGTGGATATTCTATCCCAGCTCGGCATGGGAAATGTGAAAGATCAGTTCAACCTGGATCTCAAACGAAATTTAGCATGTTTATCAGTTTTGAAATAACAAGGAATCCAACAGCTTTAATTAAAGGCTACATGCAATTTACAGCTCAAGGTAACGATTGATGGTGGACCAGCAATGACTAGTACTCTATATACTATAGGACGTGGAGAGGAAGGGCCGGGGGCAACCGAGCACTCCCCCAGCGACACGTGTCCCAGAAGAAGCCCGATGCGGACCATGGAATTGGCGTCCGGTCCTTCTCCCATAGCGCCGCGCCTTTGTTTCAAAAAAAAAAACGCCGCGGCTTGCTCCTCCGACCCACCCGCACGCACGGAGCTTGGAGCTCGTGCCGCTCGAATCCGACCTCCGCCATGGTAGGGCGCGGGAGGAGGGAGAGGGGGTGGAGGGCTGGCCGCCGCAGCCCGCAGATCCGCTCACGAAGCCGCGAGGAGCTGCCGTGGAAGGGAGGGAAGGCAAAGAGGAAGGGGAGGAGACGAGAGGGAGGGGCGATCCGACCGCCGCCATGGCTCGGATTCGGCCGCCCGGCCGCGCCGCACTCGCCTGGCCGCCGCAGACGCTACTGGACTTCAAGACCGCCATCACCGCGGACCCGGCCGGGGTGCTCGCGACGTCGGCATCACCTGCGGCTCGGCCTCCGGGGCCGTGCAGCGCCTACGCATCCACGGCGCGAGCCTTGCTGGCGCGCTCGCGCCCTCCCTCGCGCGCCTCCCCGCGCTCGAGCCCATCTCGCTCTTCGGCAACCGCCTCGCCGGCGGCGTCCCGCCCACCTTCCGCGCGCTCGCGCCCACGCTCCGCAAGCTCAACCTTAGCCGGAATGTGGGGAGGGACGAGAGCTTGGCGCAGAGCTCCGCCGCCAGGCTCGCCGCTCGCCGGCTCGAGATGTAGGCGCGCATATCCGGGGAGCTCGCCTGTCGTAGCCTCCATCGAGGGCGTCGACGATCGCCATGGCGCGGCACTCGACGCCGCCCGCCATGGCGCGCGGCGGAGCTCGGGGCGGCCCGCCATGGCGCGCGGCGTAGCTCGACACGCCCCGCCATGGCATGTTGCGGAGCTCAACGCAGCCCGCCATGGCGTGTCGCGGAGCTCGAGGAGGCCTGCCATGGCGCGTGCGCTCGAGGAGGGAGGGAGGGAGGCGGCGCCGGGTACAGAGGCGGAGGCGGGGCGCCGGGGAAGGAGGAGGCGACCGGCACTTCCGAGGTGGACGGGGGAGCGCCGCTGCGCCGGCCTGTTTTTTTTTGCTTTTTTCTCTCTCTAGTTTTTCTCTTCTTTTCCGCCCTCTTTTGTATGCTTTTCCCCTCTTCTTCTTTTTTATCTTTGTGCTTTTTTTTTCTTCACGCGGCGGAGCGCGTGGTTCTACCTAGTGTAAGTACATGGGAGCTAACATTCTACCATAAGAATAGCAACACACACATCAGGAAAGTACAACCATCAAAGAGTAGTACAACAGCCTTCAGAAATGATTATAGCTGTTCTATAATCGATAGCTCAAAGTGATTTCTACACAATATCAATTAAACAAGTTATTGTGCTGTTCCAAATCAAGGCCCTACCAGCTGAGGCAACCCTGAAACAAAGAAGAACAAAAGAAATTGATTTAACTATAATCTCCATATTTAATATTCAAGATCACTATAGTCGACATCTAAAGATCAAAACAGAGTATTAAGAAAGGCTCGCTGCATTGGTACAGCTTCCATTGTTTTGGTAGGTAAAATTGTTCTGAATTCTGGGAACGTATTTATCCTAGTTCATGGAGTCGAACCAAAACAAAGGTTTACATTCATCAGTTATGTTCATGAGTCAAGACGATCAATATGATAGCTATGAAGCCACTATCCGAGGTTCCATCATTTATGCTTCCCATGTAAAAGCCATGATAAAATACCCATTCATTTCTCTTTATTCAGTATATAAAACTAGTCTATAGCTTTACCATTACTCACAACATCCATATAAATATTTTCTTTGAAAAGGAAGATGGGAGTACTCTGTTAAACCACCCCACCAAGCATTAACCCTGCTACAACTTAGTGGTACATTAGCTAGTACAACAGGTCAATAATCCCTGTCAAAACCATCTACAGAAAGTCCATACCCCCAATTCAGAAGCTCAATAATGCACCCACAATTTAACTTGGGCAGACAATACTCACCTTAATCGTAGGACGGAGACCGCACAACGGATGAGTAGTAGTTGGCCTCTAACTCCTTGAGGCTTGCTGCCGCCTCCTGCCCAATTCTCTCCAGCATTCTCTCTGTTCCCTCCGCCTGCTGACCAAGCACCTCAATCCTCCTATCAACATTCTCATTCAACGAAGCAAGCCCGGAAAAGATGGCTGTTCTCTTAAGTTCCGACACCAATTTCAACAGAGTGTCTGCTGAATGTACCTGATCAGAAGACATAACACATAAGACAATATTAGAAATTTAAAGTCAGAACTGACACATGGCACTTATTGCCAATTTTGTCATATCTAGAATTCATCCTTTCTTTTAAAATAAACACATTGGGTAAATAAGTTACTTCGCATGTATGACATAAAGTTTTGCAGAAAATCACCTTTCCTCTATAGCATATGGAAGGGAAAAAGATTATTCACCTGGCTACGAGGATCGCTACAGTTATAGCGTAAGCTCTTCTTGTCATTCTATTAGTTGTGTTTACCATGGAACATCAATCTTCTACATGTGTGACATTGAAGTGCCATCCAAGTTCTCATGCTATGGAAATGCCATCCAGGTTGCCATGTGCCAAAACCTTATTAACCCTCACACTCTAAACATCTACAAGTGTTCAACATAAATCATATTTCTATGTTTTCACTCAAGTAAAATCGCATACTCATTTTGTTCTCATGGAAGGTCTCACATAATCAATATTATTAAGTTGTCGAATTAGTCGTGACTAATCTGTCCCTGGATCATCATCAGGCACTTTGAGGAGATTAGCTCGACTAGAAACCTAGCCATCCACAATTTAGTCCGACTAAGTTGTGGACGACTAGTCTAGAAAGGGAGGAAAAGGTGAGTTGGGCCTAGGCAATCGGGCTAGGTTTTGGCCCATTAGGTTACAGGTATATAACGAATTAGTGTGTGTCCCTGCATCTGGAGTCCAGCCCGTGCCCCTCCAGCCATTGCCTGCAGGAGAAAGAGAGGGGGAGAAGCTGCTGCCCACGATAAATCATTACTGCTGGTATCCTTCCTCAATCCGCCACCAGCTCTGTCATTACCCCCTCAAGCTGCCACAGTTGGATTCCTCTCTTTGACGCTCACGTTCAATCACTGTGCTGAACTCAAAGATCCACAGGATTATGAAGTTGATCCACTCCTAGTCCTCCTCCAACTATATTGGGTAGCAGAGTAGGAAAGCAGGACAACTATACTGCCGACTAGCCAAATACTGAACCTAATCGACGACTATCACAATCTGTCACCTAGTCAGTACACTTACAACTAGGCTTGACTAGGCGATTTGAAAACATTGCACCTAATAGACCACATCTTTGTACTTCATATCACCAAGTGGGATCCGAATATCCAACTCAATTTTACACATATATTTAAGCTTGCAGCCTCAGCATATGTATTATAGGTGCCTTATACCAGACATTATGATTCTTGGATCATTAGGGGTAAACACTGCCAAGAGCAGGTGGTGTCGGCTATCAGGGGAGGGCCAGACCATTGGAAAGACTCACTAAATATTTGTTTCTTCACTGGTTGATTGCTTGATTGTCTGCTTACAGGGCATTAGAGCTGGCCTAACAAGAGATGCTAGCAACCTTTTAGTAGCTAACAGCCTTCCTCTTATCTAGCTGACAACCATATATCAAGTAATACTATCTGTTTGGTGCACAGGAGGCTGGCTAATCTCTGGCCCTGATTCACACTAATAACAATATCCCTGCTGCATAACCTGGTTATCTCAAGCTAAAAGGTTAAGACTATAGCTCTTGATGATTCTGTTATTGTATATGCCATAAACTGATTACGACATATTTACTGGGACAATGGATAAATCTAACTCCTCATTTAATGATCTAATTTAAAGGGGACCAAGTTGAGACTGTCAAAACACAGAACCTGGAAGAACATTTATGTCTTGATTTGTAGCATATGTTTCAAAATGTACAAAATTTAGAAAAAAAAAGCTCATGCATTCAGAAAATTAACTAGGGCATGCTTAATTGAAACAAAAGTTCTAGAATCGAATGGGCTAATGGTTGGGGGGCAGCGAGGCTGGTCCATACCATGCGGGCTGCGCGCATCTCCATCTGGAAGGCCTCCTGCGAGTTTCGCACGGGTGGGTCGTTGACCTGACCATGCCATCACGAACTAGGGTTAGTCAGAGTGCTTCGAGGCTGCCGGATGTAAAGGGAAAGTAGGGCGCGGGGACGTACGCGGGCGATGTTGATGAGGTTGGAGAAGTTGTCGACGAGGCTGGAGACGTCGGCATCGGCCTTCTGCAGCAGCAACTTCTGCTTCTGCGCCGCGGCAGCGGCGGCAGCAGCCGTCGGGCCCGGGGCCGAGCCGGCGGCGCCGCCGGCTTTGCTCATCGCACGCGTTCGAGGAAGAGAGAGAGGCCGAGACCTGTTTTGGGCGGATGGGTTCCGGCCGAGCGTGGGCCAGAGAGAAAGTGGCCTGCTTGCCAGAACTGAGCAGTTTTCATGGCCTAAATGGTGGTGGCTGGGCCTTGGAGACGGCGTTCCATTTCAGGCGGTTTTTTTTTTATTTCCGTTTTTTACAAAAATATATTTTCGATTAGGAAATTTACAGAAATATACCCCGGCCGCCCGGCAACCGGGCGGTAGGGGCTAATCTGTAAAAAAAATACAAAAAAAATTGCAGATAGGTCCCTGGGGACCGGTCGCCCGGCTGCGGGGCGGCCAGCCTTATTTTTTGCAATTTAGCCTTTTTCGCGAAATAATTTCACATATGTTCACATTTTTGTAACTTTTTGCAGAAATAGACCCTGGGGTCGGCGCTGTAATATGTGGCGCCGAGATAACACGTCTTGGCGCCACAGATCACGGCGTCGAGGTGCCACGCACGCACAAGCAATATAGTGAATACTGCGGAGAAGGCTCAACGCAGTTTGATACGTGGGGGTACGGCTACTAGGACTACATAGTGCTAGTCACATGCTGCATCGTTGTGTTTGTTGTGTATTTCTAAATTACCTAAGGCATGCTAGTTTAGTTTAGAATATGTTTACCATAGTTGCAAACGGGTTCTGCCATGCCACTGCATATCTGATGTGTGTTTCATTAACATTGTATTATGATGTAATTCCTATGGTTTATATTGTGTAATGCAATTTTTAGTTCTTAATTGTTACCATTATATTTGATGTGTGGTTCATAGTATTCTAGTCTCCTGAAAATGTCCGAAAATATTAAAGGCAAGTTCGAAGATTCACTATATTGCTTGTGCGTGCGTGACACCTCGGCGCCGTGATCTGTGGCGCCAAGACATGTTATCTCGACGCCACATATTACAGCGCCGACCCCAGGGTCTATTTCTGCAAAAAATTACAAAAAGGTGAACATATGTGAAATTATTTCACGAAAAGAGCTAAATTGCAAAAAATAAGGCCGGCCGCCCCGCAGCCGGGCGGTCTTGGGGGCCGGCCGCCCCGCAGCCGGGCGACCGGTCCCCAGGGACCTGTCTGCAATTTTTTGTTGTATTTTTTTGCAGATTAGCCTCTGCCGCCCCAGCTGCCGGGCGGCCAGGTCCCGGGCGCCCGGTTGCCGGGCGGCCGGGGTATATTTTTGTAAATTTCCAAATCGAAAATATATTTTTGTAAAAAACGGAAATAAAAAATAAAAAAATAAAAAACCGCCCATTTCAGCCTGGTGCAGCATTAAAGGCAACGGATGGGCTTTCCAAATAGACATGGTGGGCCTGGCGCCAATTTGCATTGTTCTACGGGCCTGCCCCAAAATCACATCTCTTACGCGGATTTGAAGTAGAAGCACAAGCCAATTCCACGCATCATTTCTGCTCAAAACGGCAAGAACAAGAAGTACTATCCGTCAGAAAAGAACAGGAAGTACTAATGGGGTACTCCATTTCTTTCCTTTTTCTTTTATATTCTGGAAACGCAGATTACGCATTTGCTTTGATCCATTGGCACTGTAAGACCATGTGGGTTATCAGTCAAAACTGAAAGGGAAAGGTAGATCACAAAGGAGACCTGCAGAAAAGATAGTTCGCTTGGCTGTGGCTGGTGGGTAGTGCTGATTTGTTATGAGAGGACAATATTGCTGACTGGTTGGTAGCTGGTGGTTGGTGCTGATTTAGTATGAAAGAACAGTACTGCTGGCTGGTTGGCTGACAAGCCAAACGAACAGATCGATAGAAATCACAAAGGATTTTCCCTCCTCTCATCTCTTCTCCTCGGTCTGTTTCTTCTCACCACCCGTCCTTGCTTGCTTTTCCATTGCGGTTAGCTGTTCGTGTTCATGTCGGAAATTAATCTCTCTCAGCGTTTGATTCCACTATCTCACGTCACCGCTGGGTCTTCCTCTGCCTTGCAAGTAACTCAACCTGCTGCAGGCCTCAACGGCCAGCTAGCCCCGACGACAACCGCTTTAGATGCCTGTGCCCGCCTACTCTCCTAGCAGCTACATTTCATCACTAACAAACCTACCCCAACTAGTGCCCATTAAATTAGCATCATAGCATAGCAATTTAGCGTAGCCAAGTGCTAGCACGCAACGCATGCATGCATGGTGCCGCGTTCTGGCTCACACTACAGTGAAAATCTATTGCTAGCTCAATTATGAGGTACCGACGATGCTTAAGGAGCTAATAAGCTACTGTTTGGACCCCTCTAATCAGGCCTCTCTGACCTACAGCGCTTAGCATGTGCTACACTCTTGAAAGGATTTTGGCCTGACTCTATCAGAGATAGAACGCTGTGCCTATTTCATTAGTGTCTATAACCTTTCTTTTAGAAGCTTTGGGGATTGAGCTCTAATCTTATATCAGACTGGAATGCACACTCCACAAGTTAGTAAACTTCTGAATGTGCTGATTAGGTGGAGGCCACTGTGAAAGTGCTTCTGTAACCGAATGGCAGGATGGGAGAAAAGAATGGACACTCCACATGCATCACAAGCATGGAATATCCTAGGTGTGAACTGTGAACTATGCATATATATGTGCTGGAGATGAACAGAAAAAGAGAAAGTGCTCGCGCGCTCACTGTGATCTCCCATCCAATCAGAGGCTCAGAGCTCATCGTAGGATGGATGAAGCCATGTGTCAAAGAAGAGCAGCAGCTGCTGTGGCCTGTGGCAAGAGTACCAGAAAACTGGGGCTAGCCAAGTGAAAGGCAAAGTACAGATACCAATAAAGGTTGTGTTTAGTTGCAAAAAGTATGCCAACAGCGTTTGCGAAAAGCACTGTAGTACTTTTCGTTTGTATATGATAAATATTGTTTTACCATAGGCTAACTAGGCTTAAAAGATTTGTCTCACAACGTACATCAAAACTATGCAATTAGTTTTTTATTTATCTATATTTAGTACTCCATGCATGGGTCATTTGCTATATTTAATATTTCGATGTGATTTTGAGGTGATGAAAAGTTTGGAAAGTTTGGAGGAGTTGGGAGGAACTAAACACAGCCAAAGTGGGCAAGCTTTCATCAGACCAAATGATCAGCGGTCCACCAGAGTGCACTTTTTATCCCCCGCTCTACACACCCCAATGCCAATGTGTCAGCTTGAGCATGGCATCTGCCTTGTAATCATAGCACTCACTCCTAGGGCTACTACAACCTTGGCTCTACCTGTTGATCTGTGACTGGTTGGTTGGTGCCACAGGGATGAGACGCACCCCAGGAAACTCAGGTGCAGAACTTCAACATGATGCCCTAGGCTTGTCAATGATTCCAAAGGAGACATTGACTCCATTGCTTCACTTCTAGACTAGGGCCCCCCAAAAGAAGGGGATTGATGAACTCCTGAACAGCAAGCAAAGTTGTTTGGTTCTCTAATCAAAATCTGTCCTAGTGCATGCAGCAATGTTCTTTAGGGGGAAAAGACTGTAAAGTTCTGTTGGGTCTTGAGACATAAGCATGGACTTTGCCTATATCGTGTACTAGTTGCAACTGTTTAAAATTGACAAAAAAAAGTTAACACTTTGATCTGTACTATTGTTAGATTTATATGTACTATAACTTAGAATTTTTATTTTGAACGTTTTAGCTCAACTGCTCAATGATTGCCAAAATAGCTTCTAACCATTCTTCAATATATGCTTTATTTTTATATAACTAAAAGTTAAGGTTCATCAACTTGTCTCGACCACATATATATCGTGCATAGGTTACTAATCTGTGTTGATTTTCGGTGTCCTTAATTTGTCTAACTTTACAGCAAGCTATTGCTTCGAGACATATGGTACATAGGTGAAATTGTCTCTCTTCACGCTTCTCCATGTCAGTTCTTAATATCCTTCTCAAAGAAAAAAAAATAGTTCTGAATATTCTACTTTTCTTCTGGCCAACATATAATAGAATATTACAACTAATTAAACAATAAGGTATACCTAGTAGCTAGTGAAGTCTGTAGTTGAAGTGTTGAACATCCTTGGGTGGACAAGGACAATCAATGCAAATAGGACATCCATGTTCCAAAGCACTGGTTCGATGTGTATTATCGTGTCCTGGTTCCACTAGAGGATGCATGCCAACTCGCATGCCTGCCCAAAATTGGTATATGCTCAAGGATCACATATATGTACTTATAGTAGCATATTGGAGTTCTCCAAAAACACACAAGCTGACATCTCTTTCGGCGCATAATCAAGTTGAGGAACCTTACAAACAAACAAGGGGCATCCTGTGGCCCACAATCTAATCACGTTCCATTTGGGATAAGGTTTCTTGACATAAAACTACATCAAGGACTCAAGTTGAGATCATAGCAAAAGTGTTTTCAAATCTCCCCTTTTAAGATCTTGTTTGTAGTTGGGACATCTTGGTGATGGTGACTCACATGGGCCTCAGGCCAAAGGTTTTAGCTAGCATTAATTCTTTAGCCTTTACTTCCTAGGGGGTAAGCTAGAAAAAATTTCTATATGCCTTATGGTAAGGGTATCAACTGATCGAGCTATAATTTGTTGGAAAATATGATGGCTCATCAGCTTATTACTTCTAGTGGTTGGGTGTCCTACTTAACAAGTGTGGTTTACGAAAACCTTTGTGGACAAATGTTGTTCGGTAGTCATTCTGTTTGTTATGTCACCTTCTTTCAAAAGCGAGCACTTCGAGTCAAAAAAAAGCGAGCACTTTTGCAAAATAGATCAGTATATATGTTTCATATGTAGTCACTGCCAGAAAAATGCACATTCGTCCGCGGCCGTTAGTACCGGTCACGGTTTCGGCCGGTACTAACGTGCAAATTTAGTACCGGGTCAAAGAAACAGTGCCCATGGGAGCCGTTTAGTACCGGCTGGTGGCTCCAGCCGGCACTAAAGTGCGCCACCGACAGCCCCCGACAACCGCCGTGACAATTTAGTACCGGCTGGAGCCACCAGCCGGTACTAAATTGGCGCCAGGAAACTTAGTACCGGCTGATGGCTCCAGCCGGTACTAAATGGGGAGATTTAGTACCGGCTGTAGCCACCAGCCGGTACTAATGCTCCCGCTATAAATTGGGGCTTCTTCCTCCCCGAGCCGAGCCAGCGCCCATTTCACCAGAGAGCTAGCTCGAGTTCGGTTTCTTCTCTCATATTAGAGTTGCGCCACCATTATTTGATCCATTTTTTGTGTGATTTGGACTCATTCAAGTGCGCCAAAGGTTTGCAACTTCATCCTCTCTTCATTGATAGTCTTTATTCTTCGTTTTATGCTCTATAGTTAGAGAAATTTGTGATTTTTAGAAATAGTGATGATGAGTATGATTTCTTTGATTTATGCAATGATTTGAGATATATAGAACTGATGACTTGAATGTGGGAGTAGGTTTATTGGCTAGGTTGAATATGAAAAATTTATAGACATATTTTTCAATCATTTTCTATATATTACAAATGACCGTAGCACATTTTTTATTTTTAGATTCAGATGAGCATGTGGATAGTAGAAATTTTTAGAATTAGTGTAGACAAAACATGTGATTGTAGTAGATATAAAAATAATGTGGATAGTTAATTTTTTATAATGAACTAATGAAAGAATTATAATAGATTTTTTTATTATGAATTGATTATTTTGACACTCTAGTGATGTATTTATTCAGGCTCACATTGAAACTATGTATAAGCTTAAAAAATCTTTATTTCGAAACAAGTATACGTCGTTAATCTCCATCCAATAGTGATGACACTACCTTTCGGGAAAACACTATGCGCCATATGGACGTCGCGAATCGGTTGGTCGCATCACCAGCACTTCCGATTGATACGAAGACAGCATTTGACGCAGTCAGCGTGGCCGTTGTTGCACTGAGAGCATATCAACGAGCACGCTGCCTGTGCCTAGTGCTGTGTTCCTATTAACCGGAAATGTTGGTGCTGCGACTGACCGATTGGTGACATCCTTGTACCGCACCGTGTCCCCCCGAAAGGCATTGTCATCACCGCAGGGTCGAGGTTACCGACATATACATTTTCCGAAATAAAGTTTTTTTTTCTTCTAGATGGTTTCTGAATATTGAAAAGAGTGTTCTCCTGGAACTGAAGGGTGTCAAAATAATTAGGAGTTATAGAGATTTATTTCAATTAATTAGAGATTTCTCTCAATTAATTTATTTAGGTTTTTTGATTGAGAATTAATGTGATTTTGCATTATTCAAGTGGCATGGTTAATTAGTTCGGTATTTGTTATGTATTTAGTTGCATTATTTTGGCACTCTAATGATGTATTTATTCGGGCTCATATGGAAACCATCGAGAAGTTTAAAAAATATATGTTTCGGATCATGAATATGCCGTTAACCTTGATCCTGCAGTGAAAACACTGCTATTCGGGGCTAGCATCGATATGCGCGATACGGTGCGGTATATATGAGGACGCGATGAAGGAGTACGATCTTAGTCTCAATTATGAAATCCACACCTTTTGAGCCAGTTAAGAACGAATATCGCACATCTACTTTCATTTATTCAA
Organism: Panicum virgatum; assembly: GCF_016808335.1. Taxonomy (NCBI): domain Eukaryota; kingdom Viridiplantae; phylum Streptophyta; class Magnoliopsida; order Poales; family Poaceae; genus Panicum; species Panicum virgatum. Next base: position 9,234,545 of record NC_053149.1, on the reverse strand, counting down.
ACAGCATGAATATTTCATAACATGTATATATGTATATATGTATATAGTGTTTGAGACAGCAACAAGGAACCAACCTCTGCGGATACTACGTATGTGAGCACATGCACTTTTTTTGCAGAGAAACCAAGAGGGTGACACAAGAAAACTTCGAAGTACGTATAACATTAGTAACAATTTCTTGTATCTAATTCCATACAGGTACTAAATTAAACTATTGGTGTTTATTTGTTATTGACAGATTCAGAGACTGAAAGAGAACCTCATCGAGAACCAGAAAGAATCAGGGCAATTCAAGAAGCACTCTGTGGATTCCTGTTGGATGAGGTGATAAATCCAAATGGTGAATTTTATTCCGATCCAATGATAAGTGTGGCTTGAGCTGATAAACTGAACAAACGCCGCAAGAAGGATGCCGGTGCCGATGATGATGCAGATGATTAGAATTATTGAAGAATTTGTCGGAAAAAACTTATGAGAATTCATACTTGTAAATATTATTGTCTTTTATCCATGTATGTATATAATTTCTAACATTTCTTTTATCCATGTATGTATATGTATATAATTTTTTTATTTGCTTTGCTCCATATACAAATACGAATTCTAGATATGAGTACGAGTACGAATACACAAACCGCTGCGAGTACGACTACTAATACTAATTAATTGAAATTGAAAGGAAAAGAGAACAAATATAAAGCATCAAAAAGAAAAAAAATCATTTAGTACCGGTTAGTATTACCAACCGGTACTAAATTGCTCGCCCTAGCTGCTGGCGTGGCCAGCAGTTTAGTACCGGTTGGTGTTACCAACCGGTACTAAACAGACCAGTTTAGTACCGGTTGGTGTTACCAACCGGTACTAAATGGATCGTTTAGTACCAGGCCAGCTGACCAGTACTAAGTGCGCGTGCACTTAGTACCGGAGGAGCGGTACCAGTCGTGAAACCAGTACAAACCGGGGTTCCCGACCGGTACTAATGAGAGATTTTCTAGCAGTGAGTGATCAATTATCAGCAGTCAGAAACGCTTTCCGTTGCATATATGCATGGGATATTTCGAATGATGGTACTGATACTTATAGACAAGAAGGCACTATACTATGCATACCTTATTAACTTTCGTACAATTTTTATTTTTCAAAGAAAAAAGGTCATCTAACAAAACTAGACAACAAAGCATATAGTCCAAAAAGAATCGTACTCTTTGAGTGTGTCCTGATTCACAATGGAATGTTTAGTACCAAATTGGAGTTAATATATTTGACATGATCCAAGTAATATAAAGCAGTACGATATGTTCCTCTGTCCACGTTAGAAAGTACTGCAGAGCCATTTTTAATCACATGCATTGAAGGAGAAGTGCTAAACATTGAAGAGAAAAATTAGCGTGTGCAAATATATCTCCTGAGCCCTGACATAATGAACCTACATGTGTTGAGTTAATTATACTACTTCCTTAAAGGAGTTACAGTGGGCGAATTATTACTGATCATTACTATAAGCTCAAATATCCGGTGCACCATTCTGCATACCAAAATGAAGACATGAAAAGGCACTTAGAGACAAGCAGTCATGTTGACACCACGATCATAGAGCGAGAATTCGAGAAACCTACAGACACAAAAAAAAATTATCAACATTTCTAGCTTTACATCACCTTTTGTATCATATCGCCAGCATAAAAATTTGGCAAATCAAACCATATATATGAAGGTGTCAACCCCACACATTCTAGAAGGTGATTAGTTGCTAATAGAAAAAATAGGTTAATGAAAGTGTTTGGCCATCCCTTTCAGCTCTCTCTTGCTCCCCTTAGATAGAAATTTCTCCCCAATCTTGTGCCAATCAATAAATATATATTCTAGTCCCCAGCCCCTTATCTCTATTTCTAGTCACCAAACAAGGCCAACTGAAACTGGCCGGCTAATGATCAAGTAAACCTGCTTGGTCTAAGCTTCCCATATCATGCGACCAATACTCTACACTAGACAGGTCTCGCCATGCGTCGCCTACTTGTCCTTTTATTAAAAGACTTATACCTACGTGTACTTAAGCCATCAATTAACTAATCCTACAAGCAACACACGATCCCAAGATGATGCAAGCCTAGATTTAAATAATTGTCCCATGCAAAGACCAACTAGGACTAAACTTCGAGAAAAGATGATGAAATCCCGATTACACAAGCTGTTGATATATATATTTATATATAATATATATGCAGATTGATTTGAATTATATATATCAGTACTTAATGATGAACTCAAGAATTAACCAAAAGATATCGAGATGGAAAGGTCAGACGACGTGCATCTGTAGTTTTGTCAGCTATAGGCTTGTCGACTAGATCGAGCAGTGAGCTGGTGCTGCGTGGTGTGTGTTCATGCATCCACATGACATTGACGATTAGGTTAAGTATTTACGTTAGCCAATAAACTAAGCTAGTTGCTTGTCTGAAGACATCCTATCAAAGCCTTTCAACATGCCTCCCGTACAATCATGGATTATTTTATGCGTGATTCTTTTTCAAGTGAAGTGACTCCATAATGACCTATGTACGCATAATATAAATTTATTAGCTTCGAATAGGGTTAACCCCTGTTCGTAGGTAACCTAGCCAAATCCACTTGGATCTGAATGCGATGCGAGTCTGATAAGCTACAGCTCGTCGATGCGACATATTAATTTGGTACCAGTCGATTAGTGAGGATGCGTGGGTTTGCTTTGTAAGGTCCGCTACGATCACTTGCGGTTGATTGGCGAGTATAAATGTACATATATACTTTAAAAATTTTCAACAAGGGAAGCCGGCCTATGGTGTGCGCACGTAACCACCGATAATTAATCTATGTGTGGAACACAATGTACCACCGACAATTGTGTCATATAATACGGTCTCCAGGGGCGGGGAACGGGGGTGGAAAGCGGGGACCAACGAGACCCCGCGCGCATGACAGCTGGTGGGCGAATACAAAACTCGCCAAAAGCAGGTAACCCCCCGCTTAATATATGCGATACGAATCTTAGGATGATCTATCATCATCCACCTCCTGTGGGGCGGTCACCACTGTGCACATGTTGACTGGCTAATCCTTGTTAAATTTCGATACGCTCCACGGATTAATTAACAAAAATATAATGCCAATTTAGGGGTGAGCCCTCCCTCACTCCCTGGTCTCTGCTCTAGTCACATGTAGCAACTAAACAAACCCTAGCGTAAAGCACAGGCGGATCCTATTGGCCGCCGCGGCCATGCACGCCTGCCTTTCGGACGTGGCTGCTACCGCCGAGAGCGGCCAATGGGAGCGCGGGGAGTGCAGGGCCACGTGTTGAGACGTGGTTGGCCGGGGCCGCCCAACCGCGGAGCGAAACGTGGACGCCGGTTCTTGGACGTATGCGGGAGCCGCCGACGTGGCCCGGCCGGACTAGGCGATCACGGTGCAGGGATTCGCCGGACATTACCATAAAAAGAAATTTCTGTCACTGCTGTTCACGGCACTTCGGTTTTACTAATCCCGTCCAGCCCAGAGTCGCCCGTCAATGGTTATCTACCCGAATTCAGCCACGTAGACCTTAAACAATTCCGGATAAATGTTTGGCACGGCTGCATGTACCATTTTTTTTGGAAAAATTCTATGTAGCAATGGACGACCCTGTAGCTACAGTGATGTAGCTCCGGCGAGCCTTCGAGTTGCTGACGCGTAAGCGTAAACGGATCCGACCTTGCTGCACACCGGGCAATGCCTTGCCTGCCACGTCGATCTCCGCGAGGCAAAGTACACGGCGCACAGTGAACGTGGCTGTTGTTACAGTGTGCCCCGTCCAATCACGCGCGGCCACGCACGAGAGTGACCGGCGTCCGGCGGTAACAATCCTGCATGTGTTGCACGTACGTACGGCGTGCTGCCTCGAGGGTAAGCTAGCTGGCTGCTGGGTGAGCTGATCAGCAGCTAATCCGGTCACCCAGGGGTAACTATCAGTGGAAAAGCGGCTTTGCAGTTGTTAATTGCGGAGGGGGAATGGTTGGGAGGGGGCGTGATCTCCTTTTTGGTAGCATGCGTTGATGCATGTTTGAATTTGGGGGGTTTTTTTATATGTTTTTAACACTTGTTTAACTAGTTGAAGGAAACAGGTAAAGGGACAAATAAAGTCTATATACACGGTGGCATCATAAGGGCAAAAGCAAGAGGAAAATGACTCATGGAGCACTAGCCACGGATGGGGAGAGGTTTATGCATGTTCAAGTAGAAAGTTAGCATTCATTTAATTAATTTCCCATCACATCTTGCAGGAAGATCAGCAAACCAAATCAAACACGGCCTCTTAGCTTGTTGCTGGTTTATACTAGTTTAGTAGCTGGACTAATATAGCAGCTGATCGAGGGGGAAAAAAATGGGAGCTCAGATTGATGGATGGATGGATCAACCAAAAATTTACAGGGCTTGCCCGGCCGGCATGGCCATCGTCGTTCAGATCATCATCATGCATACCAAGAACCGGAGTCTTACAGGCGGTTTAGCTTACATGCATGCATGCTACAGGCTGCAGCTCGATCGATCTCCAAATCCCAGCAACTAAACATAATTACTAGTGCTAATTACCTAGCCAGGGACGATCTCAGTACAGGCTTTAGTAGTAGTGGTAGGACTAGTAGGTGATTAATTCTTTTTTACCGAGGCAGCCGTGGCAGCTCGATCGCGCGCGCGCAGTGATCTTGATCTCGACCGGCGCGTCGGCGACGTAGGAGAGAGCCAGCAGCCAGGTCACAAGCCGGCGGGCGCTAGGCTCAGCTGGAGGTCCAGCCCCAGGGCGTCCTCCGGCCCGGCGACGACAGGCTCCGCCACCACCATCCCGGAGCCCGGGTATCTCGCCAGGGTAGCCACCGGGCTCGCGTGGACCCGCCGCGCGCTGTGGTCGTCCGCCACGTAGGGCGCCGAGGCGGCGCCGGCGGCGGAGGGCGCCGGGGTGTAGGAGAACACGGCCGGCGAGGCGGTCACGGCCGCGGCCGGGCCCCCGCGGGACGGGAACACGCAGCCGTGGGAGACGTGGAACTGCTGGCCCTGAGGCCCGCCCGCGACGGCGGCGGCGCGCGGCGAGAAGTAGACCCAGCTCGTGGGCGCCGCGTCGCCGCCGCCGCCGCCGAGGAGGTGCGGCGGCGGCGCGAAGGCGGACACCATCGGGTTGGCGCGCGGGTAGAGCGCGGCGGCCCCGCCCGCGACCCGGCCGGCGGCGGCCGCCGCGGCCTGCAGCTGCGCGCGCTTGAGCTGCTGCCGCTCCTTCTTGTGCGCGTTCTGGTGGCCGCCCAGCGCCTGCGAGTTGGCGAACTCGCGACAGCAGTACTGGCACTCGTACCTCCGCCCGTCGCCGGCCGCCGTGGCCGTGGTCGTGGTGGTGGTCGACGAGGAGGAGGAGTCCGACCCCCCGCCGCCGCCGCTGCCGTTGCCGCACGCCGGCGCCTCCTCCTGCTCGGCCGCCTCCGGCCCCAGCTCGTTCTCCTCCTCGGAGACGTGGAAGCCGAAGAGCTTTAGCCTGGGGCTAGTCATGTTCATAAGCGCTGAGTACTTGCCTGCTGCTGCAGGTGAGAGGGAGATGGCGAGAGGTAAGTGGAAGTGGCTGTCAAAGCTGGAGGTGCATGGGTTGGAGGGAGCTGTGTCAGGTGAGAAGGGGCAGTATATATAAGACCTGGAGGCTGGAGCCCGGAGCTGGAGGCACACCAGACTCCAGAGTGGATATATCAGCTCGATGAGCCCATTTGAATACACACATCAACAGGGGCTCCCAAATATTTTATCCCCTCTTGTGGCTATGTTTCCTAGCTTTCCTGCCTGCTTTCTTCTTTTATTTTCTCCCCTGCACTTTAGAGAGAGAAGGACGATCGATCTATCCCTGCTGCTGTGCTGCACAACTACATACAAAGATGACTGAGAGAGAGAGAGAGAGAGAGAGAGAGAGAGTTGCTGTGAACAGGAGAAGCAACTCATGGGTCACAAAAGACAGCGTCGAGGTCTAGATTGCGCTTGTCCCGGCTCCAAGTTGCAGAGTATTCAAAGTGCGTGGCCTCCTCGTTGGTTTCTGACGGTCGACACGCACAACCCCCGGTTTACATTAAGAAACTAAGCCTCTCGCTCCTAATTAATCAGCTAAGCTAGACTAACAAATTAGTAGTGGCCAACTAATACGTACTAGGGGGGCGCATTAGTTTACTGGGCCTGATTGCCGCGGGATATGATGCTCCAGCGGCGTTGTTTATGCGTACGTACCGCGATAGTTTTATCCTGACAGCGCCGAGGTGTTGTGTAGAGATGAGGCAAGCCATTACAATATATAATGCAGGAACTAGGGCTGGAAAAAAAATCTCGCGGCTCGAAGCTCGGCTCGGGCTCGGTGTGGCTCGGCTCGGCTCGGCTCGCGAGCTTGGAACGAGCCGAGCCGAGCCTCTTTTCTCGGCTCGCTAAAACACCGAGCTGAGCCGAGCCGGCTCGCCCTGGCTCGCAAGCCGGCTCGCGAGCTGAGGCCAAACCAAGCAACCAGCCCAAATTGCCAGCGGCCAGTCCACCAAAAGCTACATTCTGTTATAAATTTTATGCCTTTTTTCTTGCTGTTACATTCATGAACTTAATTAGTGGGGCTAAGAGAACCTTGCTGTTAAGACTTAAAGAATATTGTTGTTTGCCTTATTCTAGCCTTTGTCGTTTGCATTTTTCCTACAAAAACTGCTCTGTAATGCAATGGACTGTTGTGGCTCGCGAGCCGATAACAAGCCGAGCCGAGCCTCTTCTATGGGCTCGTGAAATTGCCGAGCCGAGCCAGGCTCGGCTCGCTGCATGACCGAGCCGAAGCGAGCACAGGCTCGGCTCGGCTCGTTTCCAGCCCTAGCAGGAACAACCCTTGTTGTTATATATATAGATGTATATATATAACTATATATGTTTGTATTGCGGCCTGATCGATCGATGGATTGGCATGTATGTAGAAAGAGACGAGGAAGGACCACATGAGGGCATGTGCAGGGAGCTAAGTGCCACCCACTCAACCTGTTCTTGATTAGAGTAGCTTCATCCCAGCTATTTTCTAGTACAGGGTAGAGGTGTAAAGCTCATGTGGGAGCCGCAGCAGTACATGGACGGGCTGTATAAAATAAAATTCCTCCCTTTAGTAGTATGTAAAACCCATACAAAACTTGGTCGTGTATTTGTCGGAAAGTGTGCGTAGGAATGTATGCGTATGTACGTACGCGCTCATTTTTGTTCCCTTGTGCCTGGCTTTCCTGTCAATGATGATGGAGATGACCTCGGCAAAGAATCGCTTTGGAGCAGTCTCATCACTCGAACCATTATTATGTTCTTGCCAGAAATTGTTCTATACTTCCGCAAGGAAAGAACCCTAGCTAGGACGGGATCCTTTTATTTTAGACAAAGTGGAATGGACCAGCACGCGCCTAGGACTCTACTATATACATCTGTATTCTTGCACTGATTGAATATCGATTTTGGTGTGTGTGTGTGTGTGTGTGTGTGTGTGTGTGTGTGTGTGTGTGTGTGTGTGTGTGTGTGTGTGTGTGTGTGTAACACATTTGCGTCCATGTATGGAGGGCATAAGTTAGTGTGTGCACAACTAACCAGTCCAAGGAATCCCTATGCATTATGCATACTACTGTCAGTGGAAAGAGCTCTGTCGTCAATCCATAATAGCAGCTTAGTGCTCAGTTAATGATTCCAATCATGCCCGAGTATCTTTGGAGATATCATCAGATCAGTAAGAGTTCCTTTTCCGCATATATAAGCTACTAATAACACATCTAAAAGCATACATACAGTTATACATTCGGTTATATTCGACAAATCTTAAATCCCAATGGTCGCCACCACTTCCGGCTTAGTATGTAGTGCATGATCATGGAACACCAACTGGGGTCATCATTACTGACGAGGAACGGGGTGATGTAAGATCCGACACAAATGTTTTCACACAACAGTAGTGCTTACTGGGGTCGCACGTAAGGCCAATGATGAACACGGTAAAACTATCCTTACGTCACGAGGCTATAGTGAAAGAGTTTTTTTTTGGGGGGGGGGGGGGGGTTTGATAGAGTTGTTACTACAACTACAAGTTTACGACTGTAATAAAGATGATATGATGTTACTGCTGCACTGTTGATCCAAATATGATTACATTTTGGTTTAGTTCAATCCAAGTCTGTAACCTTCCCCAGATCCTCCACATAGAATTTGAAGCTGGACAGCACAGCTACATACCCTAGGTTGTTAATCACTTTCTACAGCATTTGGTCCCCCACCCCACCCAAAAAATGATTACTATTTTCACTGTCATTTCCATTCTTTTCACATTTTGTGCCAGTGGGCATCATGCACACTACGTTGTGTTCCCTTGACTTGTCAGCCAACCAGCCAGCAGTACTATTCTCTCATACTAAATCAGCACCAGCTACCAGCCAGTCAGTAATACTGTTCTCTCATAACAAATCAGCACCAGCCATTAGCCACAGCCAAGCGTATATATCACCAGAACCTCTTAAAGAAAACATAAAAACTCTCTTCAATCACAATGTCGAAGAACGTACCACATAGCAACAATAATTGTTGATGCAATTCTTTCCCGATATTTGGGATGAATGTTTCCTGTCGAGCAGGTATTTTAGGCTTGTCATTAACACAAGGCAAAAAGGAACACTTTACAAAAAGAAGAGGCTAAAGCATGAAGAAACGAAAAACATGGCTTACCAAACTAGCTAATCAGCCACCTTTTATATATCAACATTTCACATCATTCAAGTAATGAAACATCACGATTTGCTTAATTATTGTTGGTCTACTCATGTGAAAAGAGTTCCACTTGCGATAAGTGGGAATTAATCAACAGCGATAGCTGCGATCGATGGAAGATCTAAATAAAGCAGCTGTTCAGAAGCCACAGAATAAGAAACCAATATTGTCGTGGTGCTGCAAACCACAGCCGGGTGGCGGAAGACACCCGCCCTAGCCCAGAGGGTGTGTACTCAGGGGGTAGCTAGTCTTAGATCGATCTCACTCAAGAACACGAGGAACACAGCAGGATTTAGAGTGGTTCGGGCCGCCGGAGCGTAATACCCTACGTCCACTGTGTGTTGTATTGCATTCCCACGAGAGCGAGAAGGTTGCGAGAGCTTGAGTTAGTCTGGATTGTCCTGTGTATAGCGAGCGCCTCCCTTTTATATCTCAAGGGGGCGCGTACACAGCCGTTGGATCCCCGACAGGTGGGTCCAACGATGCAGTATAAAATAACATACTGTTCATACATTATGGCGTCGCAGGCAAAGGAGATCTCTCTCTTGGATTCTCTTGCCCGCTCCCGGAGCCCTTCGTCCATCATGTCCTGGCGTTGTCTTGTCAGGTTGGGCCTGTCGTAGCTAGTGGCATCGCCCGCCACGTTGCTTAAGCGGGCGGTGTAGCTTGCGGCGTAGGCGGCATGATGGAAAAGCGTCGTGCTGTCGTATCCATTTAATGTTGCAAGCGGGCTCTGCGCGGTTGCGGCACATGCGGCTCCACTGTGCTCCTTGGTAATACGCGGGGCACAGCGGGGCCTGACAAAAGGCTGTCTCGTGTACCGCGACGGCAGAGCACGCCTTGTCCATCGCATTAAATGCGGTAGGTGGGCGAGTCTTCCTGCGGAAGACTCGCGAACGATCCCACGTCTCCGGAACACGTGGCGGCTCCGGACCCCTACACGGTGAGGGGAGTCCGGACGGGCGCAGGAGGTCCCGGACCCCTCTGGGGGTCCGAGGCCTCGGCGGTCAGCTCGGAGCTTCCCTTCCTTAGAGACACGTGGCGTCACCGGACCCATCCTCAGGCGGGGAACGGTCCGGGGCCGTTGGCCTGGTGAGGGAAAAGCCTGGCCTGTGGGGCCTGGCTACTCCGTCTTTCCCGCGCAGCTACGGATAACTACGCGGGTCCTGCCTTGCTGCAGTAAGAGTGGGTATCCCTGTTACAGGGTACCGACAGTGGCCCCCGGGCCCACCTTGGGGGAGGTACGAACCCACAGGTGGGGCCACTTCTGCGATTTGGCTCTATATAGCTTGAAGTTCCTTTCTGCAGGGGTCTTGACCGGCTTTGACTACCCGTCGGGTTGGTTGCTGCCTCATCACATCGCAACGGCTTACTGACTTTGGGCCCCACGATCAGTGGTTCACCTAGTCACACGCGCGACATTCGGCATTGTTGCGGCCGGAGTAAACGGATCATTTACCACCGGCGCAGCTCCCGAAAAGCTCAGCCACGCCTGCGATTAATGCGCGCACGTCAGCTCAGCTTCCGCCTTGCTCCACGCGCGCGGGCGACGGTTCGGATCCCGCCTTTTCACACCTCCGTTGATTTCCCGCTCTCCCTGACAGGTGGGCCTGGACCCCCACGTCATGGACTGGGCGGTTAACTCTAGGCGCGGCGTCGCTTGATTTTCGGCGACGGTTCCGTGGCGCGCCGGTTGAGTCAGGCTTTATAACGGGGCGCACCGCATTCCGCGGTTGCTTTCCCGCATTCGTCTTCTTCCTCCAGCCTTTGCGCCCTTTTGCCTTCTCTCCCCCCTACACAGGCACCCTTCTCACTCCACCAAGAGATGGCATCCCTTGTTCATCCCCGTCGCTTCCAGACCGAGGGAGAGCTGAACACAGTGCGCCGCCTGCTTGGGTGGAGTGCTCAGGAGACCGGCTGGGGGGTGCGAGCAGGCTCGGTTCCCCTTGGCAACCTCCGCGCCGGGGAGTTCGTGCTATTCACCTCGCACGTCTCCGCCGGCGTGGGACTGCCGCTTTCTTCATTCCTACTGCTGCTGCTGGAAGACTTCGGCCTCCAGCTTCAGCATCTGACGCCCCACTCCCTCCTCCTGGCGTCCATCTTCGTGCATTTATGCGAGATGTTCGTGGGAGTGCGTCCCTGCGTCATCCTCTTCCGCTACTTCTTCATTCTGGTGAGGTCCGGAAGGAGCAGGGACGAAGTGGGAGGGTACTACTTCCAGATAAGGAGCGACCTGCCGACTCCTTACATTCCCGGCCTTGCTGGCGGAAGGTGGGAGGAGTGGCGCAGGGATTGGGTGATCGCCACCACCGAAGCCAACGAGCGCCTTGCCCTGCCGACCGCGGGGCCCGCCTCCGACAAAGCATCCTGGAGGGCCAAGCCGTCGCTGCAGCCGGAGTTCGACTCCGTGCTGGGCAAGATCAGGTCGCTGGCGGAGAGCGGCCTCACCTCATGGCACGTGCTCGGCAACTTCGTGAAGCGCCGGATCGCCCCCCTGAAGCAGCGGCCGCGACCGGCGTGGAGCTTCACCGGCCTCAACGATTGCAGCAGGACCCACCGCGGGGAGGGAAGCGACCTGACCCAGGAGGCCTTGGAGGTCCTGGTGCAGAACGTGACGGGAGACACCTTCATCCCGGAGAACCTGATCCTTCCGCAGAGCATAGTCCCCCTCTGCGAGGACCCGGCGAGGGTGGCGGTGCTGGCTACCCTGCCAACCCTGGACGACGGGGGACTGGCCCCACGGCAGACCGGAGGTGACCCGAACCGTGGGCTCCGGATCCCTGGCACGTCCGGGGATCAGGCTACGCTGAGCGCTGCGGGGTCCGGTGCCACCACGAAGGGGAAGCAGGCCGCGGCTAGCAGTGCGGTCGCGGCCGGCTCCAGCCGGGCACAGAGCAGCTCCGGCGCATCGTTGGGAGACGCAGGCCGGCGGAGGCTACTCCGGGGCGACGGGACCCTGGTCTCGGAGCCCGCCGCGAAGCGCCAGAGGTCTCCTGAGGGCGCTGGCCAAGGTAGCTCCCGGGCTGCTGGCCCCCATGGGTCCTCTGGCGCAACTGGACCACCACCATCGCCGCCAAGGAGTTCTTCCCGCCGGCAGCAAGAGCAGCAGCAAGAGCAGCCGCAAGAGCAGCGTTAGCAGGCACGCGGGCGGCAACAGCAGCAACAGGTGCGACCACGGGTTGTGCCCGTGCCACAGCCACAGGGACAGCAGCAGCGGGAGCAAGCCCGGGTCGCGCCTGCATCGCAGCTGCAGGGGCAGCAGCAGCAACAGGAGCAGCCGCAGGAGAAGAGGACCGGGCTCCGGGGACGCTGGGTCCCCGGTACTTCCGGGTCAGTGTCATTCTACTCTCCTCCTTTGTGCCGGTGCTCTGTTTTTTTCTTTTCTGATGGCTTTTCTGCTTTGCAACCAGGGCTTCCCGCCCCAGCGGTTCCTCTACCGTCGCTGGCACATTGGCAGGTGCCCAGGCGGCGGCGGCCCTGGCGTCGACAGCGACGGTGGCAGCAGGTGCGGGACCCTCAGGTACGGCGTCCTGTGCCAACCCCATGGTGCGTGGCATGGAGCTGACTATCGTGCCATTTTTAGACTCTGCAGTGCTCAGTGCGGCGGCGGTGGCGCCGGTGCTGGGTGCAGCCGCGCCCGACGTGGCGACGGTGGAGGCGCCGATACTGATCGCAGCCGCACCCGACACAACGGTGGCGGAAACGGCGGTACTGGGTGCAGCTGCGCCCGATGCCGTGGTGGCTGAAAAGCCGGCTCTGGGCGCCACGGCCCCCGACGCCGCAGCGGCGGAGGCGCGAGTGCTGGGCGGAGCCGCACCCGACACGGTGGTGGAGGTGCCGGTGCAGGGCGCAGCCGCACCCGACGCGGCCGCGTCCGCCACGGCGGCAGCGGGGGCGCCAGAGTTGGGTTCGGCCGCGCCCGACTCAACGGCAGCGGGGGCGCCGGAGCTGGGCCCGGCCGCTCCTGACTCGGCGGCAGCGGGGGCGCCAGAGCTGGGCCCGGCCGCTCCTGACTCGGCGACAGCGGGGGCGCCGGAGCTGGGCCCGGCCGCGCCCAACTCGGCGACAGCGGAGGCGCCGGAGCTGAGCCCGGCCGCGCCCGACTCGGCGGCAGCAGAGGCGCCGGAGACAAGTGCCGCGGTAGAAGCCCCTACCTCCAGCTCCGGTCCTGCTGCAGAGGAGGAGTTGGAGGTGGTTTTTGGCAGGCGGCTCCTGCAGCTTCAACTTCCGGAGGAGGATGCGACTCCGCTTCCTCAGGTGCTGTTGCGAGTTCGGCGTTCGATCGAGGAGGCAACCTCCTCTGCCGAGGTGGCCTTCCGGCGGGAGTGGTCTGCTCTGGAGAGCGAGCGTCAGCGCCTCTCCGATTGGCACACCCGTCTGGAGGCGCATACGAAGGCTGAAGCCTCCCACGCCGCGGAAACTCGGTCAAAGCTCAAGGCGGACCAAGAGGCCTACCGAGCCAACCTTAGGAAGGTGTTTGACCGAGAGTTCGCGGTGTCAAACCGAGAGAAATCCCTGGCGCAGCGGGAGCGGGACTTCACCCTGGAGGTTGTTGGCTTTGCTGCTCAACGGTCTGACCTCGAGGCCCACCTCGCAGCCCAACAGTCAGAGCTGGAGACTCGCAGCGAGGACCTCGAGGTCCGGAGGCAGGAGCTCGACGTCTTCTCTGCGACTCTGCAGGGATGGCGTGAACAACTGCAGGAGAGGGCCCGCCAGCTGACTGCCGACGAGGCGGATTTGGAGGAGGACCGGAAGTCCCTCGCCAAGCGGGAGGCTCACGCCACCGGCATAGAGAAGGAGCTCGGGCGCCAGCGAGACTCGCTCAAGAAGCTGAAGGCATGGACTGAGCAGAGGGAGACCAAGCTGGAGGAGAGGTCCCGCGAACTCGAGGAGAGGTCCCGTGAGCTCGAGGAGAGGTCCCGCGAGGTGGAGGTGGCCAAGGCGGCCCTGGACACCCGGGTGCAAGAGGCGGTCCGGGAGACGGTCCGGAAGAACTAGGAAGACCAGCGCGCTGAGGCCCAGCGGATTGCTGACTGGGCAACCGAGGCGAGCCTGGCGTTGGTGCCACTTGGTCTGAGCCCGATCCAGGTGGCGGAGCCGCCAGCTTCAATAGCTGACGCCCTCCCGGTGTTGAGTTCTGCTTCGGATAGGCTCCAGCGCCTGGGGCCAGTCCTTGCTGGTCAGCTTGAAACCGAGGGCCGCGAGTTGATCCGGCTGGTGGCGGAGCACATCCTGACCAGCCTCCGGAGCCACGATCCGACCATCTCTCTGGCGCCCGTGGTGGATGGCCCTGTAGCGGAGACGGAGGCCGCCGCTCGGGACAGCGTGCAGGAGGTCGTTGACTTCGTCGCCGCCTACTTCAAGCGAGAGCCTGCAGACCCTTGAGCTGGGCATTGTATCTTTTTTCTTTTGCATTATGTAACAAACTTGTACTAGCTGAAATTTTTGAAGCAGAAAAAACTTCAACTTAGCTGTTTGTCAGTTGTTGATTTGCAATATGCAGCACCCCGGCGCCCTGGCCCCCTGGCAGATAGGTTGCTTCGACCTGTCTGCCATCTGAGCCGTAGAAGATACTCCGGACCTCCTTGGCATAGGGCTGCATAGCCTGCAAGACGATCAAGCGCCTTGTTCCCTGTGTAGTATACAGGAGTACAGATAGAAGAATCAAGTTTGCTTATATAGTAGCAACGATGCTGCAACTTAGCTATTTGACGCATGCAGAATTCATCCATGATGTCTGGGATAAAGTGGATGCCCTGGGCCCCCTGGGAGAGAGACTCGGTTGCTATGAGTCTTTCTACCATCGAGACTGGCTCTTATCCTGCATGAAAGCTTTGAAGCAGATACTCGGACCCCTTGGTAGGTAGGCTCAATGGTTTGAGACTGACCACCACCAGCCAGGTTTTAACCTGTGTACCACTTCAAAGTTATAGCTTAGTAACAGACCCGCGGGGCTCTTTCCTGACCAATCCCAGGCTGGTACCAGGTCCAGGGCTCTAGATGCACAGGTCCGGGTAGCTCTGTGCTTGTTACAGAGTGGAGGAGTGCGTAGGCTTAGGGTCGGAACCAGGCTAAGGCGCTACGCAGGGCTCCGGACCACTCCAGGAAACAGCACGATCTTTCCGGACCTGGCTTCACCGTCCCAGACCCTTCGCAGCAGTGGGTGAGGTCACTTTGCTGTGCTCGATCCTTTGAGATATAGTGCTGGACATGCCGTGTTGGATTTAGGAAGCCAGCTCTTGAGCTGGGACGAGGTCCGGGCCCCTAATTACCCGGCTCTAGGTACTAGAGCACTCGTTACAGGGTGGTGGAGTGTGCAGGCTTTTGGGTACGGAACCAGCTAAGCGGCTACACTGGGCTCCGAACCACCCCAGGAAACAAGTACCCGCTCCCCAGAGTAGGTCCCTAGGGATCCGGACCCCTCTCCAGCAGCAAGAGGGTCTGGATCTGTACGGCAGTCCAGCAGCTCAATGCAGATCTTAGTTGCAGCAACAAGAGTAGAGGTCCCGCGGGGGTTAGAAAAAGCGAAAATTCTGAGAATCGAAATGCGTAATTTAACCTTGACACAAAGACAGAACTAGGAGAAAATCTTTCCTTTGCAATCTCGATGTACATGGCTTGCGTGATGGATGCCAGAGGCCGGGTTTACGACGTCGGACCTCTACCGCTCTGTGCCGCGCGTTAGCCGACGGTGCGACGGATGCCAGAGGTCGGGTTTACGAGGGTGGCCCCCAACCGTTCTGGGCCGCACGCTAACTCTATCTTATTACAAAGGAAAAGTTATTTCCATGCTCTGCCTAGGTGTAAAACTTACGCAGATGCTCTATGTTCCATGGGTTGGGCAGCGGCACTCCATCTTCTGTGGCGAGGCGAACGCATCCGGGCCGGCATACCTCTGTAACCTTGAAGGGCCCCTCCCAGCTGGGGGAGAGTTTGTGGAGCCCCGCTCGGTTCAGGATCCGTCTGAGGACGAGGTCGCCAGCCCGGAGCTCCCTACTGTGCACGAACCGTTGATGATAGCGCCGGAGCGCCTGGTTGTAGCGTGCATTTCGGATTGCTGCTCGCCACCTTCGCTCGTCAACGAAGTCCACGTCGTCGCACCGCAGCTGCTCCTGCATGGATTCATCAAAGGCCTGGACCCGTGGTGAGCCCAGGCGAATTTCTGGGGGAAGGCATGCTTCAGCCCCGTAGACCAGGAAGAACGGAGTCTCCCCGGTGGCCCGGCTGGGTGTGGTCCGATTGCCCCATAGTACACACGGAAGCTCGTCAACCCACTTGGCACCATGCTTCTTCAAGCAGTTGTAGGTGCGGGTCTTGAGTCCCCTGAGGATCTCTGCATTCGCTCTCTCAACCTGTCCATTGCTGCGGGGATGTGCTACAGATGCAAAGCATAGCTGGATGCCGATGTCTTCACAGTACTCTTGGAAGAGTCTGCTTTTGAATTGGGTCCCGTTGTCCGCGATGATGCGGTTTGGGACGCCAAATCTGCACACAATGGACCTGAGGAATGCGACTGCTGATCTCTTAGTGATATTCATCACAGGAGTAACTTCCGGCCACTTGGTGAACTTGTCGATGGCAACATAGAGGAACCGGTACCCGCCGACAGCCCGGGGGAAAGGCCCCAGGATATCCACACCCCACACAGCGAATGGCCATGAGGGTGGAATCATCTGCAGAGCTTGAGCTGGGGTGTGTATTTGTTTTGCATGGAACTGGCATGCTTTGCAGGACCTTACCAGCTCAGCCGCATCCTGGAGTGCTGTTGGCCAGTAGAAGCCATGCCGAAAGGCCTTACCAACAAGCGTGCGAGAGGAGGAATGACTTCCGCACTCGCCTCCATGGATCTCCGCGAGCAATTCGCAGCCCTCTCCCTGGGAAATGCATCGCATGAGGACACCGTTGGCGCCACGGCGGTAGAGATCCCCTTCTACCACCGCGTAACGTTTAGCCAATCGGACTATGCGCTCAGCGGACACATCGTCATCAGGGAGGATGTTATGCTTCAGGTAGTCCCGGATCTCGAAGATCCATGCATCGGGAGCTCCTAGAGCAGGTGGGGGTGGCTCTGTGAGGTCACCAGGTTCCTCAACAGAACACACAGCTCCGGTTGGGCACCATAGGTGGAATGCTGCCGGGACTGCTAGCTTCGAGGTGCCAGCTTGATCCCCCTCACCCGGCTCGGCAGGCTGGGCGGTAGGTTTCAGCAGCCGTCTTTCAAAGACACCCTCGGGCACAGATGCCCAGGTAGATGCTCTCGCAGAGAGATCATCTGCTGCTGAGTTGTGCTCGCGGGGAACGTGTTGCAGTTCCAAGGCGTCGAAGTCCTTCTCGAGCTTCCTCACGTGTATGAGGTATGCCGCGAGCTGGGGATTGTTGCAGTTGCAATCCCCTCGGACCTGCTTGATGATTAGCTGGGAGTCCCCCTTCACCAAAAGCTGCCGGACCCCCAATGAGAGGGCTTGCGTCAGGCCGAAGATCAGAGCTTCGTATTCCGCCATGTTGTTGGTGGCCTTGAACTCAAGGTGCACCATATACTTCAGCTGATCTCCGTTTGGGTCGATGAGGACCACACCAGCCCCGGCCCACTTCTCGCGAGCGGACCCATCAAAGAAGAGTGTCCAGTGAGGCTCGGTGAAGACTGGTGTCCTGATTTCCGGCTCCGGGGGCCCAGCATTTATAACCGGACCCCCAGGGTTGCTTGGGGAAGGAGTCCACTCCGCTATGAAATCAGCCAGGATTTGGCTCTTGACCGCATGGCGTGGCTGGAAATCCAGTTGGAACTCTGCCAGCTCTGCTGCCCACTTGGTGATATTGCCTGTGGCGTTGGAGTTGTGTAGGATCGCTCTTAATGGGTAAGAGGTCACTACAACAACTCGGTGTGCTTGAAAGTAGTGGCGCAGTTTCCTGGACGCAATAAGTATTGCATAGATAAGCTTATGCGTCTCAAGATACCTGGCCTTTGCCTCGTGGAGGACTTCACTGACGTAGTAGACTGGCTTTTGGACGGTCCGGACCCTAGTTCCCGGGTCCGGCTCGCCCTTGTCCACCACATCTGTCCCTTGGGCCCCCAGTGGTTCTGGGTTCCCACTAGGATGAGGCTCCTCCGGACCTGCCTGTGCAGGATCCGGACCTGCAAGCTGGGGTGAGGCTGACAGGCCCCCGTGTCCGGGGTCCGGCTCACCATCCTTGGCCAACAGGACCTTGGTGCTCCCCCGGCGAGTTTGCTCCATCCTTTCGGCGACCAGCACCATGCTGACCGCCTCCGCAGATGCAGCAAGATACAGAAACAACGGCTCACCAGGTTCTGGAGCCACCAATACTGGCAGCGAGGTGAGGTGCTGCTTCAGCTCCTGGAAGGCTTGTTCAGCCTCTTCGGTCCAAGAAAATGGACCGGACCTCCTCAATAGCTTGAAGAAGGGAAGGGCCCTCTCGGCCAGCCTCGATATGAAGCGGCTAAGAGCAGCGAGAGATCCAGTAAGCTTCTGGACGTCCTTGATGCGGCCAGGAGGCCTCATTGCTTCGATCGCCTTGATCTTGGCTGGGTTTGCCTCGATGCCTCGATGCGAGACCAGGAAACCCAGCAGCTTCCCTGCTGAGACGCCGAAGATGCACTTCTCTGGGTTCAGCTTCGTGCACGTGGCGCGAAGACGGTCGAAGACGAGGGACAGGTCCTCCACTAGTGTTGACCCTACCTTTGTCTTGACCACAATGTCATCGACATATACCTCAACAATATCTCTAATTAGATTACAGAAGGTTTTGTTCGTGGCTCGTACAAATGTGGGTAAGGCATTCCTCAGACCATACTGCATGACAATGTAGCAATAAAGCCCATCCACTGTTACAAAGGCAGTATGCTTCCTATCCTCTCTAGACATCTGAATCTGGTGGAAACCAGAGTATGCATCTAGGAAAGGCAAAAGATCACACCCGGAGGTGGAGTCCACGATCTGATCGATACGCGGAAGAGGATAGGGGTCTCTTGGACATGCCTTGTTGAGGCTGGTGTAGTCGATGCACATCCGAAGCTTCCCGTTGGCCTTTGGGACGACGACCGGATTGGCCAACCACTCGGGGTGGTGGACCTCCTGGATGAAGCCGGCGTGTAGGAGCTTGTGGACTTCTTCGCGGATGAAGTTCTGCCGCTCTACGGACTGCTTCCGAGGCTTCTGGCGCACCGGCGTGGCGTCGGGGTAGATCCTCAAATTGTGCTCGATCACTTCCCTGGGGATCCCGGGCATCTGTGACGGTTCCCAGGCGAACACGTCGACATTTGCCCGGAGGAAAGCGATGAGCGCGTCTTCCTATTTCTCCTCCAGGTTCCCCGCGATGCGGGTGGTCCTGGTGGAGTCTGCTTCAATCTGTACCGTCTTCACGGGAACTTGGTCCGGATCAGATGGTTGGACCTTGGGAGCCTTTGCAGGCGCCCTGGGTTGCGAGGTGGACGGATCCTCCTCGGAGCGTGCAGCCTCTGCCGCCAGAGTATGCAGTCTCTCAACTGCAGCGACGGCAGCGGTGCGGTCGCCCTGCACGGTGAGGACTCCGGCAGGGGAAGGCATCTTCAAGACCAAATACCCATAGTGGGCAATGGCCATGAAGCGGTAGAGTGCCGGTCGGCCAATGATGGCGTTGAACGGGAGGTTTACCTCCGCAACATCGAACATGACGCTCTCTGTGCGGAAGTTCTCCTCGGTCCCGAACGTGACCGGCAATGTGATGCTCCCCAGAGGGAACACCGGGTGTGGGCCCACTCCGGAGAATGGGCGAGAGGGAGTCAGCTTGGACTCTGGGATCTGCAGCTGCTTAAACGCTGCATAACTGATGACGTTGAGGCCAGCCCCACCGTCAATCAGCACGAGGTAGAGCCTCACATTGGATATGACAGGAGCGGTGACTAAAGGTAGCACACCAGCTCCGGCCATATTCTCCG
Source organism: Panicum virgatum (assembly GCF_016808335.1). NCBI lineage: Eukaryota > Viridiplantae > Streptophyta > Magnoliopsida > Poales > Poaceae > Panicum > Panicum virgatum. Next base: position 9,214,828 of record NC_053149.1, on the reverse strand, counting down.
GGCAGTCGGACGGCCCGAAAGAGATGGTGGTGTTCATCCACCTCTGGTGCGGCGCCGCCCTCGGGACCCCCGACTTCACCGAAAGGACCTCCCGGCGAAGGGTCTTCACGTCCCGCCAGGAGACGAGCTCCCAGCTCCCGCCATACATTACGTACAGCTTCTTGCGGCGGTCGCCGTTGTCGGAATCGGAGTCGTCGTCGTGATAGACGCCCTTCAGCTCTCGAGCGGGGGATTGGTACCCCAGCGCCTTCTCCCCGGCCGCGGCCCTGCTGTCAGAGGCCTTCTCCTTGCCGGCCCGCTGGCGAGGAGGGGGTGAGCCATCCTTAGAGGACTGCTCACGCCGCCCACTGACCCGCTTCGCGAGCTTTTGGATCTCGCGGCAGTCAGCGGCGCTGTGGCGAGCGGTGGGATGCACTGGGCATGAACCTCCGCTTCCACCTTGCCGGCGAGGGCGTTTGCCGTGTGCATTCTGGCCCCCAGCCGCTGCCGCCGCTGCTGGCGCCGCTGCAACGACTGGTCCGCCAGAATGCGGCTCCCCGCGACCCCGGTTCTTCTTCTTCTTCTTGCCACCGCCCGGAGCGGGAGCACTGGAGCCACCATCCTTGGTGTCTCCGTCTTGGGGGGCTGAGTGCCATGCACGGCCCTCAGCGGCCCTGGCACACTTGTCTGCCAGGGAGAAAAGCGTAGTGACGCTTTCCACCTCGTGCGTCGCCAGCTTCTCAAGCATCTTCTCATCACGTACCCCCTGGCGGAAAGCAGTAATAATAGATGCATCTGAGATACGAGGAATGGTCCCCCGTACCTTGGTGAAGCGCGAGATGAAGGCCCGAAGCGTTTCCCCGGGTTTTTGCCTCACGGCGTGAAGGTGTGCCTCCACACCATGCTGCTGGTAGGCGCTGGCAAAGTTCGCTGTGAACCTCGCACAGAGCTCTTCCCAGGACTGGATCGTCCCAGGTGTGAGATTCATGAGCCAGGTCCGGGCTGGCCCAGACAAGGCTACATGAAAGTAGCTTGCCATTACCGCGCCGTTACCACCAGCCGCTGTGATGGCGGTAACATACACCTGCAGGAATTCTGACGGGTTAGTAGTACCGTCGTACTTTTCCGGCAGGTGGGGGCGGAACTTGGGTGGCCACGCCACGGCGCGGAGGTGCTCCGCAAGTGCAGCACAGCCCACCCCGGCCACCGGTGCGTCTGACTGAATTCGGGCGTTCACCGGAGGCCTGGGTGCCGCCGCGTTCAGATCAACATTGAGGTTGCGTCCCTCAATGTTGAGACGGCGCTCTCGCGCCCTCTCGACAGCGATGCGGGCATCCTCCCCCGCGCGCCGGCGGTTGAGCTCCGCCCGCAAGTCTTCTTTTCGTGCACCCCTCACGGTAGGGGAGCGCACAGATGCCGACGCACCGCCCTGACGCTGGTGGTAAGGTACCACCGCGTTGCCAGGCGAAGGTCGTTGCCCAGTCTTTGCAGAACTGGGGGAGGCCTGAGCCAGGTGGAGGAGACGGTCGACGTCGTCCCGCCACTGCTTCAGGGCATCTGGCGAGGCTGCCTCAGCCGGGGGGTTGCGAAGCAACTCCCTAGCCGCTGCCAGCGCTCCGCCGCTCGCAGCCTGTGAGGGGGCCCTTGATGGGCGCCCTGACTCTTGCCGGCGAGCGGCGCGCGCCGCCGCCAGTAGTGGCTGCTCCATAGGCACAGTTGCCCCTGGAGCAGGTACGCGAGAGGCATGGGGCGTGGAGGATGCCACACCCTCTGTCACCTCCACGTCGTCCACGCGAACCATGGGGACGAAGAAAAGATGAACTGCGACCAGCTGCGCCCCTACCTGGCGCGCCAAATGTCGTGGTGCTGCAAACCACAGCCGGGTGGCGGAAGGCACCCGCCCTAGCCCAGAGGGTGTGTACTCAGGGGGTAGCTAGTCTTAGATCGATCTCACTCAAGAACACGAGGAACACAGCAGGATTTAGAGTGGTTCGGGCCGCCGGAGCGTAATACCCTACGTCCACTGTGTGTTGTATTGCCTTCCCACGAGAGCGAGAAGGTTGCGAGAGCTTGAGTTAGTCTGGATTGTCCTGTGTATAGCGAGCGCCTCCCTTTTATATCTCAAGGGGGCGCGTACACAGCCGTTGGATCCCCGACAGGTGGGTCCAACGATGCAGTATAAAATAACGTACTGTTCATACATTATGGCGTCGCAGACAAAGGAGATCTCTCTCTTGGATTCTCTTGCCTGCTCCCGGAGCCCTTCGTCCATCATGTCCTGGCGTTGTCTTGTCAGGTCGGGCCTGTCGTAGCTAGTGGCATCGCCCGCCATGTTGCTTAAGCGGGCGGTGTAGCTTGCGGCGTAGGCGGCATGATGGAAAAGCGTTGTGCTGTCGTATCCATTTAATGCTGCAAGCGGGCTCTGCGCGGTTGCGGCACAGGCGGCTCCACTGTGCTCCTTGGTAATACGCGGGGCACAGCGGGGCCTGACAAAAGGCTGTCTCGTGTACCGCGGCGGCAGAGCACGCCTTGTCCATCGCATTAAATGCGGTAGGTGGGCGAGTCTTCCTGCGGAAGACTCGCGCACGATCCCACGTCTCCGGAACACGTGGCGGCTCCGGACCCCTACACGGTGAGGGGAGTCCGGACGGGCGCAGGAGGTCCCGGCCCCCTCTGGGGTCCGAGGCCTCGGCGGTCAGCTCGGAGCTTCCCTTCCTTAGAGACACGTGGCGTCACCGGACCCATCCTCAGGCGGGGAACGGTCCGGGGCCGTTGGCCTGGTGAGGGAAAAGCCTGGCCTGTGGGGCCTGGCTACTCCGTCTTTCCCACGCAGCTACGGATAACTACGCGGGTCCTGCCTTGCTGCAGTAAGAGTGGGTATCCCTGTTACAGGGTACCGACAAATATATTGTACGGAAGGGGCCTAAATTGTGCCGACGAGGAAAAAAATTGAGAGACATTTTCTCAATCATGTTCTACGGTTTTCTTCTGTACTTGAGTAGAACATAAGCTAGTGCTAGTTAGTAAGCACCGTGCAGTACACCTCAGATCATTATATATTATATAAAGAATAAGCAAGGAAGCCAAGGATAGAACCATGAAACCATCTGATATGCTTGTTGTTCAATTACCACCACCTTTGGATCAGTCATGTCTACCCACTGAAACGTGTACGGAGTACTTAAGAACCTAACTAATGCGACGGTCTCTTCTTGTTATACTTGCCACCACATACTGATTTCAGTGCATCACTAGTAGTAATCATATTGTACGTTCTATAAGAAAAATATCATGTTTGACTTGAAGTTAAAAGGAGAATGGAACCACCAAGTATTCAGTTCGTGCAACTCTTCCAGTGTCCAGCATGATCGGTGGTGTGTGGCCTTTGCAGATCCCAACTGTAACTAGTGCGCAAAGATCACCCTCTTCCCTTCCGTGCGTTTTCACATGGCTAAACTAGTTGGGACAGCACCGCACTCAAGCCAGTGCCTCCAGCATATATATGAGTTCAGATCAGCAAACTTTTTGGTTAGACTTTTGCTTCAACCCGGTAGGAAAGAAATCTCCCCAAATCCTACTAACCCCGGAGAAAGCTAGAAATTTGCATCTTTTTCTAACGCAATCTCGTCTCCACCATCCACGAAAGCTTCTTTGTGTTTCTTTCACCCAAAATTCCCTTCTCATCTCTCTTTCTCAAGTCTTTCTCCAACTTCCAAACAAGGCCCACCTTGTCCCCTAAACTTGGTTTCCTCTCTTTCTATCCCTTTCAATTAACAAAACATGACTTGGAGGTCGTAATGGAGGCTATAAAAAGCACAGGATATCTTCAGTGATATATTATTATCATTTATTATTACTTAGAGGAGACGTGGTTGTATAGCTGTCATCTATGATGGTCTATTCTGATCTAACTCTTTCACTCCGGTTTTTAACCATGCTTAGATCATGGAGATTTATTCTACTTTACTGGTTTCAGGTTAGCCAAGTTGATCAAATACTTGATTGCATTGGTGACCTCATATGTACCTTTTATTCTCTAATAAAAGCATGCTTACATCCATAACAAATCAAAGAGTCAAAGAATCATTTAATAGGCTTCCGTGGGTACTTTGGATCCGTTAAGTTGATTGCCTGTTTCACAGCAACGAGACCACCTTTCATCTGACTTTGACATCTGTAACCCTAAATCAAGTTCTATACAGAACATAATGAATAGATTACGTATATTACAGGAATACCAACAGCTACCTGGATTCTAGTTAAGACTTGCTGACCATATAGATAAGAACTCACATGCATGGATTCTAGACATGAATTAAGTACCCACAAGCTCATATAGATAAGAATCTTCTCCTGCTTCCCTGTTCAATCTATTTTGTAGATGGTGCTACATATCTAGATTCTAGACATGAATTAAGTAACCACAAGCTCATGAGTATATTCCTCTATAGCAAATTATTAACGAGAAGAAAAGATCATGCGTAGTTATCGGCATACCTTGTGTTCAAGACTCTTTACCAAGAAAGAACTAAAGAAAACATCCTGGGATGAGTTTTAAGTGCTGTAGTTTCTATACAGAGCGAGAATTTTTCAATAAAAGCCCTGTTATTTAATCAGGGAACATAATCTTTGAATCAACAATTCAAGTAATGAAGTTACTGCAAATCAGTGTTCTTAGTTGCTATATTATAAAGGTCAATAAGGCCGCTTTGCAAAAACTGAGACATCACATGAAATACATCATCCTTATGAGAAACAGAAAAATAAAGAAAGTTTCTGAATTGATAATTCCAACTGCTGCTACATTTTTCATACCTGTACTTTAGTTCATGGTAAATACAGGACATACGGCCATCTCAACAAAAAAGGAACAAGATATCACACAATGTGCACATTTCAGAACAGCAATCATGTGACAGCCCCACAGGAAAGTTGGATATAAATAACTACCATGCATGCTATATTTGATATAGATCCCACTCTTAGGCCAAAGAACTATTATGAACACTAAATTTGTTTCTGTCTTATCTACCACACTTAATTTCATATCAGGAAACCTCAACAGAGCGGTTGGGGTGTACCTTCCATGAATATAGTCATATGCCGTCTCAAGCCCTCTTGTGGGGAGCAGCTAGACAAGATGACATGAACTTGATGCCAATCACCTTGACTCACAAGGGAAATTGGAAAGATTTTATCGCAATTATATATCCACTCATCTACTATCAAACAATATTTAGCTCGAATTACAAAGAGATGTTTCATCAATTCATAAAACAGTATGAAAAAATTCTATAAGCCTTTGACGTGATAAAATAAGGGTATGCTAGCAAATCTGATCCTTTAATTTGGAAACAATAATCACTTTCCATGTGATTAGCTAAACAATTTCCTGTTTATAAAATATAAATATAAAGGTAGAAGCTAATGGTTAGCTAAACCAGTTCCAGCCCATCTCACATGCTAGTGGTGACCCTATCAAAATACAAAACAAGTAGAGAAGCCAAGTTGCTATGTTCTATAAAGAACCTTTGTCCTCTTTTAACTTCAGAAGTCTTCATCTAGTTGTCCTTTTCTTCCAATTCTGAGCTTCCTTATAGGATGAGCAGCTCTAGGTCCCCATAAAGATACCAACTTCTTTTGGAAAAATCTATTACATTTTTATTCCAGGAGAAATTGTATGAAAGAAGCTTGGATGGTTGGCGGGTAAGGGATCACAGTTGCTTTCCCCCCACAGACTGCAATTTGCAGCAAAGCACATGGTCTTTTCTTTATATATACAAGTTCTGCTGGAGTGTTATCATTAGTTTATGCCCACCAGGAATCTAACATGCACTCTAATCAGCCAGCAACAAGCATAAGCATTATCTTATAAATTTGTCTAAGTTACTCAACAAAACCAACTAAAAGTCCACATAAATATTAGCACATGTGATTTCAAAAGATATCATCATAAATGGATGGATCAGTGCAACAAAAACTAGTAAATGCACCTGGCAAGGTAAGCTCTTGAACTATTTATATGTATTAATATTAAATTATCAAGAAATATAAGGTGTAGAGAATCTTTTTTAAAAAAAAAATATGTGTAGAGGCAGACAACCCTAATCCAAAACCGAGTTCTTGGAGTAATACATCAAACTCAACCTATACCAATTACTATTACTTAATCCTATAATGCAAGTAATCATTGCAATCAAAAGTTGGTACCAGAAAAAAATATTTCAGAGTTCAAATAAAAGAATTAATCATACTTATTGTGCTGACTTATTTATTGTTTTTCATGGAGCTCTAGTTTTGGTTCGGCAACTTCTGTCGGACCCAATACATTGCATCCAGTATAGGAGTCTCTAGGTAGTTCTCGGCCCATGCCGATAAATATATCCCGTAGTTTGATGATGATTCTATATTTCTATATGCTATCTAACATTTAGGAATCAAATGCTAGGTGCATCTGTTTTCCTTTTGTATCTTTCTACTAGCCAATGCCTAGCCTATGACCAAAAACAAACAAAATAGGGTCAGTGAATCATCCCAATGTTCCTCTGATTAAACAATAGGGTCTATACTACAAGGGACAACTTCATTTGGGTGTTGCGTAGGTCAATAGCTTTTTCTGCAGTGGTCTCCACCTTGCGCTGCAGTGTACCTCATCTAGAAATTCTTTAGCCCTCAGAGCAAAAGGAACACAGCTTATCTACCCTTAATTGCATCTGTGCTCATGTTCTGTGCCAAAATTTTAACAGCTACCCTATTCATGAAGGACTCGGGGAATATTTTAGCTTCAAATTGGTAGTGCATATTTTTGTTTTCCTTAACACACAATGTTTAAAAAGGGGTGTACCCAGTGCTGAAAGCAAAATACCATAACACAATGTTTTTCTTAGACACACTGTTTAGCATCTTGTAATTCAAACAACAAAAATATACCATTTTGATCATCGAATCACATTTCATAGAAAAGAGCAAACTTTGCTAATGGACTACCATACATATGGTCTTAGGTATGTAGGCTTAGTGTGTGGCTCTAACAGAGCTTAGTCAGCATTATATTGTGTGAAATACCTAACGCAGAAACACATGCAGCCATTAAATCACAGCAGGAAAAACAAGAAAAAAAACACTCGGCAACCTTGATGGAGGTTCCGATAAGGTACAAGTGTACGCCACTTGGAATTTGATCAGAAGCTAGGCACGTCACTAGGCCACAAGTTTGTGTTGAGTTTGTTGTGTTGCCTCAACAAAGGCTCGGACACATCCACAGCATTTTTGTTAGTTGATTGGAAGCATAAAGTAGGCAACATTTAAGATCACCCGAATCCCAGCAGGGGCCCGCGCGAAATTGTGCTCCAAAGGAAAAATCCTTCTTTTTGGCTCATGATGACAGGCTTTAGAGATAGTTTAATCCCCAGGGTGACCTCACCAATTTCACTCCTAAGAAAAACATATGTACAACACTCAGCGACCATATCTCTTTATTTTCTCCATAAGTGCTTTTTGGGCCACCACAGAAGAATAAAGAATAGCTTGCCTTAATAATTGAGTTTGATGTCTTCCTTCAGAACAAGTTTGAAAGGTAGTTAACAAACCCAAGCAATGTGGGCAGAAACTATAAACTATATTCTATTATTCCAAGAGTGACATTACCTACTCCATAAAATAAGCACTTGAGGTCGGGTGGATTTCACTTAAAGTCATGTGAAGTGATTCCCCAGTATACTTAACTATGCAACAAGGGATTAAAGAAACACCTAGACCAAAATCTAATAGCCTAGAATGTCTAAAGCTCAATAGCAGAGAGAATAATTTAAAACACGGGGATCCAGTATAAAACATGGAATAAGGTAATACAGCTACGATTACGACACTTGGTAAATCTAATAAAGCTCTGCAAGCGAGTGATCAACAGATGGATGCACATGGATTAGATGTATGATTACTGCATGCCCTAGTTGTGTTATGCCTTTAAGAAAGGGATTAACAAGGAGTTTAGATAACGTGGTGGTGGAAGGCAGAGCTTTATAAAATGTAATCTTCAAAACTTTAGAATCCATGGTTATTTGAAAAGAATTAGACCCTGTTTTTTAATAGCAGAAGTAGTGGAAGTGAGATTATTATACTAACGTTTTTAGGTCTTGAAACCAAAGTCAAAACTAAGCCTTTGACAAACATTATATCTGGTGTGATGTGTTAGACCATAGTCACAGAATTCGGGGTCGATGCCTCGTCCCACGACCCGGGAACGCTGTTCCGATTCGAGGGTCGGGGTCAAAGAGGGTCAGTGTCCCATTCCAGGTTGGATCGCGTCCCGGTTTGAGAGGGGTCGTAACCCCATTGCTAGCAGATTTAATTGGGATAAGAAGGTTATTGATAGCGGATTGATGTGGTTTTTGTTAGATAATAAGCTGAGTACGTGTAGTATGATCTAGATGTACTATTTTATATGTTTCTTATATGCTTGTGCAGATTAGTTTCTTCATTAGTAGCACATATGTATATAGTTTTTGTCTTTTTAAAGACGCATCGACCCGAAGATATCGACCCGGATGAATCAGAGTCGCGTTCCACATAATAATTTATCGTTCCATAGAAGTATACCCCCTTCGTACCACAATTTTATAAAGTGACGACCCTCGACCCTCGATCCCGTTCCTCGACCCGGTCGACCCAGGAACTTTGTGACTATGTGTTAGACAAGCCACCTTATTGTTATTCGTAACATCACAGCGCAAGTTATCTCTGGCTTTTATGGAGTATATTCAGTGCAGAACTCAAACTATTTTTTCCCTATTTGCACTTGGATGCTCCAGTAAGAAAGTTACTTTTTATCAGAGCAAGTTACATTTCATTTCATTTTGTTATTTCTTCTGTGGGTAGAGATCATGGTGGGTCATTCTAAACAAAGTACTCCCTCCATTTCAAATTATAGATCATTTTGGATTTTCTAGGTACATAGTTTTTACCAGGCACGATCTAGGTGCATAACAAAAGCTATGTATCTAGAAAAAACAAAACGACCTATAATTTGAAACGGAGGGAGTAGTTTTCTCTATTTTATTCGTGATGTTAACTTCTGGACAGCTCCTTGACCACGTCTGAAGGTGGTGTGGGGAGCTCGTGGAACCAGACGCGGCGGAGCATGCCGTAGCCCCAGGCGTGCTCCTGGGCGCCGCGCACTGCAAGGTGCGGACCGATGCCAACACGGCACGAACAGCCCGGCACAGAGGCAGCCATGGTTCTCATGGCGACGCCTAGGCGACAAGGCGATCCCCTTGTTTTGGGCTAAGGTGTCGCCTTAGCCTGCCTAGGCGGCTGGGCGGTGGTGACTCGCCACACCTCACATTACTGCTGTAAAGCTGTAAGAACCATGGAGGAAGCAGCGACATCATCACGAGGCTGACCAGCAGAAGCAGAGCAGCAGCAATGGTCGGAGGGGAAAAGAGGATGAAGCAAATGAGTGTCCTGAAGAACATGACAGATGGGCCCAAGGGTAAAATGGTCTTTTCGTTCCCATTTGAGCTAAAAATGTTTAGTTTATTCACTGCGGTGTGCAGCAGGCCAAAGCATTCTTTCACGGTGTGCTAGATACTGAATCGAATTTGGCGATGTGTGCTATACAAAACCACACTTTCATGGTGTGATGTAGACTTATAAAAACCCTTCTATATCATATTATATCTGATCAATACATCAGTGAAGTCCAGACCTACTAAAATAAGCAATGGCACTAACCTTCTTAATTTGTTAATGAAGGAGTTTCTAACTCTGGAGCAAACATGGAAGATCCCTTCAACATTTAGAACAAACAAGATGGTCTAATAAATGTTAGAGTTACACAACAAAAATGCATGCAACCTTTCCACTAATTGTTCCAGCTTTGTTATGTTTTAGACAAAGGGAAGCCTATAAGTATGAACTGAACAGCCTGATTCTCCAACCGTACAAGATCCTAGAATGGTATGTGAAAATGAAAGGAACAGATAGGAGGAGGTTGCCAATTGTCATCAAGTTAATAATTAGCATACAGACTCATAGAATTTGTAAGTCTATGTACTTAAATGCCGAATATGTATTTTATCTCATAAGGTTCAAGAAAAGATGAATTGATAGAGCATGACAATAAGAAATAGTTTCAATAATAAATTGAAATAAAGTGACAATCAGAAAAGGCAGATACAGCTATTCAAATGGGTAACATACCGCTACCAAAAATAAGACTTCATAATTTAACATATAAATCAAGCCTAGTCTGCATAACAGATGCCCTACAAAATAGAACCTAGTATTGTTAATGCTCCACGCTACTTATCATGTGCTAATTCCAACCTAAGCATGTTCCTGTTGATGATTCATGATAGTAAAAGTATCTGGTCCCGGGTCAAGAGCTACTCAACTAATTTCCAGTACATTCTGCGAGCATTTAATAGAAGAACATCATATAGCCATATACACAAATTTAGGTATAGGTAAAGGCAAGAAATGAAAAAAAGTGATCCAATTATTATCTCCACCATGTGCTCTATCAAATAGGAAGTCCAGCAATTCTGTCCGCACCTAAAAGTCTAACTGACCTTGCCTCCTTAAATTATCATATAGCAAATTACTCCAGACCTAATTTTTAATGTTAATCTACACATCAGTTGCAAGATTGTTGTAGATGGCATTCAACCATGAGAAAACCTATTCAGGTTAATCACCAACCCTGTTGCTGTCCCAAAAAAAGGTTAATCGCCAGTTCGCCACAGCTCTTCACTCTGGTTCTTCTAGATGGTAATTGGTAATATAGGATAACTGATATAAGTTGTACTACCTTTTACACAAGTAGCATAAAACAATTTCTATCTTTTTTTGCCAGACACGTTCAGACTGGCTTACCAGAATAAGAAAATAATAACTATATTTCACTTTCATGTCCTTATCAAAGAAGTCCTGGGGATCTCCCATAATAATTTTCTGAAGGTCAAGATAACGTAGAGGCTTAGACATCTCTAACCATAACATGGCACACTACTAAACAACTTTACTACATCAAGTTGATGAAAACGAGATGTACGGACAGAGATTTAAAAAATACATTCCTATGTGATCGCATTACAGGGAAACTATACACAACAACAAGGACAGCTGATATGTAATTGTGTGGACGAAATCAGATTCAGCAAAGGGGAGGATCAAATTGATCTATATTTTATCTTTGACGTCAAATTCAAATGTCTTACCTTACAGAATATATGAGTAATTTTACATGGCCTTAATCAAAACTAACCTATCTTATATTCCCATTTCAGTTAACCATATGTTCTCCTAAGGAAAATATGGAGAAAATACTACCTTATGCAGCAGCAGACCTCCAATGGGATCAAAGGGGGGCTATGGCCCCTCCTTCCACAAGTCTATTAGGAATCATCTAATTTCACCATTCGTACAGTGAGAAAAATTCAGATCCTACCATGCTCCCCCCCCCCCCCCCCCCCCCCCGCGCTGCTCATTAAACTCCGTCACTGCCTTATGTACACCCAGATAAGTTTTAATATCCTCAAAACTGCAGGGACACTTTGCAGCAACTCAGTACACCTATATGAGTAGTTCAAAACTACAAACTACCACATCCATAGATGTGGCAGCAACTCAGCACACCTATATGAGTAGATAAGGACTACAAACTACCAAAGATGTTGGACCATGTCAGGTTTCAGAAGTTAACCCAAGCATTCAGACCCTGTGGAACTTGTACTTCTGCACCAGGTTGAATCTTTCAATACTTCCGCTAAAACCCTTAAGCACAAGGGTCCTCACAGCATCCACCCCTTGCTCCAGAGCAGTGTCAATCTTCATCAAATTTATAAGACAGGTTTAAATCAACAATTCAAGAGCATCTATACCACAAAGTTCCTAGAAGAAAAGGTTGGAACACTAAGGACGAAGAAGTCAGGGCTTAAGTAACAACAGTTATCCTTTAGGGTGATAAAGTAAAGGTTAAGATTCCTAATGTTCTTCCCAGAATCAACTTCCCCATAACTATTCCCCATTAGTAGCAGATTGTGTTGGTATTATTGACACTACATATAAGTCGGGACAGTCCCTCTGCACTAGTGACTCTAGTGAAAAAGATAGTTGAAGCACCACTCAAAACTCTATAGTCTATACAAGGAACCAGATTTTGTTCTTTTTATAGAAACAAGATGTGTCTACTGTCTACTGCCAACATTTAGCAGCCAACATTAATACGCATCAATTGTGATAACCCAGCCAAATGGTGGAAAGTATTAGCTTTTTCCTACAGTCAATAGTGAAGCCAAGTGAAAATAGAGGGAAGTTTGTCCTGCCTTCTATAGAATGCTTAAACATAGAGCAAAAGCAATACCTGCACTCGTTCCTCTGAACTGAACTTCTGCAGAAGGAAAGCTCGTGTGTCCATTTTTCCGGGCGGGCTACCAATGCCTATACACAACAGCCAACAACACAATTCCATGAACTTTCCATTAAGAATAGAACAGTAAGGACACAAACATAGTAGTGTACCGATAGATAAACGAGGAAACTCCCGGCGGCCATCCAATTGCTCAATCACATTCTGTAACCTGTTTTTAGATAAAATGGTTCTTATTAAGGTATTGAAATTTACTACAACGATCATAGAGATAGCTACCTCAAAGGTATAATGCCCATAAGTTAATTATAACATTGCATCTTCCCTCACTAAATTACGAAATCTTGAGTCAAGAACCCAAGACTGTAAGACCAGCAATACACCCACATATTCAAGTTTTAACTACTAAACTTTGTAAAAACTCAATTTATTGTTTTTTTAAGAATCTAAACAAAAATCTCAATGAACTATCTATCAAGATAAGTAAATTTGTAGCTTACATTTCAGTATTTGACATCTACAGAGTTTGCATGTATATCTATGTGTTACATTTGGCAACAAACCAGGCCAAGTATTAGTGCATTAAACCATCTGTAAATTGTGTTCTTCTTGCCCGCTTGCTGAACAACAAAATCGACTACATGAAGTGGCTCACCAAATCTAATGTGCTCAATAAGTGAGTGGCATTAGCATGTTTCCTTTGACTAATGAAGTAGCCCATATGAAGTGGACATATGATTTGCAAATCTGAAGATTACCCATTGTGGCGACCATGACCACCTTTCCTTTGAATCCTTAGTACACCATTGGGCAGACTCATGTCATCATAAACCTAGAACGAAAAAAGAACCCACAGACATTAGTCAACTTATGAGTTTACGATAATCACTAATGGTTGTAGATCATCAAAAGAACAATAAAGAGTAGTACCAAGAGGATGTGTCGTAACGGTACTTGATAATAGGCTGCAAGAGGTCCAATCTTCACAAGACAACAGATCAAGTTAGGATATAAATGATAACAGACTCAACTAGCCTTGACATTGTTTAGTTGCATGTAGTATAAGACATGATGTGGATACTTTAGCAAGAATGAGGAGAAACAGGAAGTTGTATGTGTAGGAAAGTCAGGATGAAATCATAAGATTATTAACAAAATTTCTATGTTTCTGTTCTACCATGTATTCAACCAAACCAAATTTACTCATTGAATACTTAATTATTAACGCCTAGGAATTTTTAAGGATAGATAAAGAGCTTGAAGGCGTCAGCAGTAACAAATGGTTTCTCATTAACGCTCCCCTTGGAATAAGCTAAAACTCAACTTTGATCAAAGAGCTATCGAAGTGCCAATTTGCCTGTTGTGCATTTCATATGCATACTGCTCACAGGCGGTATTTAGTATCAGAGGCATCAAATGTTGATTCCTTTACCAATACATTGCAAAGTTTAAGCAATAAGGAATGAACCTATCTCCCGCAAGAGATTAAGGTATCAAAGAAACATTTATTAAGTAACTAAAATTTTCACAAGCTAATAATGTCATCTAGAAAGACTAGGAATTACTGACCGCCTCCCCACTGTAGTTCATGTATGATTGTGGTTTTACCAGCAAGACTGGCACCTCGCCAATTGAACCTGCACTAAAGCTCAACCCAAAAGATGGGTTAAAAATAAATTAATAACATGAACACACGATTATGAAAGTGACTATTAAACATCCTGCAAAATAGTTAACATTTCCAAAGAAAATGTTCGCTGGACTACCCATACTTCTATCAAGGTAGCTTTATTTTATTCTGAATACATCTCATTTACTCCATTATGCATATCTAATATCTCCAGGCTGTACTTTTCTAATAGGATGGTCGGCAGCCCAAGTTTTAAATTTCAATCAGTGCATCAGGACATTGTCTACAAGGGTCCTTTGCAGTACAATAAGGACTAAGTGAGCTGCATGATCTCTCACTGAATCAAACAGAACAATAATAGAAACAAAATGCCAAATGAACATTAGAAAATGCTATTTTGTTTTCTCTTGGACAATATTGTATATGTCATTTTAAACTTTTAGTTTGATATTGCACCCTGAATTTCAGAGGGAGAGAGCCCTCGTGAATGTACAATGTGCGCCTCAACAAAACGGGGCTACTTAAAAATAAACTTTTCCCAGCAAAGGAAACAAATGTAAGCTGAATTTCTTCTATTCATAAAAGACACAGAGAAGAAGAAAACATAACTGTTTTTCAGTTTTCAATTTTCACCAAGCGCTATGTTCATCAAATACAATCTAACCAAATAATAACTTTATATTTATTTTGCTAAAACTTACATAAAACAAGTTTCTACAGAAGTCAAATAATAAAACCTGTCAACCTAACAGTTAGATAACAAGTACATGGGGGAATCTCTGCAAATCAAATGCTTTGACTACCATACTCCAGCTCGAATCTAGGTCTAACCATTCACCGAGATTGATGTCCAAATATGCCACTAGCGTGAACATCAGCACGGAGCAAAATTATTACAATCCAAATCATGCAGTAAGGGTGGAGCACAACATACAGGAGCACGTAGAACCTAGGCAGACACAAACCGGGAAAGGAAAAGGTGCTTTAGTTACCTACTCCCAGCAGCGACTTGGACTGGATTGTGTTCATCGTGATCCCCTCCTCCAGTGCAATTCGATCCACCATCTCAAACCCCACCTAATAAACGAAACGAGCAATCACACAAGGGAATGGAGGACGAGAAATGAGAACCCATCACCTCAAAGCTGACGGTGATGGTGGGAATACAAACGAACAAATGGGCCGCGTCTGTGCTAACATTGTGCCGCGTGCCGTAGTACTTGTTGCCTGGGTTGCCGAGGCCGGCGATGAGCCAGGGCGTGTACTCCATTGGCCCCGCCGCGGGGTCGGGGACGGAGGCGACGACGGGGACCAGGCGCGGACGGCGGATGCGGCCGAGTGGTGCCGCGACGCACCGGCGGTGCGCGTGGGAGGAGGGGAGGAGGGGTGCGGAGAAGTGAGCGGAGGTGGTGGGAGTGGCCGTGGTGAGCAACGACATGGCGGGCGGGCGAGCGAAAGGAGGCGGAGGGAGGGCCTGAGGCGGAGGCGGAGGCGGTGGCGGCGGCGAACCGAAGCGATAGGGGCAGGGCAGCGCCGCAGAGGCCGGGAGATTTTTGGATTGTGGCCTCTCTCTTTTTTCAGATTATTAGTTTGGACTTTGGAGGAAAATGGAAAATATCTTGATGGGATCAGAATGGGCCGGAAGTATGGTGTCCTGATGGATGGCTAGCATAAGATGGGCCAGAAGGAGGTCGGGGCGGAAGTTGGTCGCTTTTTAGTTGTGGGCTGAACCGACATCACAACATGCAGAGTCTACTTCTGCCGCTGTCACAACGTCGCTGCTACCGGTCTTCCTGTAGCCATCTATCTATACATCTTATATAAATGCAACCCCCTAAGAGTCATTAATAATTATTTCTCTCACATGTGTTAAAGCCACATCAGGGCAGTCCCAACCCAGACTCTACCATGGAGTCTAAGCCTTCTATTTATTGTGTTTTGCTGATGTGACAGTATATTTATGAAAGAGAGAGGGAGAGAAACCAAGACTCCAAGTTTTATTTAGACTTCAAGTCTTCACGCAAATCAATAATGAATGTGAGAGAGACAAGTAGGCCATATAAACCAAAGTAACACACTTTGCATTGGAAGGTATAGTTTCTTGTGATGGAGTCTTTGAGGCTTAGACTCTATGAGTGGAGTCTGCATTGGGACTGCCCTCATCATTTTATTTCCACCATTAGATCTGAATGAAACCCCATATCCTGGCCTTCCACAACCCACTAAGAGTTCTTACCTTTTTACTTGGTTTTATTATTGTCATATGACGGAATTAGCAACAAAACGTCAAAAAAATAATGTATGTGCTAACATCCCTCATTCATTTTTATCACATCCATTCCTAACATCCTATTATACTACAGTAATGTGAATCACGATGGTGGAGAATCCATAACTAATTCAAATATCTACATTCATCCAATAAAACCATTAAACAAAATATATTTGTTCTTACCTTTTTACTTGGTTTTATTATTGTCATATGACGGAATTAGCAACAAAACGTCAAAAAAATAATGTATGTGCTAACATCCCTCATTCATTTTTATCACACACATTCCTAACATCCTATTATACTACAGTAATGTGGATCACGATGGTGGAGAATCCATAACCAATTCAAATATCTACATTCGTCCAATGAAACCATTAAACAAAATATATTCTTTCCAATTATTAACATTTTACACAACTGTGTTGCCCACACTTAATTTTTTTTTAAATTTTCAGAAACTTCATTTATCCAAGAAAGTCAATGCAAAGTCCAATCTCTTCCTTCACAAAATAATGCAGACATTTCCATTTCAACATTAAAGCGTCCTTATCGTAACTATTATGGTTCCTCTTGTATCAGTTTCAATAACTAGAACTTCTTATATATACATCAACTTTAGTATTTAAGCATTTCTTATATACAACCATGCCATATATCTCCAATGCTAAAATTAGTTGCAATTCCATAACTCTATCTTTTCAACACACTGAACTTCAATATTTTTGCTCTAAAATTCCGCAGCAAAGCGCGGGGTATTCAACTAGTTAAGGATGAAAACGGACCAGAAAATCTCAACTAGTTAAGGATGAAAACGGACCAGAAAATCCCGTCCCGAACGGCACCGTATCCCATATAAACCGACACATATACTGTTTTGGCAGAAAAAATAAAAACAAAAAAGGGAAAATGGTGGTAATAGGAACGAAACAGGAGAGATCTTTTTACATGGGAATTCCCGACTGTTTTCCTATTTTAGGCCTCCTATCTCTAGAGTCGTCCTCAGTTTCCCATCAGCCTTTCTGGTTCCCGTTTCCGTTGCCGACAAAAAAAATACAGGAACAGGAATAGTTAGAGGTTTTCTCGACCGTTCCTGACTATTTACAGCCCTAATACCCATGGCGTACCAGGGTGCGATTAGACATTTGCTCCATGTTATTTTTTTAGAAAGACATCGGAAAGGTATCATATCTAATTCATATCAAGAAAAACAATTGGTGATATAAAAGAAGAATTACTTGACGCGAGATGACATAAAGAAAATAAGATTACACCCGAAGAGTTATCTGGTCGTCTTGTTCATTTGATTGTTCGTCGTCCACCACAACTTGAAAAGTACAAACGAGATCTAGCAATTGATGAAAGAATATCAGTTGGGGGAACCCCAAGCAACGCATGTTTGCAATCTTTCACCACCAAAATAGAAAGTTGAGAAAACCAGATCTTATCGCAGAACAAATCGAAAGAAGAGGTCGAAGTCGCCACAACAAAAAAACAACCAACTGCATCTCCTAATTAATACACCAACTGCAAAGATCTGAAGGTTCAACTCTCACTTGGCCTTCGTCGGCGCCGGAACGAATGTTGTCGGGATAGATCTTATTCCAAAACATCATCGTCGCCACCACCTCGCCGATATCGCTAGAGAACCAAACCTTAAAGAAAACTAAACACCTAGATCTAGAGATCTCCGCTCCTCCACCTACCGATGAGGCCACCGAAGAGGCAGAGGAGGGGAACCGAGGAGACGGTGATGAGAGGGTCTGGCGGCGGCAGCTGTAGGGGTCTGCGTGGTTTTATGATTTGTTTTGATTTTCTCGATCAATCCTACATGATCGATGTGAAATTACATTATATGTTAAGAAAAAATATAAAACTAGTCAATAGGAAAGGATATATTCGATATTTGACCTATTTTATCCATTCATGAAAAAATAACATATTTTTTTATGTTAACAATTTTCAAAACAGTTTTAGCTCCATCGGATAAGCGGTTCCATAAAAAGGCAAAGCCGAAGCCATTTCAACAAAAAGCGAAACCCCGCCGCGGAAAAAAATTCGGTGGAGACGGTATGCACCAAGCCTTCTGTGCATACCATCCTCGGATGTTCCACGCGTGGAGAGTCCTTTCATCCGACGGTTGCTAAGAACCAAGCTTTTCTTCAGGAAGCTGCATGCATCGGCTCCTACGCGGCGTGAGGACGCGGCTCGGCTCCTACGCAGCAATCGGCTTCCATAGCCGACAAAGAAAAAGATCATTCAACGGGGCAGACAAGGTCGATCAAACGGCGTCAAATCAGCCGGAGGATCTCGGCAGCTCGCCGCTCCATCCTTGCACCTTCCGCCCCAGCGAGGACTGGGACCTCGCCGCCGCCGCAGCTGAGGCGTCCTTTGGCCGCGCGGCGGAGTCCTTCAGTGAGCGCGGTGGTTCTTGGGGGTGGCCGCAGACCTGCATCGTCTTCTCTTCTTCGTCTCCACGACCACATGCAAGCATGTCCTCCTCGTGCACAATTGGAGTCCACACCTCATCTACACCGAGGCTGTTTGACTTATCTAGACTTGGTTTGTCTCGAGTTATCTCGGTTTATTTCCTCTCATAAAATACTATTCATTCTACCAGCCCAATACTATTTATGTGGTCAGCCGAAGGCTCACCATCCTCATCTTCGTCTTGACGATGGGATGGTTCATCATGTTCCTCTGCCATCTGCTCGTAGCATTCAGTCTAGATGTGTTGGAGCATGATGAGGAGGATCGGAGCAGTTGCGCGGACGCACGGCTGGACGTCACCGCGTTGCGTTGCCGCGCCGCCGGCACCGTCGCAGTTGTGCGATAGTAGATGCATGCGTTTGCAAACCCTCAGGCAGATGAATGATCTTTTTCTCCGTCTGTAATGGAAGCTGATTGCTGCGTAGGAGCTGATGCATGCAGCTTCCTCCAAACGCGGGAGCCAGGTTCTTAGCAGTCGTTGGATGGAAGGACTCTCCACGCGTGGAACATCCAGGGACGGTACGTATGCACGGAAGACTTGGTGCATACCGTCTCCACCGAATTTTTCCCCCCCTGCCGGCCACCCAGGCACCCACACAGCTTACATGGCGGCGTTCCCATGCATTAAGATCTGCACAGACCTTGGATCTCGAAGCATCCTGTCGCAAGCGCCATGAGTGAAGAGAAAGCCACCGCCATGAATGATGCTACTGAATACAAAACAATGCAGTGAGGTCGTGTTTAAATCCAAAAACACAAAATGCAAAATTTTTATAAATCGCTTGCATGGTGTACTAAATGTAATCAAAAAATAAATCACATTATACAAATGGACTGTAAATCGCGAGACGAATCTAATGAGCATAATTAGGACGTGATTAGACACTAAATTGCTACAGTAAATATGCTCTTAGACTCATTAGATTCGTCTCGTAGTTTACATACGAGATCTGTAATTAGTTTTGTGATTAATCTACATTTAATACTTCAAATATTGAAGATTCCCTTTCAAAAACACAAAAATGCAAAATAAACTAAACACCCCCCGTGGCAGTAAAAAAAAGGCTAGCTAATCTCGCAGTGGCATCGCCGTCTCTCATGATAGCGGGAGCAGCAGCCATGGTTGGTTTGCTTGCTGGCTGGTGGGTGTGCGGTGCCACTCAAAAGGAAGATGATTCGCAGACCCCGGCGCGCGCGCGCATCATGGATCAGTTTCGAGGACTGTGGACAGGAAGGAGCTGACACGAGACGAGGCGATGCAAGTACACGCCGCGCTAGCCACTGCGTGCGACCGCAGATTCCAGCCCTCACTCGCATCCCGAGCCGGGAGCACAGAGACCACCGCGAAACATTTGCTTGCCGGAGCAGCAAGCTGCCGCTGCGGGGAGCCTGGGGCTTGGGCGACTGGTGTGACTGTGTCTGTATGAGAACACACACATGGCACATCGCTTGATCGCTGCGAGAGCTGATGCGTGCCGCCGGTGCCGGCGACACGGCGTCGGTGCGGCGGGCCGGTACTGTTGGCCCGTGGCCCAGGGCAGCGTCCGCATCACGGCGTCGCTTCTCGTTCTCGACGAGCGGTGGCACGGGCTGGTGCCCCTGCCTGCCACCGGCGCGGACACGAGTGTCAGAGCCAGAAAAGGACGCGCTCGCCTCCTCGACTTGTCTGTTCCCACCTCCCCCCTCTTCCCCATCTGGCTACGGGCACCTACCTACCACCATCCCCCCGTCGCCTGAGCTGTGAACCTGTGACCGTGACCGGTCCCGCTCGCCGTCGGGCGTCGGCCATGCACACGCGGAGGGAGCTCGGCGGCTCGGCTCGTCCCGACTCGACGCCTACCTGGCTACCTCCTGCCCGTGCCCGGCCCTCACCTTCCCCGCCTGTCCGTATCCCGTCGCCATTACGTCCTCGTCGTCATTACGCACGGAAAACACAGTGCCTCACAGCGCCATAATTGAGTACCTATACTAAAGTGCCAAGAATTGGCGCGCTCTCAGGGGCCTTGCTACTGTTTGCGGGCCCACGTGGGGCCCGTGCACTGTTCACGCGGGTCCCACAACTATTCACATGGGGCCCACGTACTATTCAGGCGGGACCCACGTGGGACCCACGTACTATTCAGGCGGGACCCGCGTGAGACCCATGTACTATTCATGCGGGACCCACGTGGGGCCCACGATTCTATTAAGTTAGTCTTTTTATCTTAAAAAATATTTTCCTTCCATTATTTGACAATACAAAATATATTTAACTACTTCCTACATAAAAAAATAATAACTAAACTTTGTATACTACATTTACATGTGGTAGTTGTACTACTTCTTGGGCTTCGATTTCCCTCCGTAAACCCACAAAATATAATTAAACTGTTCATTCATTTCTAATCTTACTTTTTTTCCTACTAAAGTAATTAAACTATACCTACTGACACAAAAAAAATATTCCTAAGGAAAAATTACCTATACCTCTATACTACAATGCTTGAGATTTGCGCGCTCTCAGACACAAAACTACTATGCCCGCTTTACTGTAATTTTTATATCTAACCCAATACATCGATACGATGTTGCTTCGAACATAGTAACGGATAATATCTTTCTATTAATATTTTAGGTCCACGTTTTTGGTACAGGCGCGCGTAGCGCGCCAACCTGACTAGTTTAGCACGACTATGCCGTGATAGGATAGCCATGGAGACACCGGCGAGTTTTTCACTTTTTCGCCGCGTCGGTGGTCCGACTCCGACACGGACCTTTTCTGCCCATTGATGGATTTTTTCCCTTTTTTTTCTCCCTCAACTTTTGTTGCTTTGCGGAATGCGGAATTTTTAGTGTGATGTTGTGGAAGCATGGACGTCACACCTTGAAATTTTTGGATTTCAGGATGTGATTAGAATTAAAAATAAATAAATAATTTTCTCATAGTTTTAAAATTTTCTCAACATTTATTTTTCGTTACAGGAAATTTAGTAAAAAAACAAAATAATTGGTTGTCTTCTAAAATAATTGAGGTTGTTTTGTTTGTGTTGCATTCATGTTGAACTGCATTGTTTTATTGCTTGTTGTTCAATTTGAATTTGAATTCTCTGAATTTGAATTTGAATTGAATTGGTTTGATTCTATTTCAAATGTTCAAAGCCTTTTTTTCTTTTTCCTTGCTTTCAGCCCAACCCATCTCCTTTCTTTTCCTTCTCCTTTCTCCTTTTTCCTCCCGCGGCCCAAGACCCCTTCCCCCACCGGCCCACCTTCTCCCTCCGGCCTAGCCCGTCCCGGCCTCCCCCTCCCGCAGCCCACCGACAGACGGGGCCCACCTGTCTGGGTCGCCCCCGACCTCGTGACGGAGCCGGACTCCCGGTGGAGTCCGACCCGGCCACGCGCTCCGCCGCCGCGGCCTCTCTTGGCCCGCACGCCAAGACGTCCTCCTCAGCCCCTATAAATAGCGCCCCTAGACCTCCTTGAGCCCCAAACCGCAGCTGTCGCCCTCGCTTCGCGAAACCCTAGCCCTAGCCGCCGCCTTGCTCGAGCTCTCGGAGCTCACCGCCGCGCCGCCGCTCCACCGCTTCCGCGTAGACTTCGAGCTGCTCAGGAGTTTCACCTTGTGGTAAGGAAGCTCGCCGTCCATTTTCCCCATCCCTCTCGATCTCCTTCACCTGGTTTAGCACCCCAGAGCTCCGCCTCGCAGCTGCGCCGCCGCACTCGCCGTCCGCCGCCTCTGCAGCGCGCGCGAGCCCTGTCATCGCGTTCGCCACGCCGTGCTCTTGCTTCCCGGCCAACCCGTGCCCGTACCCGAGCCCTGGAGCGCCGAATCGGCAACTCTGGTGACCCGCAGCCGCGCGCCGCTCTTTCCGCCCCAACCTGTTCTGGCCGTCCGATCGCGATCCGTCGGCCCAGAATCAATCTAATCCAAGTCAACCAACCCAAATACCGGTCAACCATGCCACTTTTGCAAAAGAGACCCTGAGTTTTGTCAGAATCAACCCGCGGTCCATGTTAGTTCAAAAATAATTACGTACAAGCCCTTTTCTTTTCAGTTTAGCCCCTGCCTTTTTGTAAAATAGAACCCGCTGTCCTTGAGCTGGAGTTTTGCACGCTAACCCCCAAGTTTAGAGTTTAATTATGTTTAGATCCCTGGTTTCTTCAAATCTAGCCTCTGGAAGTTCTGTTTCTTCGCAAATAAGTCCCTAGAATCCTGTTTTAGTCATAACTTCTTCGTTTTAGCTCCGTTTTCATCGATTCTTGCGCTCACATGATCGTTGTGACGTGTG
This sequence comes from Panicum virgatum, assembly GCF_016808335.1. Taxonomy (NCBI): domain Eukaryota; kingdom Viridiplantae; phylum Streptophyta; class Magnoliopsida; order Poales; family Poaceae; genus Panicum; species Panicum virgatum. Next base: position 9,191,822 of record NC_053149.1, on the reverse strand, counting down.
CAAGAGATTTATCACCTTGTTATCCTCTGTGAGCACACTTTGTTGCATCTTACAAATCTTTTCTGTTAGTTCTTAACCCTTTAGTTAATCGTGACTAGATCCCTGAAGCACTGTTTAATCTATAGAATCGCTCGCCGTTTTAGTTCTGTTTTCCGCGTTTCTTACTCTCGTAACTGTAGCAGCGAGCCTTATCCTTTAGTACGCTCTTTTAAAGTTTTTCTTTTGTTTTGGTGTATTGTTCTTAGTTGTACTTGTTTGCTTTGTATGTTGCCCGATGATTGCTTCGAGAAGAAAGATCGTTGTTCGAAGATTGAAGAATCAAGATTTTCATGTGAGCCAGAGCTGAAGAGCAGTAAGAGTAGCTTTTCATTGGAGAAAGGCAAGTGACCCTAACCATACTTTTATCTATGCTTTATTTACAAGATGATATGATTTAATCGGAACATGGAGAACCACCCAAGAAAACCGTACAACCACAATACTATATGGCTCTGGTCTTGGCTAAGTAATTAGATGATCTATATGTCGTGCCTGGGGCGTTTGATTGGTGGATTTTGGGTTATCGATATTTGAGGAGCGGGTGAAGGAAGCTTCGTCTTCTGAGGTACGCAGAAAGCAAGGGACCAGTGCGTACATATAGTGATTCTTTGTAAAGTCCTCGTAGCGTCCCTATGCAATCACACCTCGGAAGTGTGGTATTGTGCCTGATCAGCACATATGCGTGGTTGGGTTCAAAGTTCTTCGAAACTTTTACGCGAATTGTGGTGAAAGTGTACAACCTCTACAGAGTTAAAACTAACCGGTTAGCCGTGCTCACGGTCAAGAGCGGCTTGGACCCTCACATGATTAATTTAATTTAAAGATGAAATTAAATCACTTTCTGGTTACTTCTTGTGGCCTTACTGAGTACCAACTATAAGTGTACTCACCCTTGTTTACTGCTGCTCAGAAGGAAAGATGTATGAAGTCTGTTGAAGATGTTGCTGAGTTCTAGGCGTACGCAACCCCCAGTCGATTGCCTGTGAAGTTTGAAGCCATCGTTTCCAGGATAAGCTGTATAACTCTGATAGTCTTTTAGTTGTTTTTCTTCGAGATACTATTGCTGATTATTCACTTATAATGTCTCTATATGTATGAAACTTGATCCTGACATACATATAGTTATGCATTCGGTTTTGTCCTTAAAACCGGGTGTGACAATGGAGCTCTTGCTGGCCACTAACTTGTCTAGATAATCTTGGAAGGGAAATGGAAAAGCCACGAATTTCTCCACTAGCGGCCGCGTGGTGTGGATAATGCGGTCGTCTTGTTAGCAGCAGGTGACCGCCGTGGCTCCTCCGGCCTGCACAAAGAGGCCAGCGGCGGCGGATCGGAGAAGGCTGCCATTTGCATTGCAACGTTTCAACGTCCAGTGGCCTGCGGTGAAGTCCGCAGCCGCCTCCCATCTCCAAGGTCTTGCACGACGCCTGAAGGGCTGTGTTTAGATTCTGAAAATTGGCACTGTTTTGAACCAAAAAGTACTGTAGCACTTTTTGTTTGTTTGTGGTAAATATTATCCTACCATGGGATAACTATGCTCAAAAGATTCGTTTCGAAATATACATCTAAACTGTGAAATTAGTTATTTTATTTACCTACATTTCATACTCCATACATGCGTCTTTTGGTACATTTAATGATTCGATGTGATGGGAATTTTAGAATTTCAAGTCAAATTCTGGGGATCTAAACACATCCAAAGGTCACACGAACCTTTCGTTCCCGCAATTTTTGCAATTTAGCCCTTTTCGCGAAAGAATTTCACATATAGGTCCTTTTTGTAACTTTTTGTACAAATGGACCCTGGGGGTCGGCGCTGTAAACTGCGGCGCCGAGCTAACACGTCTCGGCGCCACAGATCACGGCGCCGAGGTGCCACGCTCGCACAATCACCTGGCCAACCTGGCATCCGACGTGGCCCTAGGCTCGGCGCCGTGGATCTCGGCGCTGAGATCGACGCCGCCGTTCTCGGCACCGAGCCCTTTTTACCATCGGGCAAAGGGGGAAGTCAATCCATTTGACTGCGCCGCCCGCCCGCCGTTTACCCCGCCCCAGCCCTCGCCCCCGCCGCCGCCACCGCCGTTCCTCCCCGCCGGGGCCGCGCGCCGTCGTCCCCGAAGCAAGGCGCCGGGGCCGGGCGCCTTCCTCCCCGGCCCCGCCCTCGGCCCCGCACACGCCGCCGCCGCCGTCCTCCCGCCGCCGCCGCCGTCGTCCGCAGTCGTCCTCCCCGCCTCAGCCCTCGCCCGCCGTTCCCTGCCTCGGCCCTCCCCCGAAACCAGGCCGCGGCCTGCTCGGAGGGCGGGCGGGCAGCGGCCGGCCGCTGCGTTCCGCGGCCTGCTGCCGCGCCCCGGCTGGAGCCGATGCCGGGCTGGGGGAGGCGAGGCCCGCTGGCGGTTGAGGCCCCCCTCCAAGGTACAGAAGTTTTTCTTTTTTTTTGCAAAATAGTAACACTGAATATTAATGTAATTAGTTGATTTGAGATAGTTGTTTACTACAACTAGTTTGATCGATATTTAGTTGACATACTTAGCTATCAATTTATGTAGTTTAGTTATCAATTTTATTTAGAAAATGAAGGTAGTAATGGACGATAATTAGTTTTCTTAGAAAATTACTATAGTTAGGTATCAAGTTATATAGAAAATTTATTTACTTCATCTTTACAAGTCTTTTTGGATTATAATTAGTTTAGTTCACATAGTTATTTAGTATAATTAGTTTAGTAGTTATAGTTATTGACTATAATTAGGTTAGTTGATATAGTTATTGATTACAATTAGGTTAGTGGATATATTTACTTATGTAGTTTACTAATATTTTTAGAAATATTAAAGTAGAAAAGAATGATATTTAGTTTAGTTAGGAAATTAATACAATTAGCTATCAAGTTTAGATAGAAAATTTATATATAGTGATATGAGCAAGTTTAGTTAAGAAATGCGTCAATCTAATTACAAGTTTCGTGTCGTGCACACCAACTAGATGGACAATGTAGTGACCGTTTATCATGGAGGAATTGTGGAGACAGATCAGTTTTCGAATGTCACATTTGTTGGAATGTAGAGTGTTTCTTTGATGTTTGATACTCGGCCGCTGTTTAGTGAGCTGATTGCTAGGGCTCGTGAGGAGCTAGATTGGAATTCAACAGATGATGGCATCGCAGTTGTGGGGGTATTGCATTATGGTAAATCTGGCCGAGTTTTTAGCCGGCAAGTCCGAATTGCATCTGAGGTTGGATGGGATAGATATGTCAATATTGTCATGAAGAATGAGATACAATGTCTTGATTTGGTTATGCGGAAGGTTTCAAAAGATCCCACCCCACTAGTGTGTCCACCTCGTAATGATCAGCCAACGCCTCATGTGCTATCGCCCGAAGGGGGTAATTCGGCACCCGCAGATTTGTCTTTACCAAACATTCAGATCGATGATGATGATGGGGTTCGGGTCCCTGATGTGCAATCCGGTCCGAATCAAACTGGGATTGTTCTTGATGTTGGTATATCTCCTCAGGAGATACCTACTAGACAGAATCATCCAAGTAAGTCGCTTTGGTAAATATTTTCATTTAGTTCGATTTGACCCTTTATTCCATTTGTTGGTACCAACATATTTTTTCCTATTTATGAACGGAATGCAGGAGATGTCCCTAATAATGTAGGTATTACTCCAGAGATAGCACCAGTCCATACAGTGCGGGGCTCTAATAATGTGGAATGGTCGAATCATGATCAAGAGGAGCCTTATGAGAATGAAAGAGCTGTAGATTCAGATGATGACCGTCCTATACCCCCATTGAGCGCAGAAGATAGAAAGCTCATCAGACAAGTTTGTCCTGATATTGATCCAGACGTGCCAGAATTCAGTGATGTCTGGAATCTTGACAAGGCATATGTAGAAGGAAGAGAAGCTGATCTCTTAGAGTGTCGTGAGCATGGTGATGATGAAGTACTAGAAGATAAGAAGGGCATTGTTTTCAGGGACCTGCCTACACTGCAGAGGTGGTTGCAGGAGTACTCAGTGAAACGGAAAAGGCCTTTCAGGGTGAAGCATTCTTATGTGTAGAAACGTTACACAGTTGTGTGCGACAAGGCAAATTGCAATTGGCGGGTCTGTGCTCGGAAACAGAAAGTCACGGGAAAGTTCAAGATCACAAAGGTCGTAGGACCTCACACTTGTGCCGAAGAAGAGCTAGAACAGAGGCACCGACAGCTGACATCTACCCTAATTGCAGCAAGATTGTGCTCCATATTGAAGAAACATCCCAATATGAAGGTTAACTCAATTATTGCATTAACAGAGAAACTATTCCATTACAGAATCAAGTATGGAAAAACATGGCGGGCAAAGCAACGGACCTGGAAGATGATATATGGGGATTGGGATGAGGCTTATGAGAAGTTGCCAGCATTGTTTAATGCAATGAAAGCAGCTAATCCAGACATGCATTATGAGTACATCCCAAAACCGGATGAATGGAGAAATGGGAGACAAATTTTCTTCCATGCTTTCTGGTGTTTTCCGTAGTCCGTGGAGGCCTTCAGACATTGTCGGCTGGTGTTTTCCATTGATGGTACATTTCTCCTCGGCAAGTATATGGGCACACTATTGATAGCCATTGCATGTGATGCTAACAATATGTTGGTTCCTCTGGCATTTGCTTTGGTGGAGAGGGAGAACAAAGACAGTTGGGGATGGTTCTTGCGGCTTGTTCGGAGACATGTTGTAGGCCCTAGCAGAGAGGTTTGTGTCATTTTAGATAGGCACTAGGGTATACTTAGTGCTGTAAAGGAGCAGATTCCGGGCTACCCACCGTTGCACCACCGTTGGTGCACTCGTCATCTTGCTGATAATTTGTTTAAGAAAGATGGTGACAAGGATAACTTTGCACTATTTGAGTTAGTAGCTCGACAGTTGGAGGTGCAATTATTTGAGGAGAAGTTTGAGCAATTAAAGACGACCACAAACGAACAAGGCAGGAGTTGGCTAAGAGGACTGCTGAGGCACCATGAGAAATGGACAAGAGCTTACGACGAAGCTGGGTGGAGGTACTCATTTCAGACTAGCAACATGGCTGAGTCTTTTAACAGTGTGCTCAAGGGTATACGTGGCATGCCGGTAAATGCTATTGTAGAGTTCACATTCACAAAATTGGTAGCGATGTTTAATACCAAACACGAAGCCGTTGTTGAACTTCAGAACAAAGGTGATTTGTTGCCATCAAAACCCAATGAGCATCTAAACGATGCGAAGGGATTTGCCCACACACACGAGGTTAGATTGTTCGATCTTAGCATGGGCAAATATGAGGTCACGGAAAGGGGAGGTACAACATCCGATGGAGAGGTGTGGGCTCCAAGAAAATATGTTATCCTTCTGTCGAATTTTTCATGCACATGTGGGAGACCGAGGCAGTATCACTTTCCATGCTCTCATTACATTGCAGCAGCACGTCATCGCAATTTTTCCTACATGAGGAGCATACCCCCAGAGTTCACTATAGACAAACTTGTGCAAACTTGGTCTCCGCGATTCGAGCCTTTCCTCGATGAGAGTCAGTGGCCACAGTACACGGGGCCGGTATACATTGCCAATAGAGCATGACGTTGGGACAAACGTGGAAGCAGAAAGAGGTCTAGACATGGTATGGCTATGGACCAGATTTCGGGCAGGACAAAGAGGGGAAGAGCGAGGCCCTTCATGGAAGAGCCCGAGCAAAACCAGTGCGGCCGCTGCGGCAGGCTAGGGCACAATTCACGAACATGCTTTTGGACTCTTAGTCAGGTGCCAATAAATCTTGTATAAAGTTCTACAGTTGTTATTATACTAGTTGTTACCATTAATTTCAATATTATTCTTATTTTTTTATACTTTGTTATGATAATTTCATTGCAAAAATATGCGTCTAACATGTTAATTATTTTTTGTAGGATGGCACTGCCCCACCTGTTGGAGCACTACTACGAGGAGAACCATCGAGGACGACGCATTGCAGTGGGGGAGGTAATTGGTTTTGCCGGTCTCTCTCTTTTTTCAACTATGTTGTACTGTACTAACGAGCAATTTGCATTTGTGTAGGTACTGCCCCTGCTTTGTCCTCGAACCCATGACAGGTTCTTGGAGATGCGGTACGATGACAGGTACACCCCTCTGTTGCAGAGGGCTGACCTGGACGTTGTATCGTACCAGGTTCACCGCGGGTTGCCTGAAATCAACCCCGCGGCGATCACAGCTTTGGTTGATAGGTACAAGACTAAACGGCTACCACATTGTTTTCTGAATTACAAAATCGAGCATAAACTCTTTGTACTAAACATGTGCTTCTTTGTGTAGGTGGAGGCCGGAAACTCATAGTTTCCACCTACCTTGTGGTGAGATGACCGTGATACTTGAGGACGCTCAGAAGATCCTTGGTCTCAGCATTAGAGGGTGTGCAGTCACCGGCACGTGTGTGTCTCAGGGTTGGAGGGGCCGAGCGGAGGCCTTCCTTGGGAGAGCTCTTCCCGCAGCAGCGCCAAATTCCCGTACCTCGGGAGTACCTCTTTCCTGGCTCCGTGAGAACTTTGGCGAATGTCCGGAGGATGCTAACGCCGAGACTGTGAGCTTCTACTGCAGAGCTTGGATCCTCCATTTGTTCGGCATTGTTCTCTTTCCGGATAGCACTGGTGAGACCTCGTGTTCCTCTTAAACGTACGTTAACTGGATTCGATAATATTGTCGTTCTTTTTGCAATAATTGATTTGTGTTTTTTGTGGCACAGGTGACACCGCTTCTTGGATGTACCTCCCTTGCCTGACGGACTGGGACACTGCGTGGGGGGGGTATAGCTGGGGTGCCGCAGTCTTTGGTTTCTTGTACCGCAACCTTTGCGAGGCATGTCGCCGTACTTCACGGAACCCATCCATTGGGGGGTGTGTGTTTCTTCTTCAGGTGTGGATGTGGTTTCGGTTACCAGTTGGGCGGCCGCAGACTCTTGATCCGCGTCCGTGGTTTGAGGTCGTCGGCCACCGCCTTAGACCCACTGCTGCTTACTTGTGGGACCAGGTCCGCACTAACTGGGCCAGACCAGAGCACGCTTATGTCGAGTACACGAACGAGTTGGACACACTTACTCCTTCCATGGTTAGTAAGATTCCTTGTATTAACATGGCCATAGGAGTTTGGTATTTGTAACTTACAATCTGCTTTCCAATATTTGCAGGTGATATGGCAGCCGTTCACGGAGGAGAGGCTGGGCCCCCTACAGTTAAGCTCTATGTGCCATGTGGATGAGGACATGTACACGATGTCGAACTGCCCATTGATTTGCTTCTATGCTGTGGAGTTCCACCTGCCGCACAGAGTTGAACGACAGTTTGGGTTGCAACAGGAGTGGCCTGTGCGTCAGATGTCGACGTCTGTGGAATTGCACAAGTAAGTAGCAATGCAAATTTGTTTCGATTACTTGTTTCCAAGACTTGAAAAGTATGCATAATAGAACTTGTTTCGATTACTTACTTGTATTTGCTGCTGGTAGTGCTAATTTATTTGCAAATGAGATTCACAAGCGTAATTTGTTTCCTCTGGTTGTTTTTTACAAATGAGATTTACAAGCGTAATTTATTTCTTACAGGATTGATCGGCAGAAGCAAAAGAAGACTCACGATTTCGAGCACCTGCACCGAGACTACATCGATCTGTGGGACCAGGGCACAGACCTGGTGGAGGATGATCAGCAGCCCCACAGCAACGAGCAGTTTCGTGAGTACCTAGCTTGGTACTGCAGGGTGACACGCACGAGGCTACGGCAGCAGTGGACAGGAGTGGACTATGCCGACATAGAGTCTTCGGAGGACGAGGACACCGTGTACGACCGTTCTACTCGGGAGGGCAGAGTTGTTGAGGCTGGACCTATGTTCGATCGTGTGGTATGTTAGCTTGCATCTACATTTTTACATACAATTGAACTCGTTACCATAATTCGGTTAGATATGGGTACTAACGATTCGGTTTGGTGGTTTTCAGGGGAACTTGTTGAGGCGAACAATTGAAGACATCGAGGGCTTTCCACGACGAAATGTGGACGAGACCACACTTAACACATTCTTAGAAGTAAGTATGCTATGCTGACGTGTATTAAGAACAACCTATTCATCACATTTGTGAACTTACTAAATGCTTCAATACAGAGAGTTGCAAAACGGTTACGCCGTGTTGCCAGCCGTCTTGGATGCAGGACTTCGGTGCAAAGGGACGTGCATGGCATCACCCACACCTTTCTAGGCGTTGTCACTTCTACGCCCTCCGTTACAGTCTCAGCAAGACAGAGCTCGTCCCGTAATACACAGGATACTTTCGACTACGGCCCTCAGGAGATTGGAATGTCTCAGCTGCAGGATGCTCCTTCGACACAGCACACACAACCTCGTGCGCAGAGGCAGCGCCGTCCTAGGGAACGGTACACTCCAGGCATGGATGCTCTTGGAAAAGGCAAGACTAGGAGTAGCAAGGAGTGAGGAATTAATTGGGTTGTACATATATACTTTATGGACTGTCTGATTGTGCTATTTTTTTATTTGAACAGTATGGACTGTTTCGACTGTTCAGATTACGGTTGTTTATGATTGTGGTAGTTTACTTGTCATTTGTTTCTATATATACTATTGATGTGAACTTGTTATGTTTGTGGGTTCCATAATGCTCGTGAAATAAGGGAAGTTCTTGCGAATTTTTTCCGTGATTTAATGAAGGACAAGTTAGGTGCGGTAGGAGTTAGCGGCCGAGATCCCGCCGACGATGATGACGACTACCGCATACAGTGTAAACTTCGTGACACGCTCATATAGCTCAAAATAGGGACCATAGTGTAACTAGCTGCGAGTACGAGATCACAGGTTGCCACTGCTCAGCACGGCGATCACGGGTTTCCCACATGTCGCATTGTTTGCCCAGACATACGTGACAAATGACGACAGCCCAATAGCAGTGCCCTTTCACCATTTCAAAAAGATGTGACAATACGGCAACCACACCAGCTCACCTTCAAAGCAGTCTCTCTGGCGAGGATGACGGATCTGTCATTCTACAGCGAAGGTCTGTGGCGTGTAGTGGGGAAGGCGGCATCTAGACGCGATCGACCGAGCGGCAGCAACGCAGTGCCGTGAGTCTGCATGCACTTAGATGCTCTGCATGCACAGAGATGCATCGAGTAGTCAGTTCGAGAATCGAATCTAGCCTTTTCAGTGTTCGGTCAGCTAGCCTCTTCACTGTGTTGTCATGTAGGCTTTTCAGATGCATTTACACTCCACACTCCGGGTATCAGATCTTTGTGCACCTATAAATACTCCGAAGTTTGTGAACTCCCAGCAGCACTCAAACATCAAAGCTCTTTGTATACCCAATGTCTGGAGGTGGGTCTAGTGGGAATAATTACTACGGTTTTGGGAAAGGAAAATGGGGAAGAAAGGGAGACCCCATAATATGGGAGGGGTCTCTTGGACCTGATTCCTTTTCGGAACCAGTGTTTGAGTTTCCGCCACAGCACAAGAGTGAATTTACCAATGAAACTCCTCTTCGACAATATGATAATCGTAGAGAACCGTGGCCAAAATGCAGACATGGTGAGGACTGCTTAGTGCAGATGTGCACCGACGGGATGGAGGGCGGTCGGTGTTTCTTCAAATGTCCACACGCATGGGTAATACTCGGTTGTTTCATTTCTTTATCTTCATTGAGACACCTTACATGAAATTTGTTTTGCAGTCTTCCAATGCTCCAGAAAACTGTGGTTTTACTAGGTGTGTCGATCCTACACTAATTGATTCAGTTCAGGAGTTCATCGAGTACCTCCAGATAAAGATCTTTGATTTGGAATGCAAGGTGAACCATTATGAGGAAGTGAGCGAGGGTAACAAAGACGACGAAGATGATGATACCAGCAATGCTGCCGCTTCACAGGATGAACCATGCACTATTCCTTACTATAACTGCCCTTATCACAAGAAGAAGGGCCCTGCGCCTCCGGCACCACTGCCTGCACCACCTGCAATGGGTGGATACTACGGAGAAGACTCAACGCAGTTTGCTATGTGGGGGTACGGCTACTAGGACTACCCTAGTGCTAGTGACATGCTACATCATTGTGTTTGTTGTGTGTTTTTTTTTTAAATTATCTAGGGCATGTTAGGTTAGTTCAAAATCTGTTTACCGTAGTTTGCAACGGGTTCTGCCATGCCACTGCATGTCTAATGTATGTTTCATTAACGTTGTATTATGATGTAATTCCGATGGTTTACATTGTGTAATGCAGTTCTTAGTTCTTAATTCTTACCGTTATATTTGATGTGTGGTTCACAGTATTCTAGTCTCCTGAAAAGGTCCGAAAATATTAAAGTCAAGTTCGAAGGTTCAATAGATTCCCGGCTAGAACTGCAAATTAATGCTACAAGTTACAACACACAGATTCAAGCTCTCAACAGAAAACATAAACAACTAACTGCATTGGCATGTGCACGCGATAAGATAACTTCTTGTTGGATCTAAATCTATCATGCCTTAGGGAATGTTAAATGCCGGGATTACATGGTTGTACTCTACTGAGTGCACCGAGGATATTTGCCCTTGCTAATTGCTTCGGGCCCGGCTTCGTTCGTACGACGTGCCCTCTCTCGCTTTCTCTCCCTTTCAGCTTCACGTTCCGCCGCCGCCTTACGATCCACCTCCTCCATCCTCTTACGGATATCTTTTTGCTCTTTCTTGCGCTTCTCCTCTTACTGTTCTTCATGCTTCATTCGGCGCCAACGTTTCGCAGCCCACCTTGCTTGTTGTTCCACAAAGTCCTTTGCTTGCTGCGACTGCACGGTGTCGAACCACTGCACAAAATCATAAAGAGGCGGAGGAGACTATGTCCAACAAAAATTAGAATCATAACACAATGTTAGGTCACAAAGGAAAAAAGCGTATGTTGTCGTGCTATCTTAGTCCGGTTTTTGCCATATCGCTTAGGTGGATCATATTCGTAGTTCTCACACATAAAGAACCTCATCACGTAATCATCGCCTAAAACATCTGATTTCATTAACTTGCACAACGAACCGCAGAAACACATTGGCGCATCAGTTCCTTCAGGTATGGTTGTTTCATGTTTGCTCCATGGAATGTAGGTTGATCCCGAGTAAGACATTGGCGTTTTGGTGTAGTGGCCCTAATGACGAACATTTATTTCAACAATGCACCTATTCGAAACAAAATTCATGCGTCAAAAATTAAGAGGCATAGAGGATACATTCGGATACCTTGCTGTTGTAGATCTGTGGTTTTAATCGGACTTCCCAAGGTTAAATTTCTCGTTTGGGCGAGTGGAGGTTCTGATAAAAATCGAGAAGGGGAAACAAATGATAGACGCTCGGGAAGAAGAGAAGAAAGGGATATATATGGCGCCCAGCTCGGCGCCACAAATTAAGGCGCCGAGCTCGGCGCCAAGATCTGCGGCGCCAAGCCTAGGCCCATGTCGGCCAGGTGATTGTGCGTGCGTGGCACCTCGGCGCCGAGACGTGTTAGCTCGGCGCCACAGTTTACGCGCCGACCTCAGAGTCTATTTGTAAAAAAATTAAAAAAAGATTTATATGTGAAATTTTTTTACAAAAAAGATTTATATGTGAAATTTTTTTACGAAAAAGACTGAATTGCAAAAATTGCGGCTTTCGTTGCCTTTTATTTCCCATGCCCGTCGGCCATCGTCGTCCCAGTCCCCAGTCCCAGAATCGCCGGTCCTTCTTCCTCCCCGGCCTCGCTTGCCGTGCTGATGCGCGAGAGGAAAAAGCTGCCTGCGTGCCAGCGCCACACCCACGCTACCTCGGCCCATGCCCGTCGGCCATCGTCGTCCCAGTCCCCAGTCCCAGAATCGCCGGTCCTTCTTCCTCCCCGGCCTCGCTTGCCGTGCTGATGGGCGAGAGGAAAAAGCTGCCTGCGTGCCAGCGCCACACCCACGCTACCTCGGCCCCGTTTGGGAGGGCTTTACTGGCGGCTTCACGAGCGGCTTCAGGTGAAGCCCTCCCAAACGTTTGTTTCAGGACCGGCTTCACGTGTGAAGCCGGTTCTGAAGCCGTCGGCGGCTTACACAGGTAAGGTGAAGCCATGAAATCGTGGCTTCACGCGGCTTACACATCAATCTAACAAGTGAAGCTGTTTTACCAAATATTTTCTAAAACGGCTCCAACTCCACCAGAAAAACCGCTCCATCCGAGAAGCCAGACCCGGAGCTATTTTTGGAAGAGCCGCAGCCCTGCCAAACGGGCCCTCGTCCCACTGACACCCGGGCACGCGCTCTCCGGAGTCCATCTGTCTTCTGCTGCTCCTGCCACCGCTAGCAGACCTCGTCACCACCTTCTCACACACTGACAATCGGGGCCCACGCTCCGACCCTGCTGCCTCGCTGGACCTTCCCCCTCGCGGCGCGTGCCGAGGTGGAGGACGAGAGCTAGACGCTGTTGCGTGCCAGCTACACTCCTTTCAGTAAAAGGACGGGGGCCCGGAGCGGCACGCCTTGGCACGGTGGCAGGCACGGAGACCAGTGGCCGAGTTGGCAGCAGCCAGCACCCAGCAGCAGGTGAGGAGGGATGAGCAGCAGCCTCGCCATTGTGGAGAAGCGGCCGTCGCCGTTCCCCGGCGGCGGCTGCGCGGGCGGCGTGCTCTTCCACCTCCTCGACTGGCACCGCCGCCTCGCGCGCAAGCGCAGGCTCTTCTCCCCGCGCCGGCTGCTCCCCTCCTCGCTCCGCTCCTCCCCGCGCAGGCTTCCGTGCCCGGGGCCCCCGGCCGCCCCGCCGCCTCCCCCAGCGCTCCACCCGGCGGCCGCCGCGGCCGATGGAGCCGCCCCGGGCGTCGTTGCGCGCCTCATGGGCCTCGAGTCCTGGCCCGCCGCCGCGGCGCCCCCGAGGCCGCAGAAGCAGAGGAAGGTGGAGGCGTCGCGCCCGGACGGCGACGACTCCGCGGTGGTGCTGGTGCTGCCGACGCCTACTAGCCGGAGCCGGCGCCCTCCCGCGCAGACGACGGCGAGGAGCCACCACGGCGCCGACCTGCCGGCGCGGAGCCCGAGGCGGGCCCGGATCGTGCACGCGGCGGCGGCGAAGCTGCTGGAGCAGGGCGCGCGCGCCAGCTCGCGGGCGAGCGCCAGGATAGCCCTCGCGTACGCGTGCTCTTCCCCGCAGCACCGCAGGGATGGCCACTCCGGCGCCTTGCTTCAAGGCTCGGACGTGGGCGACGACTTCCTGTCTCGCTCTCAGATCCTGTTGACGCCTTCTACTTCTGCACGGGTACAGGTGCAGCCTCATGTTCTTCCAGCGGAGACAGGTTGTGACACCGCTGCTGTCTCGCGTAGGCACGAGCAGCGCTCCATTGACAATGCTGCTAATGTAGATATCAGTACCAGTACCAGTACAGTAGTGTTGCCAAGAATGGATTTTGCTGATGGAAACATCAGCAAACGCAACTTTGCTATGGATGCCAAGCACAAGGAGAGTAGAGTAAGAAATGAGGTAGTACGCACTTGTGCCAGGGTTAGATCGAATGCTGCTGCCGCTCAAAGTGGAGCTGAGAGGTTGCGCAAACGGGCAACACCCACCTGTCCGGATGTTTCAGGTAATGCCACCTCTGGAAGCTTGGCAGAATCGACGCGCCAAGTTGGGCGTGGTCGTGAATTGGTATCTACTGGTAGGAGAGTACCACAAAGTGGTTCTGTTCCAAGAAGAGAGTTCATGGGTTCGAGCACCGAACAGGGGAGCACCACTCGCAGAGATGTGATCAACCGAAGTGGATTAGCATCCACAAGCAGGATTTCAAGCAGTGGATCAGGGCCAAAAAGGGGATCACGGAAGGTGGGGCGTGATACGGTAGCCAGTACCAGGGATGGCAGAAATGCAGTTGCATTTACTTCTAGATCATCCACAAGGCCAGTGGCCAGAGCTTCGCCGCGCAGCAATGTGTTGAAGAGTGGGTGCCCAAGTAGACTAGCACAAGATACAACTCGTGCTCGAATGTCAACTCCAGATACCAAATATGTGGAAGCCTCACCTTCTGTTATGGCTACTTCTGAGAAAGATGAATTTAGCAGGCTGTTGAAAACAAAAATGAATGAGCTTGGCTTGTCTGACAGGAATGAGTTTACATCAAGTGACGACCCTTCAGAGAAATTGACGGCAACTATGCTGCAAGAGCTCATTTCCGCACTTACTGGTGACATGAACACTTCAATCTCCAAAAGTAGCAACTACTCAGATGCATCAGTACCCTTAAGTTGCAATGGAGGCAGTGGAAATATTGACTGCATCAATCGATCATGTTATATATCCTCCAATGATCAAACACCTGATTTCCAGAAGTGCTATCAGGTGAGTTCAGATGCTGGGATCCTTCTTTATTGTTAACCCTTCTTATTTCAGAGCTTCTGATTGTTCTTCCTGTAATAAATGCTACTTTTGCCAATCATGATGATCCGTAATTATATTTCTATTCATGTAATTTCTGCATGGTGTAGTTTTAGTGCGTGTAGTGTTACACTAATCACCTTGTATAATGGTTAATGTTGCTCTAGCAACTTGTAGCCTAAGATATTCCTACGTGGTAAGGTACTAAGGTTATCAGTGGATGCATCTATCTATGCACCCTATTATACAACTGTTCTGCATGCACTCCTATGCAATATTTGACATTGAAATTTTTTTGGTCTTGTACAAAAAATTATATATCAAAATATTTCTTATGCAGAAATCTTCATCATTATGAACCATTCTTTGATGTATCTGCTCGGACAGTTTTCAGATGCATTGGAAATCATTTTGTGAAAATGAATTATTCATCTCCATCCACATGCATTCCTTACTTTTAACGAAGTCCACAGTTTTTCATGCTTATTATTAACAAAGTTGTGATTGGTCTGGACAGCCGTTAAATTTACCGAATTAACTAATTACTAAATTGGTAACTTCAGAACAATTTTGTACTAAGTTGTTGCACTAACTACTAGTCCTTCATTCTGCGCACAGAATGAACAAGATGTTGATTCTTCTGCTACATCAGTGAACAATGAGCCCAACCAGCCGAGTCCAACGTCAGTCCTTGAAGCATCCTTCTCCAATGATGCTTCTTCTTTAGGAAGTCCAGTTGAAAAGAATGGTAAACATTTCTCTTACCTTGACTTTTATAGTAGACAATTCTATTATATATTTGCTTGGTGCTTGGAGTTATCAAATTAGTGCTGAAATCTCAAATGAGAAACCAAATTCTGCCTAGCAAAAAACTGACTGGTGTAGCATGTTTTGAATGCTGCTTTGCAATGTTTGTCAATGCTCAACAATTAAGAAAGTTAACATGCAACCATGCCAAGGCATGAATGCTTAGTTATTATTAGTCAGAATGTTAACTGGTCTACAGTTCTTCATGTCTAGCAAAAAATAATTGGCTGCTCTGAGTTATGTTGAGTGCCAGAACGGATTGAGATTGTAAATTTTGGGCATGTATTGATTGATGAACTCTACCTTCTCCTTTCTTTCAGAGGGTAAAGACTTATTTGTGTCAACTAAGAACAGGATGGAAGACCTGTTTAATTTGGAGTCTGACATCGTCGATTTAGCAATGTCAATTGATACAAGGAAATCTGATGCTTTTTTCTTGAACACACGGAAAACTGATGCAGAAGAAACGCCTTATGACAATGACAAGTTATCATGTTCACAGAATTTTCTTTCACCGGATTCTAAATTCTTAGAGTCTAGGCTCCGCAGCATCGAAGAAGCTGCTATTTCAAATGCTGAACTGCTTTTGGGCAGTACAATCTATCCTTTCATCTTTGAGATGCTGGAAAATACTGTGGATATGTTTGGTGGAGGAGAGTATTCTGATCTTGCTGAAGATAAGAAATATCAACATACAAACTTCCTGTTTGACTGCATTGTAGAATCATTGGATTCAAAGTTCTGCAATTTTGGCAAATGTGGGTACAAGGCTTGGCTGAGATTGCCGAGCAGTTTGAGCAAACATCTGTTGAAGTGCCAAGTATTGGAAGATATCAGCAATTGGAGGGAATCAAGTGGGACTGCTCTTAGACAAGTTTCTGTCAAAGAAGTGGACCAAGTGACTGCCAGGTGGGATGCAAGTCAGGTTGAAGCATTTGACATCAGCATTGCCATCGAGAATGACATTCTTGAGGCGCTTGTTGGTGAGTTTGCCCTCGACCTATGGTGAAACAGCGTATTGACTGCTTTTATGTGAGATATTGACATGTTTGGACTTCCGCTTGCATGATTATGGATAAATAAGATACTGCGGATTTGTTTGTAGTTCTCTGCAGTAAATTTTGTACAGGGTCATGTAAGGTTGACGGATCCCTGGGGTTGTTTTCCTCTTTGTACGTTCTAATGGAAACGTGCTAAAGCTTAAAAGTGTCTCCTGTTTCTACGCTTTGTGGCCTTTTCGTCGGAACTTTTTTTTACCCAACTGATGGCATTGTACACCAGGGTACATTTTGCTGTGTATGGTGGAAAAAGCACCTTTTGCTGGATCTAGTGTAAAGCATAACTTGGGTGACCGTTAGTTTGTCAACGTTAACACATGTTCTTCTCTAGGATCCCACTCTGAATCTCTGTTAAACCAAGATCCAAATGCTCTACCTTTTTGGCATAGTGATTTGGAAATGAAACACCAGTTTGCCACTGATTGAACCGCAAGTGCATCTCAGTAGAACCAAGGGAATTCAAAATCAGAATGCCCCACCCCACCTTCCTGGACCTATACAGCTTGTCAACTGTTATGTCAGGTCAGGTGATGTTTAACTTGGCAGGAAACAGGCAAGAATTAGGGTGTGTTTAGTTGGTGAAAAAATTTGGGTTTTGATACAGTAGCACATTTCGTTGTTACTTGACAAATAATGTTCAATTATTGACTAATTAGACTTAAAAGATTCAGCTCGTGATAATCAGTTAGACTGTGTAATTAGTTATTTTTTCAACTGCATTTGATACTTCATGTATGTGTCCAAAAATTCGATGTGATGGATACTGTAGAAACTTTTTTGGGAACTAAACACCCCTTTAAGGCCCCGTTTAGTTCCCAAAAATTTTCCTACAGTGTCCGTCACATCGAATCTTCGGACACATGCATGAACCATTAAATGCAATTGAAAAAAATAACTAATTACACAGTTCAACTGTAAATGACGAGATGAATATTTTAAGTCTAATTAGTCCACGATTGGACATTAATTGCCAAATAACAATGAAAGTGCTACAGTACACAAACCCAAAAAATTTCACGAACTAAACACAGACTTAGAGGGTGTTTAGTTGGTGAAAAAGTTTGGGTTTGGCTACTGTAGCATATTTTGTTGTTGTATGACAATTAATATCCAACATGGATTAATTAACATCATTAGATCATCTCGTAGGAATTAGTTAGACTATGTAATTAGTTATTTTTTTCAACTGCATTTAATGCTCCATGCATATGTTCGAAAATTTAATGTGACGGGTACGTTCCTAAACACCCCCTAATAGAGAACAAATCAGCACCAGTTCTCGAAGCAGTGTTTTCTCAAAAGTCCTTCCTCGATCAGCTTAATTTATCCAGGATACAGAGACACTTGACCTTAAATTGCTCTTTGACTGGTTATCCCCACATTTTAGTATATGTTGATTGATCTCTTTCCAGTTTCCATGATTTGCTCTGGCACCTACTATGGCCGCGCCTTTCCAATCTCGACCGAAAAAAAGAATGCATGAACACAAATTTGAAGCAGAAATTAACATTTGTGCGAACCAAAACAGATGCTAGCACGGATGATTTGTAATTGTATACAAACTCAAAACACTACAGAAACGAAAATTGAAACACATGGATTACAGGAAAAGAGTAGAGAGCTACAGCAGGGGAGAAGAATCTCTCCCCCAACAGACAACTCAGACAACAAACTCACACCTGATGACAAAACAACGGTAACACGAACGGTGCAGGACACGAGGAGATTAACCGAACTGCAGCTAAGATAGCAGCGGCGATCAATTGATTGATTCTGCCCGACGGAGAAGGAACCAGAGCAAGGCAGCGGCAGCCGACGGAACGAGGGGGTCGTCTAGAGCAGGCGCTGGACCAGAGACCTCTGCCTCTGCAGCCTCATCTCGGCGTAGAACCGCTGGATGAAGCGCTCGGCGCGGCCGTCGACCTCCTCGTCGTCCCCCTCCTCCCCGTAGTCGACTACCTCCTGCTCCTGCTCCACCTCCTCCTCCTCCTCCTCGTCGCAGGCGTAGGCGTCGTCGCCGTCGTCGCGCCCCCACTCCAGAGCCGGGGCGAGCACGAGCTGCGCCCTGTCCGAGTGCGCGTCCTCGCCGGCGCCGGCCCGGCGCGCCAGTCCGTCCAGAACGGCGACGTCGACCTCGTCGGCGCCGCAGAAGAGGGACGCGAGGATCATCCTGGCCCTGCCCCGGCGCCGCTTGGCGGCGGCCCTCCGCCAGGCCGTGACGCCGGGGGGCGGGCCCGGGAGGAGCGGGGAGCGGGAGGGCGAGAACTGGTACTCGCCCACGTACGCGTAGTTGTAGTGGCGGAACGGCTTGTAGCAGCGGCGCCTGGCGGCGGCGGCGGACGCGCGCTTCTTGAAGAGGAGCAGGCCGCACTTGGCCTTGGAGATCGGGGTCAGCGGCAGCGCCAGGATGGTGGCCATCGCCCGGCCCAGGATCGGCCTGGAGCCGGACCCGGAGGAGGACCTCGGCATGGCCGGCGCGGCGGCGGCGGCGGATAGTTGGGGATACAGATACTCGCCGGCTTGGGCTGCCTGGGTGGGCGGTTTCCCTCTCTTTCTCACATTCAAATGCCGGGAGGGGGAGGGCGAGGCGGCGATCGAGTTGGTTGCTGCGGGTGGTGGGGGGTTTTATGGTGGTGGGGCTCCGGGCGCAGCGGCACGGCTCCTGTGCAGCCGCTGCCTGCCGCTGCCTGGATCGTGCGTACTCCTTTTCGACTTGTCAACTCGTTAATGGCTACCAGGATCGGGGTTAATTCGCATTCAAATTGTGTTTTTTTGTTAGCTCCGGCGATGGCCGTCACGGGCAAATTATGAATTACGATCCGTTAGTTCGAAAAGGATGTTGATGGGATACGCGTTTGTGCATTGTGCTGGCTGCTGCTACCACTGGTGTACCACTCCTACTCCACTCCACTAGCCTTGCTCTTTGCTGGCTCAGGCAGTAGTGAGCAGTGATTATTTGCTGGCTCAGTCAGGCAGTAGCGAACGACCCTGAGGAATCTGTTTTCCAGGTACAGTATCTACGCCGCCGTTTGCGCATTGGTGGTGATTCGGTGTACCCTGTAGCCGATCGCGACTCGTATGCCTTTATCGTTTCGTTTATTACCTCAGACCATGTTTATTTCGAGCGCAAAATTTTTTTCGTTGGAATCTTACTAATTTGAAGTACTAAATAAAGTCTATTTACAAATTTTTTTGCACAGATGGGTTGTAAATCGCGAGACTAATCTAATGATGCTAATTAATCCATGATTAATCAATAATTAGCAGATAGTTACTGTAGCATCACTGTTGCAAATCATGGATTAAATAGGCTCATTAGATTCGTCTCGCGATTTACAGCCCATCTATACAAAAAGTTTTATAAATATACTTCATTTAGTACTCCTACTCTATATATGTGTCGAAACATTCAATGTGACGGTTTTTTTTTTGTGTTTATGGGATTTACGGATAAAGATTTAAGCAGGGCCTCAATGGATCGGAGTACGCACTCGCGTGGTCTCCGGCGCATTCATGTTACCAGCAAGCACCGATCTACTCGTTCCGGCACTGCCCCAAGTTGCCACGGCGGCGCTCGTCAAGCGGCTTCAACAACCCGCTGGTATACCGTGTAGGCCGTTTTTATTTGCCGGCTCTTGGACCCCCCTCCGGTCCGTGATTAGCTCACGGCTGAGGTCTTTGATCCGCGCGATGATTATTACACGGAGCACGTCGCCGGAGCAAGTATACGTAGCAGCAGGAGCAAACGGACGGTCGCGGCGGCGTGAACTGACCGCCGCGTCGTGGTCGTGGGCGCGGGCCTGGCCGGCCGCAGGTAGCCGGGCAGATCACACCGATGGCGATTGGCGACCGGCTGGATAAATCGGGGAGCAGTAGGCCAGGGGCGCCGCGCCTCCCCGTGGCCCGCGCGCTCGACTGACTCGGCGTGGTGGAGCGGTGGTGGGGTTCGCAGCTGGAAAGTGTTCGCCGAGGTCGGTGGTCTTGTCGGATGAGTGGCGAGGCCGGGCCGCCCGTGCCGTGCTCTGAGCTGGCGGCCGGGCTCTTTTCCCACTTCGAAACCGAGCTAGCCGTTGGCCGTTGGCCGTTGGCCGTTGGCCGTTGTCCTGTTCTGTTCTGTTGACGTCTTTTACCGGCTGATACATGATCGCGCTAGATCGTGCGGTGCGAGCAGGAGCTCCTTGCAGCGTCTCCTGCATGGAGTGGTCAGACTGGTCAGAGGGACCGGTCAGACCGGTCGCCGTGCAGAACGACGACGATCCGACGAATGCTCGCCCGGGAGGGACTCCGTCGGGGCAAGTGCGCGTAGGATTGCCCTAGGTTCGGTAGGCCAGTTAGGGCGTCCTTAAACGCCATAGAGACGAGGAGAACAGCATGTCGAAGTTGGAAAAATGGATAAAGAGAAAATATAAAGAGATAAAAGATGTGTTTTTGATAGATTCGATTGGGTTCTCCTCAATCGGCCGTGACCATTTATATTTATAGAGTGGGGAAGACCCACAAGAAATTCTATTTACAGATCTAAATCTATTAAGAACTCTAATTACAGTCGGATTCCTCCTTGACCGGTCAGACCGGTCGGGCTCCTGCCGGATCAGCTACAGCACCAAACTGATCAGACCGGTTGATGCCAATTTTGTATGTCAACATATCCCCAAGTTTTTTGGTAAAGCTTGTTTGCCAAAAAACATTCTTTTGAACCAAAATTGCCTAAGGGCGACGATTAGCAATGCATCGGCCATATATTATCTTTAAACATGCTAAAATAGCCGAAATAAGAGAATTAGCAAATGTAATAATTTATAACTTAATCACCAAACTATTTCGGCTTTATATTCCTTAGCATGTTCAATAACAAAAATCTTGAGACGGCCAATGCGGCCGATTATACAAATCATAGCTCCTTGGTAAAGCATAAAACTGATAGTCATTGTCGGTACCTCAGGACTGGGGTACCCCCTCTTGCCATGTCAAGACTCGTGTAGTTATCAGTAACTACGCCCTAAGTAGCTGAGCAGCCGGATCCCTGGGGTCCGACTCCATCTCACTAGACCAACGGCACCGAACCCGCTTCCCGCTCGAGCCAGGTCCGGTGTCACCACGTGTCCCAGAGAAGAAAGACTCAGGGCCAAACAGCTAGGGGCACTCGCCTGATCAGTTTGCATTTTCGCTAACGATCCAAATTGAGTTGGTGGCTAGTGGTCAGGTTGGAATACCCCTTCTAGCTGGAAGGCGGTTCGGACCCCTAGGGACCTGCTCAGGAGAAGTGGTGCCCGTATCCTGGGGAAGAGAAGCTCCGCGTAGCTTAGCCTGGTAATGTACCCTAAGCCTACGTACTTCACTGCCCTGTTACGAGTCCCCTAGTATCCGAGGCTGCTGTTCCTAGGCGTCCCGGGCTCCTTTCTAGTATAAGGCTTGGTTTCCTATGCCATACCGCTAGGTCCGGATACGTATCTCGATGGATCGATAGCGACGCTCCAAGTCCGCTCCGACGGAGACCGCTCGCCACGGTCGCTCCAAGTCCACTCCGGTGGCCCGCTCCGGCGGAGACCGCTCGCCACGGTCGCTTAAGGCCGGGTCCGGGAGGTGGTGCTTGCTCCTCGGGCAGCTCGAGGTCTGCTTAGCTCAGTTTCGTACCCTAAGACTGCACCTTCGCCGTCCTATGGAAAGCACTCTAGTACCTGAACCTGGCAATAAGTGCTACGGCCTTGAAGGCGACTGGAGCACCCACTCTCGACATGGGCACGCCAACGCAATTAGCATTGCGTCACGATAATGGCCCCACCTGCGGGTTCATACCTCTCCCGAGGTGGGCCCGGGGGCCACTGTCGGTACCTCAGGACTGGGGTACCCCCTCTTGACATGTCAAGACTCGTGTAGTTATCAGTAACTACGCCCTAAGGAGCTGAGCAGCCGGATCCCTGGGGTCCGGCTCCATCTCACTAAACCAATGGCACCGAACCCGCTTCCCGCTCGAGCCAGGTCCGGTGTCACCATGTGTCCCAGAGAAGAAAGACTCAGGGCCAAATAGCTAGGGGCCCCCGGACCCCCCACGGGGTCCCGGACCCCCACATACTATCCGGACCCCTCAGTAGGGAAAAAACAGACACCCCGCCCGGGGGGTCCGGAGCCGCCACGTGCCCGCAGGTGGCGGCACGCGCGCGCGGCCGCGACGCTTCCCCGGGAAGGCTCGCCCACCTACTGCATTCAATGCGGAGACGAAGGTACGCTCTGCTGAAGAGCCCGAGGTGACTTTAGCCAGACTGTACTGTTGACCGCACGTTATCAAGGCGCACAGTGCAGCTGGTGCCTCCCACGCCACGCTCGTCAGTCTGCTACGCCAGCCAGACACAACAGCTCGGCGACGGTGTATCATAACTCCTACGCGGTAGACCCACAGTCTACGCCGCAACCTACACTGCCTCAACAGGCGTCTCGCCGATGGGACAAGACCCCCTCGGTCAGAGAGTCTACAGGACGAAGAAGCGTATCCAGCAAGAGATCCTCCAACACCGTAACACCATTAGAATCTATCTAGTATAATATACATCCTGGTTGGGCCCACTTGTCGGGGTCCAATGCCTGTGTACGCGTCCTCCTTGCTCTATAAAAGGGAGACGCCCGTTATGGGACGACTCAGGTCGAAGGGGAGACCTGAGGGCAGGGGATAGACTCATCCTTTAATCCAAGAGCAATACAACACGCAGTGGACGTAGGGTATTACGCTCCGGCGGCCCGAACCACTCTAACTCCTGGTGTGTTCTTGTGTTCTGACTCCATGGGTAGATCTGTAGAATAGCTTGCACCTCCCCGGGTAACCACCCTCTGAGGTTAGGCGGGTGTGTTCCGCCACCCGGCTGTGGCCCCCTTCCAGAGCCACGACAGTCATAATATGGCAGGCAAGGATTATGACCAAATCATGAATTAAACACACCTGAATATGCAGTCCATGGTACGTGCATCAACGGGATGAATGATG